>NC_044400.1:14715469-15022772 GCF_006542625.1 Nomascus leucogenys
AAACATCACCAAAAATACTAGTGTAATTTTATATGTGCATGATTGTTTTGATTCACATTAGGATTCCCCCTTTGTTTATTGTTTATTTAGCTCCAGCATGGTAGAATCTGTTCCTCTTTTTCTTACCATGATATATATCAGATATATCTGGTACAGATTTACTTGATAAATATCTATTGAGCGAATGAATGAAAGACTAACAGCAAAGGCTAATTTGCATTCTTACCTTTTCTTTCCATAATGTGATAATAGGCAGGTGCATATGCAAATGCCATGAAAGACACTTTGAAATAACAATCATAATTGCAGTGACAAAAATAACAAAAAAATACTTGTAGAACACTTAGCTGTTTATCAAGCAATTTCACAAACCATGAATCAAACAATGTTCACCAAGGTATTAGCACTCTTACGTTGACAAGGAAACTGAGGCAAAAGAAGATTAAATGGGTTGTTCCAAGTCAGCAAGCCATTAACCACATGTCATCCTAATTAAGATCATTTATAAATTCTATATTAAAATTCAGCTACAAAATTAAGATACATCATTATAGTATTAAAATGAATTGATTGAAAATGAAAATTACATAACACGTATATTACACTAATAATGTGATGGTTTAATTTTTTCACATAAAACACTGGCTTTATTGAGAAAATCTTTAGTGTGAGACAGTGAGAGGGCACAACTATAACATCTATAATATATTCTGTGTGTGTGTGTGTGCCTATGTGTGTATGTGTGTGTGTAGGAAGGATGGAGTCTGTTGAAGTAATAGACAAGCAATCTGGGTTAATAGTTTTAAATGGACTATGCCCCACTGTGCAATGTCCAATTTTGTGAACAAAATAATTAAACAGTTAAACCATAAATCACTCTTTCTCATGGCCAGTATCTATTTGTTTATAAAAATCTCATTTCCAAAGCCAAAGTGAAAGATATTTGAGGTCACACTGATACCTTTGAAACACTAAATGTCAAGGAAGTATCTTGCAATAATAGGGTCTCAATGAATGTTCACTTTAACAGGTGGGGGGAAGTAAAAAATATAATTAAGAAAGAATAGTTAATGTTCCTGCAATCAACAGAATCAAAGTTTGGAAGAAACAGCTCTATTATGAATATATTCTCCTTTTTCCCCCAAATGAATTATTCTAAAAATTATGCAGAATAAATGAAAGATAGATAAGGAGTTCAAAAGCCATATGACATTCAAAAGCCTGATACACCTAGAGGGCTAAATTCTATCTTCTGAAATAACTTTTTTTTAACTTTAACTAGAACATAATCTCATTAAATGACATAATACAAAAGTGAACATAAAAGTTGTACAAGAGAAGTGTTAAACTCTCTCAGAAGAAATTAATGTTTATTGGTGCAGTCTTTGATACTCCTCTCATCTCTACTTAAATGCAGTTTAAATGTATTACTATACATCAAACCAAGTCAGCCCAGTAATTTCCTACAAAATTCTCCCACTGAAAGTTTATAGAGATTTGACAATGACTTTTAGGTAGTTTACAAAGAGATTTATCCTTGAACGTTTTGAATGTTTAAACTTGAAAAGAAAAGAAAAAAGAGGCTCCTACATGACTGCAAGAACAAATACTTCAAATCAGCCTCAATGGATAATTTTAAATGAATGTATACATTTTAACATAATTTATAGAGTACTTCTTTTCCCCATATATCTCTGAACCAATTATACATTTTTTTCAACTCTACACGACAGAATTTTTAATATTGTATGTCTACGTGCTTAGGCATGATCTACTTATGTCTATTGATTACTTCATGGTAATAGCTACTTAAATGCCAAAAAGTGAAAGCTTGATAGATGATAAAGAACCTAGATGATAGGCATCATTGAGAAGGAAAATGAGTATCATGCTGTGTTAATTTTCTTGGACTACCATAACAAAATACCATAGATCGAGTAGCTTGAACAACAGAAATTCATTTTCCCACAGTTCTGAGGGCTGGAAGTTCAAGATGAAGGTGTCAGTCTTCACAGGGTTGGTCTCTCCTAATGTCTCTCTCTATGGCTTGCAGATGGCAGCCTTTTTGCTGTGTCCTCACTGGTCTTTCTTCTGTATACATGCCTTCCAGGCACCCCTTTGTATGCCCAACTTCCTCTTTTTATAAGGATACCAGTCAGATTCAAACAGGGTTCACCTTAACAGCCTAAGTTTAACTTAATCATTCTTTAAAGGTCCCATCTCTACATGGTTATATTCTGAGGTACTGGGTTCTAGGACTTCACCATATGAATTTTGAGACAGCACAATTCAGCCCATAACATATGCCAAGTTATTGTAATGTAATGTATTTAAATATGTTAAATGCGTTAGCATTTCTTAAATGTAGATAATACATGGTAACTTGTTGTCTAACTTTCAAGTTGTTAGAATTGCATGTAAATAAATAAATTGTTATAGTGACTATTATTAGGCATCATTAGAATAATTTAATCACTTGCCAAATCCAACAGTATTTAGTTCAGGTTCTTAAATTTGAATGTTAAACAAATGAGTTTACAAATATGACCAGACTTTAAAAAACAAATCATAGCTATAACAGTAATTACATTATTTCCAGGTAAACAATGTAATTGTGATCTGTGTTTCTGTCCACAAATCTGGCACACTGTGGGACCTTGTAATAGTCACTAATAAAAAGAATGAAGTCAATCCATTTATTAATACATTTATTTATCTTTTTAATCCACTCATTTTTTAATGGGGACAGACATCCTGTGCTAAGAGCTATGGATTCAAGGAGAATTAAAGCATGATTCCCATCTTCAAGAGGGTCAGAATCTAGTAAAGTCAGCTATGAAAGCAAATATTCTATTTGATCAGTGTTATAACATAGGCATTGGAAAGGAGCAATTGAAACCACCTTTGCAAAGATTATGACGGTAAGATAAATCTGACATAGTTGACTCCATCTTGCTTCTAACCTCCAAGCTGTCCTTGGTCATTCCTGGAAACAAACCGAGCTAACTTTGAGAAAAAATTTAGTTTATAGTTTAACCTTAAAGGAAGGATAATAACAGCCCTTCCCAAAACCAAACTGCCTTTGTAAAACTAATGATGTCTGCAAGGTTAGGATTATGAGAGGGGCTTTAATTTTTCTAAGATGCAGGCATAGTTATACAATAACCAGCCACTATTCTGGAGGTCATAAGATCTGTGACTTCCCCAATTACTCCAGTACACGGCATCGCTATTGTAGATCCTAAGATTAGCCTTTTGAGATGTTTTTCAGACTTTTGCATTGCTGATGACCAGCTGACTCTACCCAGCCCCATGGCTCATGGCTCAACCAGTTCTGTGTCCTCTACCCAGGGGCTGACTCAGTGCATGAGGACACTTTTCCATATCCCTCTGATTTCATCCACAACCAATCAACATTCCCCATTCTCTAGCACCCTGCCCACCAAATTATCCTTGAAAAACCCTAACTCTGAGCCTTTGAGGAGACTATTTGACGGATACCTCCAGTCCTGTGGCAGACCTCCATAACTACGGTTTCAGTACTGAGTGGTTAGGTTAAATATTAAAAGCCAGTGCCCTTATACAAAGGATGGAATGTAACAAAAGCCCACCCAGGGTTTTGCCTGGGCCTTTCCTGGGCCTTAAAGCCCGACAAAATAAGAAAGGAATTCTTAACAGGACCCATTTAGGATTAAACAAATTTTATTGTGGGTCTGAAGAAACTCCCCAGGCCTTCACAAACAAGTTTACTGGGGGTCTGAAGGAACTCTTTAAACCTCAGTAATTTAGCAGCAGACAGATAAGGGTAATCACCCCAGCACCTGGACCCATTTAGATTAAGTAAATGTACTGAGGCTCCAGAGGAAGGTCTTCAGGACTCAGACCTTAGTTATAGGTTAAAAGAAGTTGATCACTTATGTCTTTAGATGAATGCACACTTATGCATAGACACATACTGTAGAAGGTACATAAGTTCTGGAAAACTTTGTAATTTTGAGTTGGTCTGGCGATAATTTCCGGGACTTCTCACTGTAGCTGGTTACAGAATTAAAAACTCTCTTCCTCCCCAGTTCATCTACATCTCGTTATTGGGCCGTGAGAAATAGCAGCCCCAACCCTCAGTTTGGTCCAGGAACACTTCCACTTGGCAGCCTTGCATTAATTAAACTCTTTACTGCAAAACCATGGTCTTAGTTAATTGGTTTTGTCTGTGCAGCGGGCAGGAAGAACCAATCAGGTGATCACACAATGATGGCACAAATGAGACAGTGATCAATAATATAAGCAGAGATCAGTAAATACTTCATGGAAGAGGTGACAGACTGAGGTTTGAATGAGTAGGAGCTCACCAAACTCAGCAAGTACAGTCAAGGACTCTGTCTTTATGTTCTTGCCCAATATTCACTTCTTTTTTTTTTTTTTTTTTTTTTTTTTTTTGAGACGGAGTCTTGCTCTGTCACCCAGGCTGGAGTGCAGTGGCGCTCACTGCAAGCTCCGCCTCCCGGGTTCAAGCCATTCTCCTGCCTCAGCCTCTCCGAGTAGCTGGGACTACAGGCACCCGCCACCACACCCGGCTAATTTTTTTGTATTTTTAGTAGAGACAGGGTTTCACCATGGTCTCGATCTCCTGACCTCGTGATCCGCCCGCCTCGGCCTCCCAAAGTGCTGGGATTACAAGCGTGAGCCACCACGCCCGGCCGATGTTCTTGCCCAATATTCACTTCTTAAGTGAACCCACTCTCCAAATGTCTACCAATACCTCAATCCAGTGCCTCTCTTAGCCATATTATGAAAGCCATGTTGGCTGCCTATCCTTACAGGTGACTTTATTTCTCTTATTTCTCTTTCTACCTGCTTTTAAGCTCCATGATTTATTGATAGGGTCTTCTTCCTGTAAACAATTTGCATTACACTCTGGTGGTTAAAAGATTAACAGCAAAGGAACATCTAGAAATGTGTTGCCACCTGTTGCCTCATATCCATTAATTCAGTAGTTCTTGATTAACTGCTAATTCTTTATAATATGTGTCCTTTACATGGCAGCAGTGCTTGACAGAAAAGGAATGTAGTGAATGAGCCAAGCTTTGGACCAGAAAGATCTAGATCTGAGCAATGATGCACCCATTTCTAATCTTCTGACCTTGAGCAAATAATTCAAATTTGCTGAGCTTAGTTTCCTCATTTGTAATACAATGCCCACAATAAACTCTACCTGGTCAAGTTGTTAACATACAAAAGCATTAAGAACACAATAGGTAGCCCTGAAAAGTAGATGCATTATCTTCCTCCTCCTCTCTTCACTTTTACATCTTGCAGCTTCTCTTCATTCCTTTAGACACAGTCCTAAATTACCTATGAAAATGTCTTTTCTTCCTAACATCAACATCCTCTCTCCCCTCTGAACTTTCCTTTTTGGAAAAACAGTGAAAACCTTCCACAAGCCTCACCTGATCAATTACACCCTTTCTTCGAAATCCCACAAAGATATACATTCTTGCTTTAATTAGATGAAATCCTTCCTTATCTAATTGCTTTTATTTCTTTCAATATATTAATTTGTATTCACACCTCCAACCATGAAAACAAATCTATTATTCTGCTTTCATTCATTTAAGCTGAAGTACTGGGCTTCAGCAAACGATGTGTCTGTGAATAGTGACTCTCTAATACAGTTAAACAAAATGTGTCCTTGCCCTTACTCAGATATATTACCACAAAACATGCCTCTTCTACCTATCCCTAATGCTTTTCTGAGCAAAATCCTTTATGGTCTTTCTCTATTCCCGCCTGGACCTGTTTAATTCTTATACAGGGAGCGGTGGCTGGCAGCCTTGTTTGCATATTAGAATCACCTGGGGATCTCTTTTAAAATGCTGATACTAGGATTCAATCCAAATCCAATTAAATCAGTGCTTGAGTATGGGACCCCCTGATAATGTAACTCTAATGTGACAGGTAACTAATATGCAGTCAGGGCTGAAAACCTCTGAGTGGCAACTAGCTACATGTGATTGTGTATTTGGGACTTTAAACACTCTCACTTATGCTTATTCTTTCTTCTTCATTAATTATACTGTTGAAAGTCAAGATCATTTCCATTTCCCTGCTTAGTTTATACTGGTTACTAGATGCATGCCTTTAGGCAAGTCATTTCACCTCTCATAATCACAATGTCTTGCTCCTCAGGATTTAAGGACTCCTCCTACCTCTGAGGGAGGTGTCAAGAATTAAATGACACAGTTGTAAGATGACTACATGGAGCAGTCAACAGCTGCTTAAGAATCACGCACTAAAAATCAAATACTCTGCCTCCAAAATCACCCTCCACAATTCCTACTCCTTTAAAAAAAAATATGAAAGACATTTAGATTAAAAAAAAAAAGGATAATCACTATTGGAAATATAAACTATTTTTTTGTCAGAAAAGGCAGAGATTTGTATGTGAATATACTCTAGTAATGGAAGAAAATAAGTTAGTAGATAGTATTAATATGTAGAAATATGCTGCAACAATCTACCACTGACATTATTCTTATTCTTCACACAATGATAAATAATGTATTAGAAGAGCAAGTAGGGTCTGAATTAATGCAAACTGCTGTAAAATAAATGTACAGCTGTTGTAGAATCACTTCTATGGGATTTAAGAGTCACATGATGTTAAAAGTAACAAACATTTAAATTTAAAAGTAGAGCTCTTGAGGAGCCGAGAACCTTTAAATATGGAGCTGTTTCCATCACCTTGATTTTTGTAGAAAGAAATGAACTTGGAAAAAATTTGTTTCCAAAGTGGAAAGTGATGTTCAATGTCTAAAATCATAATATTACAGAGGCCCCACATCTACTTAACAGAAATAATAGCGATAAAAAACAGAAAACTGCTCTTGCCTTTGTTATATCAAAAACAAAAAAGAAACAAAAACTACATAATTAAAGGACTGAATCTAACCATGCATTTCATTAATTTCCTGGCAACATCCTCAGCAAATGGTGTGTCTTTATTTGAACATTTTTCAGCTGTGATAAACTTAGATCTTAATTATGTTGACTGGAAGAATTTCTTATAAATTCCCTTCATTTGTGGTAGGAGAATCTTTGGGATTCTCTGGAGTTCCTCTGGGACCACAGAGTATAAGTTAACACATGTTCTACGTGACAGTCTTTTAAATACCTAATGATGACTTTTATAATCTCCAAGAATCTTTTCTAAAAAACCTACAGTTTTTTTACCTTCACTGGCACTCTATCCAGCAACAAAACTGGCATTACAAAATGGTATTCAGAAGCATTCTCCTATCTTCCTTCCTTCAGGATTTTGGCTATGGTAGGATCTGACCCAGGCTTACCTGGAGTCAACAAAGAAATGGATGAGTGTGGTAGACAGAAGAAAACTTTTGGATCATCTGTGTGGGTGCATCTTAACCTAGCCTCTCACACAGTAATTGGGTGTTATATTCAGATGCAGTTTTCCCTGATGACGAAGATTTTGTCCATGCATTACTGATGCTCATTGACTCCAAGTTTTGTTAACTATTACTTAGTTATAACAATGCCAGTGTGTTTCAGCAACTTTTCCTTTCAATAAATCTGAGTTCTGGATGAAATTACTACATCATAATCTATGAAAAATGACACATACCGCAAATCATACTTTTCAGTATAACTTCTTAAGATAGTTGATTCCTGATTTACTGATGCATTTCATGTAGGCAATAAGCCAGCACAAAGCCACTTATAGATTAAAATAATTTGTGCTCAATAAAAATTATATATGTTACATACATATGTATTTGTAAATGAAAATGTCTCATTTATGAAATGGTGTCCTTCTAAATGGCATCTTATTTCTGAAATGGTGTCCTAATCAGCTACTGAATGTCGACTAGAATTTCTCAAAGTCTTCACCTGTAATCTCAGATCTCAATCATACTTAATACAACTGAACAACAGATAAAGTGGCATGCAAAATAACTCTAAGAAAAATTCACAGCTTACACTGTGACACAGAATATATGAAAATCTGAAGAAAATACCACCTGGAGAAATTAATATATAGCATAGTTCTCCTCATCATAACTAGGCATTTTCAACTGAAAGACTAAGGGAAAACCCCAACTTTGTTCTTTTGTCCCTTTATTAAGAATTTGATGTAGATATTTCTTAATTTAGAGAAATGTTAAAGCAATCTTTATTTTCCTTTAAATAAAAGTGTCACTCTAAACTACATATTGGGAATTTTTTTGCATGGTGCCCGCTCCAGGTGCCATGTAACGGATGATCTTTACATAGAAACCCCAGAGGACTGAACGGTCTTGCCTATCATTCTATTCCAATTATCATCACATCACCAATCTGAAAACTCTTTGATGTTGATTTCCTAGTAGCTGTAAACTATTCCTTTTCCCTTGAGATTGTCTATGGATATATTTCTTTCATATACTCATATTTATCACTGGGTGGTCTGTGTACTCTTATCTGACAAGGAAAAGGTTATCTGTGAGGAGAGGGTGCAATGAAATAGTATTATGTCCTCAAGTTGTCTGAGAGCAAAGTTCATGCAAACGTGTGTGTGTGTGTGTCATGATACTTTTCTAAATCACCATTAAAAATTTTTAATTTAATCAATGCCAATTAAAAGTAAGAAATACACTGCATAATATTCTATTTTCTGAAGTTAATAGATTCTATATTTCACACACACACATACACAAACACACTCTTCATTCCTTATTGATGTTTTGAATTCCCCAATGTCACTATGAACTATCTCAGTTCTTAAGCATGTTAGCAAACCTTATAGCTACTAATAAATTACACTTATAAATATTAACAAAATAAAAAAAGGTTTTTTTCCTTATCCCTTCTCTCACTAAAAAAGAAATATGGAATTTTGGGCTAGAACCAGAAGCATGGTCAAGATCTATTTCATATGTAAATAAATAAGTAAAATTAGAAACTCTTTATTTATCATTAAAATATTGAGATCTAAAAAAGTATACATCACTAAGGTTTGAATTAGTTGTTCTTACTCTCTAACACCCGTGCCAATTCCAGACAATCTGACACAATTATTATAGTCCTATTCAAGAAAGGATAAATCATAAAGCAGCTTAATTTCAGGTATTTAAAATACCATTAAGGAAGATAAGAGTTCTCATTTTATTCATACCCTAGACCAGGGAATAAAACTAGGAAGTTATTATTTACTTTTCTAGAGAACAAAGTAAATTTAGGGAAACAAATGAGAGAATTCTCAATTTAAAAATTTTACATCAGAATTCTGTTTTTGGCTGTGATGGGAATAGCTTGAAAAATATCAACAATCACACTGAGAACAACTAAAAAAGCCAAACAAAATACTGTTTATCCATCATTATCTATCTACGTCTGTTTGTCCATGCCTCCTTCTATCCATCTCTTATTTGTGTGTCACATATCTATCTACACATGTATCACCTATCTATCCTTCTATCCATTATCTAGCTATCATCTCTCTACACATCTGTTATCTATCCAACTATCACCTGTTTGTTATCTATCTATCATCTATTTATCTCTCTATCAAGACATAGGAAAACTGCTGAGTCAAATAGAAATCTGGAAGTTGAGATCCCAGAGAGATGTAATTGGAGAGACTTGACTTACCACCACAGCCTCTCTTTTCTCAAAGCATTTGCTGATTCTTGGTGTGTATCTGTGTCAAACTCATGGAGCCATAAACTTAAGAAGCCCTACGTAGCCCTGTATTTATTTCCAAAGCTGCTATAACAAATTACTACAAACTTGGTGCTTGAAACAACAGAAACTCATTCTCCAGCAGTCCTGAAAAATAGAATTCTGACAGTTAGGTGTTGGCAGGGCCGTGCTCTCTACTGCTGCTCCTGGGAGAACCTGTTCTGTGACTGCTCTGTGGCAGTCGATGCCCCCTGGCTTGTGGTTAAACCACTCTGCTCTGCTTCTTTCTTTTCACCTCGCCATCTCCTCTGTGTATTCTCTTCCGGGTGTCTGTCTTCTTTGCCTCCTTCTTATGAGGACACTTGGGATGACATCTAGGGTCCATCTGAGATAAACCAGGATTATCTCATAACCTCAAATCCTTAACCACATTAGCAGACACCCTTTTCCCAAATTTTGAAGATCACATTCACAAGTTCCAGGGATTTGATGTGGATATCTTTTGGAGAAATATCATTCAGGCTACTAAAAATCCCAGAGAAAATGACAAAAAAAAAAAAAATCGTACAAAAGCTCACTCAGATGTGCACAGTCCTTAAAGAAAAATTATAATAAAATTACTACATGGAAACAAAGAATCTCTCTTCTGCGAAAGACGGCATTCTGAAAGTGAAATTACACAATACACTATGGCAGAAAAGACGATGTGCAGCAAAGGACCCAGATCCAGAATCTATAGAGAATCAAGTACCCTGAGAGATTAACAAGGAAAAGACATAGAGACCATCAGAAAAAATGGGCAAAGGCTTGAGCAGGAGCATCCCAGAGGAGAAACACAAACGGCTGATAAAGATTTGAAAAGGGCTCAGTCTATTTAGTCATTAGGAAATTGTAAATTAAACCACAAATGAGATCCTGCTACTCATCCACCTGAGTGGTTAAAAGAAAAAGACCAACAGTAGCAAGTCCGACGAGGGGATGTGGCACCTCGCACTCTCACACTGATGCTGGATGGGGTCTTAATTGGCCCAGCCACTTTGGAGAACTGTGGGGCAGCTTTTACTAGAAGTGACCATGTGCTCACCATGTGATACAACAATTCTGCACTGGGGTTTGGTTTTGTTTTTTTTTTTAATTTTTAAAACTGACAAATAATGACTATATATATTTATGGAGTACAATGTGTTTTAATATATGTATACATTGTTGGTGGGGATGTAAATTAATACAGACATTATAGAAAAACTATGGAGATTTCTCAAGAAAATAAAAGTAGAATTACCATATGATCTCAGCACTGCTGAGTACATATTGAAAGGAACTGAAATCAACATGTCAAAGAGATACATGCACTACATGTTCACTGCAGAATTATTCACAATAAGCAAGACATGAGAGAAGCCCAAGTGCCCACCAGTGGAGCAATGGTTAATGAAAATGTGGCATGTGCACACACACGCACACACACATACACACACACACACACACCCCAGAATGTTTTGCGGCTCTTGAAAAGAAGAAAATTCTGTCATTTGTACTAAGGGTTAAATGTAACAAAGACACACACTAAAATGGCCATCAAAATGGAATCAATCAATCAATCAATATAGTCAAACAATAGAATGCTATTTAGCAATGAAAAAGAATGAACCACACACATATTTATAACTACTGTTCAATCTGGATGAATCTTGGAAACAATGCTGTTTGAAAATAGCCTACATCTACATAAAGTTCAAAAACAGGCAAAATCAGACTACGATGTTACAAATCAAAATACAGGTTTTGCTGGATGCAGTAGCTCTATACCTATAATCCCAGTGCTTTGGGAGGTCAAGGCAGTAGGATCGCTTGAGGCCAGGAGTTGGAGACCAGCCTGGGCAACATAGGAGGCCCCATCTCTTCAATATATATATAAATTAGCCAGGCATGCAGCATGTGCCTGTAGCCCCAGCTACTTGGGAGGCTGAGTCAGGAGGACCACTGGAGCCCAGGGTCACTGGAGCCTGGGAGTTGGAGGCTGCAGTAAGCTATGATTGTGCTACTGCACTCTAGTCTGGGCGATGTTAAAAATAATTTTAAAAATATATTTAGGCCGGGCGTGGTGAGGCGGAGCTTGCAGTGAGCCGAGATTGCACCACTGCACTCCAGCCTGGGCGACAGAGCCAGACTCCGTCTCAAAAAAAAAAAAAAAAGCTTTAAGTCTTAAATTAAAAAAAATAGTGGTTACAGTATGGACCATATGTATGACTGGGATGGGGCAGGAGAGGTTCAGGGAAGTCAGGAATTTCTATTTATTTATGTGAGTACTAGGCACATGTGTGTTTGCATTTAAAAATTCATTCAGGGAATACTATGATTTATGCTGATTTCTACATGTATGTTACACTTTACTAAAAATGTTCTTTAAAAATAAACAATGTAAACTCATTTAAAAAAAATACTTGACAAACCAAGAAGAAATAAAAATGTGAATGTGAAGGTTGGCCTAAAACAAGGTTGAACAGTAAAGTATTTACATAAATTGTATGTATAAAATGCCACAATAAAGTGGGTTCAAGTGGAGATTTAAATCTAAACTGATTTCTTTCACTAATTCCACAAGCACTGACACAGCATCCATATCATACTCAAATTGAGGTGGGAATGAGGAAGGCATATAGGAATATACAAGAATAAAAAGGTACTCCTATGCCCTTGAATAATTTATAGCCTTCAGAGAGAAGAAACACACATTTCTGAAATATCTAAGGAAGAATGCAGGGGTATAGATTTTAAAATTTGAGTAACAGAAAAATTATTAAAGATTGAAAAATATTCACGTTTCCAATGTTCCTTAAGGAGGAATTACATCCTTTTAAGGATGTAATTATGTGAAGATTCTGCAACAGTCTAGTCAGATGCTGAGGTTATTTCTTCCAAAATCTCAGTTGCATCTCTAGAAATATTGGCCACCATCATTGTTTTCTCATTATGGCCTTTGGAAACTATTTTACACTATCTTCAGCTTTTTCATTTTCTCTATTAAAACCTATTATCAAGTAAAGTTCAAAAGTATAATGCAAAATTCTCATATTCGCATATTTCTCTTAGTTAAGGAGAACATACACAATAACTTTTAATAATCTGATATGGGGAAATAAATTGTGCTTACTTATCAAAAGCAAAAACGCAATATGGTATTTTTTATGAAGAGTGTTTTAGTGATATTCATCACCACATAATTCTTCTTCTCCACTTCATAAAATGAGCCTTGGAATTAGCTTTCACAGTCATTTCAGGAAGAGCATCACAAAACCAAGTATATCAGATCCTTAAAGATCAACTCAAAGGAATTAGCTAATATGCCTGTATTTCAATACATGACAAGTGTAAATAACTAAGTGAATCTTTATATGCACATATGAAATACTTTAAAAATATTCAGTTAATATCCCAAACCTTGTTAATTACTGGGACTAGAGGGAAGAGGTAAATGGAAGGAGGCTTTGAGAGGGGGACTTACTTTTTATTTTATATAAACATTTTTAAAGTATTTACAATGTGCATACATTTCTATACTTCATATTTTTAGAGTGAGAAAAGACTAGATACATTATCTTTCAATATATTTTTTAGAAAAGAAAGAAAAATGGAAATAAAAGCCTGGGAAAAGTATTTGTTTTAAAAACATGTTCTCTTAAGTTGTTCACCACTGTCAGTGAAGAGCTAAACATGGAAAGTAACTTAATAGGACTCACTTGTAGAATGGGAGAGCAGCACCACTATTTACCCAATTTATACTATAGATCACACACAAAGACTACACTAGGAGTGCCGTGCAGTTCAGCTCTGCCCCTTAAGGTTATGGCAAGAAGCCTTAACAGCATCAACTCTGATTGTTAATTTCTTATAAATAGTGCAAGTCCTGGACATACAAATCTCCCGTATGCCAAGTTCTCCCTAAGACTCAAATATCTTAGGCAAAATAATGACAATTTTGTTCCAAAGGCATCATAATACTCAAATAATAAGGGTAAAACAGCAACAGTAAGGTGGTTTAAATTCTTAGTCGGAAAAAAAGAAAACCACCAAAAAGTCTTCCAAACAGTTTTTCTTTTATAACTCATCATTTGCCAATATATCTTGGAATAAAAGTTTGTATTCAGAGATACAGCAAGTTAATGAGAATCCACAGAAATGGCAAGGTAATCAGAATATACATTCCCATTTATACACCTAAAGCTCCCACCCCCAGCCTTTTTATAACAACATTCTACCACTTAAAGTGCATATATGCAGTGGAGGGGAAGAAGGACATTTTCTGGTCATTATTCAGGTGGTTGAAAGCTAGCAGCTGAAACCATTAGTCTCTTTTCCTCAGAAGGCCAAGAGGTTGGCAGTAGTAGGGGAATTGTCTTCCAAGGACAGCTTCTAAGTTGGGGAGGAACTATAGGGGAAATGTGACCTGTAGTGAAGCGTTTTTCCATTTACTCTCCTGAAGCAGATTTTTATTAAACGTAAGTCATTACTCTCCAAGTGTCAAGATCTACCTCTAAGAGGTTTAGGGATAAAGTTGCAGGTTACACCACTGAAAGATAAAGAGAAAATACCACTCTCATGTTCTCCTTTCAAAACTGGAGAAGGGCAGGTGGTGAAAAGAGGAATCCCAGAAGGAAGAAAATAAATGAGTACAAGAGAAACGCCAGTCTCATTGATTTCTGGACTCAAAGCATCTCTGAAGAATTTCTGATAAATGACTATGTAGACTCATTTGTATTTCCATTTCTCTTTTTATCCTTTGGTAAAGATGTAATGAAAATTTGAAGCTAAATAATGAAAAGCAAACAGGCAGAAAGATGAAGTAGACACAGAGGCATGAAAGATGTACTTGCTACTCCTTGAAAATAAAAAATGAACTCACCAAACCTCCCCACAACACATACTGTGCACGTGCATACACGTGTGCATGAGTGTGTGCCGAACAGGAAATTATCCAGGTCATTCGATGCAGATAGGATTCAAGTGGCCATCAATGACCTGAAGACATGGTCTTATTCTCATTTAGTACAACGGGCGCTTCTTAACACTTAAAGGAATCATGCTTCAGCTTTCACAAACATGGACTACACTCTCTGAACAAAGTGCCAATGCCCTAAAATGTTAAGAGAATGCTGATAATGCTTCTGTGATGTTCCTAAACACACAGAACCCAAGAATGGATTCTTTCTGTTCCCTCTGACAACAGCATTTCTAAAGTGCCAACAGTACTGCATGCCTCCCCCATTCATCTTCATAAAGTTTAAGGCTTACTCTGACAACCACTCAAACCTCTAACAGTGGCCCATTTCACAGGGTCCTAATTTCTCTTTTTAAAGTATGGTATCTTTATTTCTTTTTTAAACAAATTTTAATTGACACATCTTTTGGTGGTGATTTAGCCAGATCACTTCATTTAATATTTATTTCAATGTATTTATTTTTATTTTTTACTTGTGACTTACATAAAAGTCACAAGAATAAAACAAAATATTACTGGATACCATTCAACAAGATTGCCTGAAGTTTAGCTTTTAGCACACCCTCAACTGGATTATTCACACATCTCCTTCCTCCAACTTCTTCCTTCCTCCATCTCGGTCTCCTGTGTACATAAGCAGTGGAACTTCACATTGGAAATAATGCTATCGCCTAATTTCTGGACCTTTTTAGATTTTGTCAATTATCTTAATCATGCCCTCAGTAGCACTTCCCAAATCCCTTTCAATCTGAAAAAGTCCCACAGTCACTCTGTGTATTTCATGACTGACATTTTTGAAGTTATTTTGTACAGTGTCTCTAATTTGCATTGGTCCTAAGTTTCTTCATGATTACATTAGATATTTCCTCATGATTAGAGGATTAGAGATTAGTGTGATTAGATTCAGGGTCTGCACCTTTGGCAGGAAT
Organism: Nomascus leucogenys; assembly: GCF_006542625.1. NCBI lineage: Eukaryota > Metazoa > Chordata > Mammalia > Primates > Hylobatidae > Nomascus > Nomascus leucogenys. The sequence goes on from NC_044400.1 coordinate 14,731,073, forward strand.
AGTACAGAACTGATGCTGAGCTCTTAGGGCGTCGTAACAGGAGGAGCCCGCTGTGCATTAGCCCTATTACCGCTGATCTTTGATTACAGTTTGAATATTCCTTATCCAAAATGCTTGGGACCAGAAGCATTTTCTATTTCAGATTTTTGCAAATTTTGGTATATTTGCATATGCATAATGAAATAACTTGGTGACGGAATCCAAGTCTAAACATGACATTCGTTTGTTTCTTTTACACCAGATACACATAGCTGAAGATAATTGTATACAATATTTTTAATAATTTTGTACGTGAAACAAAGTTCTTGTAGAGTGAACTATCAGAAGGCAAAAGGTGTCACTGTCTCAGCCACCCACATGGACAATCTGTGGTTGTTTGGCATCACCACCATTCCTGACTCTGAATTTATGTTACAGATAAGCAATCATTTTCTTATACTCATTCACCCATAAGTATTTAGGGATCAAAATATGACATGCCATTAATACAGTGAAAAAATAATGTTAAAAGTTTAGGGTAACTAAGCAGCACAGTAGCATAACCAGAATACCTGGATCAGCTGCAAAACGGCAGCCACAAAAAAAACAACAGCAGGTTTTCCATCTCCAGCTAAAAGGCTGTGTTTTGATTAAAAGGTTATTGTGTATCTTATTTTTTAGCTTAGAAGAAACATCAGAAGCAGCTGAAGGACCAGTAAGTGGGTCCTCTAGGGATGAGGAGGCATTCTGCCACAGGGCTTTTTAAAATGTTTTCTCCAGTCATCTGCCTCATTAACAATGGTTTTTGGGTTAGAAGTCTCTCTTTGATTTTATAAATGAACAGTATTTCTTATTCTGTGATGAAGGCACTGCTCCAGTACAATAAGCCCTTCACACTTTCTCACCCTGTTGTCTATAGGCACTTTCTGTGCAGTGTCAACAATGTCATCTCTATGATCATGTCAGTGCTCAAAAATTTTGAAATTTAGAAGCACTTTGGAATTCAGATTTTTAGATTAGGGATGGTCAATCTGTGAAAGTTAAAGTAATGTCTGCTATTTTTTTTCCCTCTGTAAAGTTATCATTTTCCCTCTTGTAATAAAAATATATCTTGTGGGTATATACTTTCAGATGATGTAAATATCCGGTTCTTCATCAAAATTTCATCCACTAGTGTCAGCATTCGTTGATTCTTGCTTGACTTAATTATTACTCTGATGGTTATAAATAGTGATTTTTTAATTCCATTATTCATTTGATATTTTTTGGTTGGCTTTCTAATGCAAGCAAGAGCTTTCCTTTCTCCCCATTTATCTATTTATTCATGCATTTATTAATATCAAGCAGACTTATACTTTATTTAATAGTTATAACAGTTAAATATTATTTATTTGGAGCTCAAATTGTCATAGATTTAGCCAGTAGAAACCCCTTCAAAGTGGACCTGCATTCTTTTGCAATATTCCCATCATTCTTTAAATATTTTCTTACTTTTTGGCACATGAAGATCTCCCAAGCTCATCTTGTTTTTTCTGATTCGCACCAGGAATCAGCTATTTTTCCAAGGAGCCCAGGGTTGTTTTAGTAGTAAATGGCATTTAGAAACCAAGATCTGAGCTCTAGGAGTGGCTTGTTGCTACTGAAGTGGCAGTTTCTCAGTTCTCTCAATAAAGAAGCTGAAAAATTGATATATGTCTATACACAAATACAGAAACACATGTGTGTGTATATATATACACACACACATACATATACATACAAATAGCTATATGCAGGGTTTTGCTTTTTGCAGTTATTAAAGTTTTTTAGAAGAGGTTTAAATTTACCAAAATTGTGAATACAGTAAAGAGCTCCTATGTGCTCTATAAATAGGGTCCCTTATTATTCACAAAATAGAATCATGTATAGATTAAAATATATTTACCCCAGTCCTAAAGACAGTATCTTTCTTGATGAGAAACACTAAAGGTGGCTTCACTAAAATTAAGTAAAGGCAAGATTTCCCACTGTTTCTACCACTATTAATCATATACTACCCAGTGCATTTAGAAAAGGGAAATTAATTATCTGAATAAAAATTGAATGAAAAGAAGTAAAAGAAAATGTTTATGCAGATCATATGAGTGTGTACCTGGAAAACCCTAGAGAGTCAATGATAAAATTAACTCAAATAATAAAATAATTCAATAGGGTAGCAAACTATAAAATTAACGTAAGATATCAGTAGTGTTCATGTACATGTATAATAATTAGAGGATACAAAGAGAGAAAACATTATTTACAGTAGTAACAAAAGATAGAATAAGAATAATCTTGACAAGAAATGTATAAAACCTGTATGAAGAAAATACTGAAACAACCCTGAAAGACACAAAGGTTGATGTTAGCATATGTAAAGATATGCTTGTTCTTTGAAGGAAAAATCAACCTTGTAAAGATAGAAGTTCTCCCTAAGTTCATTAATAAACTAATTCAATTGAAATAAAAATACTAACACACTTCTTTCTCTTCCTGGAGCTTTATTTTTCCAAGACTGCTTACTTAGATCATGTGTGGGCGTTTAAGTCACTTCCCAGGAGGGGCTGCTCTAAGCTGGAGGAAACTCTCAACATCATACACAGGGAAGCCTCTTTTTCCCTTGTGGCAGCTTTACATCAATTTTAGGGCTGCTGCTAAGTTTCCCTGCCCTTTCTTTCCTACAGCATGCCCCTTTTCCCCACCCTCAGCAACTCTTGCACTCCCCAAAGGGAGGGAATACAGGAGACAGCTCACTGGACTTGATGTTTATTTTCCTACTTAATGTTATTGGAAGATGGGTTTCCTCCATGTTCCAGTTATGCTGGGATTATGGGTTTTGTGTGGTCTTACTTGTTACTCTCATATTTTCTTATTGTGTTTGGAGGCAAGTTGTGAAAACAATTTTAGAAGGCCTGTATGGCCTTGGCTATTATCCCATTAATCATTACAAGAACCCTGTTGGGTGAGTCCATTAGCTCATTTCCAGATGAGAAAACCAAGGTTGCAAATTCAGACTCTCCTCTAATGTCAAGTAGTTAAGGAGATCAGGAGAGAGAAAGTCCAGAGTCAGGAGAATTATCTAGGATGCACAAGTTTATGTCTATGATTTGCCGTCTAGGTCTAAGAGAAGGTGAATGCTTCAAGACATGCAGGTCAGAGGTTTTGTATGCATCCCGTAACCTTATGAGTTCTGGCTTTTATATTCCAGTTTATAACATTCCTTGAAACAACAAATTCTTGATTTTACAGGAAACTGCTCCTATACAGAAAGTCCAATGACATGCTCATCACTGAGCATGACACCCTCAGTGTCGGCAAGGCGGGACAAAGGACCTGCCAAGAGCATCTACCGCCATTCTTTTCCTTCAGAACCTGAGCCTACTATCTCAAGAAGCTTTCTTGTCAATCAGATGTGTCCTGTCACTTCTGTTTCCATCTTCACAGTTCTCTCACGTGTGAATATGATTAATAATAATGTCCATTTCAAAACTGCTAAGAGAGTACATTTCAGATGTTCTCACCACAAGTAATGTTGAGTATTTGAGCTGAGGAATATGTTAACTAGTTTGACTTAATTATTCCACACTGTGTTTATAAATTTAACATCAATTTGCACCTCATAAATTTATGCAATTATAAATTATCAATTTATCATAAAAATGAACAAACACACACTCATACAAGTTACACATCCACATGAATGTTCAGGGATGTATATGCACACATACACACATACATACACACATGTGTGATATTCCAAATATTTAACCCCTGGCATGGCAGGGTGACTCATCAGGTTACTGGACTGTGGAGAGATCTGGAAAGCGCTGGGAGAGTGGCTGGACTCTGAAGGGCTATAGGGGTGGAGGGGTGAGTGAACATTTATCAATACATGCTGAACTATTTCAGCATTTCCACAGTTAGTGCATACCCTCTGAATATCAGCTATGCAAACACACACACATACACACATGCATACACAAGCTTCCTAAGCTATGGAAGAATACTTCAAGAATAGACTTAGAGACACCACATCAAATAATTTAGCTTAATTTAAAAACCCCACTCAGCATTTCCTATGGCTCCTCATCCTTTGTTCCAGGTTTTTCAAAGGTAAAGGTGAATGAGGAAATACTGATTTTCCATTTAAAGTGAAATGGGTTTTTTTTCTGTATATATTTAATATATTATCAAGATTTGTTACATTCAAAATATAACCAGATTTCAGGAATAAGAGTAGGCAGTTAAAGCAAAATGCATAAAAGTAGTGTGTAAATGGCAGGAGTTTATTTTTTAAAAAAGCACTGCTATTCCTTATTCATATGAAAATTGGAAACACTCATTATTCTGGAAAAATGCCCATTGCTTTCCTGCTTCCAAGTTTTGCTTTCACAATTCTTTCTACTTAGAATTTTCCCTCGATTTCCCATCTCTCTTCTCAAATATACAAGTATACCAATGTTTTCAGCTTTGTTCCAAATAACACCTTATCAGGAGAATTCCCCCAGCCCCAATCACTCTGGCTAGAAATGACATTCATGATTGATCATAAATATCACTTCACTCTTATCCCTGTGAGTTTTTCCTTGCTCATACCCTTTCTATGTGTACCTTGTTCACTTCCTATACTACAATGTTCTTGGAGGACACTTTATGTATCACCCATATCTCTTAGAACACATATACATGTGTTGTTGTGTTGAATAAACATGCTGTTTGTTAGCAGATTATTTATGTATACCCATGATTAAGCTGGGATAAACTTAGGTGATCATAGGGGCTTTTCCCACTTCGATTTTTTTCTTTCACTTCAGATTAAATCTCCAATGCCAATAACACTGTAGGGAGGTACAAACCCACAAAACACAAATGGTAACACCAGCAACTCCTCTTCCAACAATTCATCCTAAGGAAAGCATAAAGATTCAGTTATTGGTATATTCATCTCAGCACTATCTGTAATAGCCCAAAAAACTGGAACACCCCAAATATCTAACAATAGGTAATTCCTTAAGGAAATCGAGGTGCCTTTGTCCTTTGTGATACAATGAAGCCATAAAAAGACAATGTAGAAAAAAATGTGTAAATAATTGGTAAAATGCTCACACTAAAGTGACAGGTCATCATTCAGTATATATAATATGATCCATAGCTGCTGAAGTAGTGCTGTGTAAGCCTGTGCACAGGCTGCAGTGGGGGAGCATTTGAGGATACTCAAACAAATGAGGGGTCAGAGAGAGCTTCTTGGAGGAGATGACCCCTAAGCTGAGATGACTGACCAAGTGCAGGCGAGTGGGCAGCCATGGGGTTATGGTCTAGAGTATGCTCCAGGTTGATGGAATAGTGTTAAATAAAGGCCCAGAGGCAAGAGGAAGCCTAGGTTTAAGGAACCTCATGTAGCTTACTAAAACCCAGACATCTGGCAAGAAAAGCGGCAGAACCAGGAAAGCACCAGTTTCCCTGCTCCCCGGCCAGCTGTCTCAAAACAGAAAGGCAACCCCTCATCCCAGTCTAAGCCCCATATTTTGTTCCCATCTGAGCCTTGAGGATGCAGCAAGAGAACAATAAAAATGCATGTAATAATTAGGAGATTTACATACAATTTTGAAAATAAAATTATATATGAATTATAAAAGAAACACAATGATGTCTGGTAGCAAACTAACATGGAAAGGATAAAGTCAAGAAGGGAATCACAAATCCCGCCACCAATGGACAATCAGCATTTTGTTGAATTCATACTTGATGAAGGGAATAAAGGCAGCAATACACCTGCTTGCCTTTCTCAGGAAGAGTGGTGTCACCTGCAGGGGTTATCATCAGCACCTCTGCAGACAGCAGACTCTGCCAGAGGCCCTTCATGAGAGAAACCCTGCTCGGGCCCCAGGACCTTTTGTAAGGGCAAAGGCACACTGCAGTAGGCAGCTTGGGTGATCGCCTGTCAGCAGGAGTGTGGCTGTGACATTGCAGCATCTCTCAGTCCTGGCTTAGACCTGTGATAAATGGTCTGCCCCGATGACACACGCAGCAGTCCGCTGCCAGCAAACAGCTGCCAGACTGTCAGTGGGCAGCCTTCTCCTAGAGCAGCAGTGACAGCTGACGGGGAGCACACCCCATCAACTCTCCACACGAGGGAAAAGGTGCAATCCCCTTAAAAGATGTGAAAATACTATGCTCGTCAGAAATGTGCTTACCTGACATTGTGAACTGTAAATCATTTCCTCTCTGAATTATAGTGTTAGCTATGCATATGTGCTTTAACCAGCCCCAGGGGATTCTGGTTCCATATTCAGCACTGAAGTTGTTACTGTGACTCATGAAAGCCCAGGAAAGGATGACCAGAAGGACCGTGCAGTACAGAAACCAATGCTGCAAACACCTGAGGATACTTTTGCCAAGTGTCATCAAAGTCGATGGGTTCAGAAAAAGAGCAAGCTCCCTTGCTGCAGGCGGGTCTGACAGAATCCTTGTCACCATGGCAATCCCACGCTCCCAACCCTCCTCGGAGACAACTCGGAGCAGATGTTATGATGCCGATTCTACATCATAAGCTGCCCAAAGTCAGGCAACTTGCTTCCGTTCTTCAAGCCATTTGCACACAAAAGAATGAAAAATCAGAAAAAAAATTGATATGAACTATCATGCACTAAGTGCCTGGTATGTCCTAGATTTGGAATAGCACATGGCATGTACATTGTCTCGTGTAGTCTTCATTTCAAACCCACAGAGTTCAAAAAGTCATCTCCACGCTATTGCCTATGAGAAATAGGAGACAATAAGCAGCAGAAATTCTCTAGTTAGTCACATCCAGCGCAAGCCTACATAGTGATCTAGACCTTCCAAGCCTTAATTGTGGGCTATTCCCCCTTATTAACCCACAATTCTTCCTGGCAACCTGGACTGGCCTTCCACAAATGGGTGACCTCACGTAAGTCTCTGAACATGTTTAAGGACTGAACTAAATGGTATCTAAAATACCTTCTATGATTGAAAATCCCTGACTGATTTGAGTCTAACAATGTGCTAGGAACGGAAGGCAATTTAGACCTATTAAGACAGTTTCTATTTTCGAGGAGCATATATAAGAAGGAAGCTTAACTTAGAATACAGAGTTGAATAAATGTGAAGCCAGGCAGTAAGAAGTACGTGTGAAATAGCAGATGAGAGAAGGGAGCCGTCTGTGAGGTCAGCATAATCAGAGTCAGAAACACCCTTGGCAAATAATTTATAGCTAAGTTCTTAAAAGCAATCGCAACAAAAACATGCAATGCAGAGCATGGCACCATGGCAAGTAGAGAGGGGCACGAAGTGACCAGAAGGTCAGTGTGAAGAATCCTGAGGACAGGACCCTGTGGATGGAGCAGATTTGAACCAAGCTCTGGAGAGCATAGGCCATGGGTGACGTTGACCTTGTGGCTTCCTAAGTGGTGACACTAGAGGCCCTGAGAAAGAGCAGGGCCTACAGTGAACACCATAATGGATGTGGACAAGCAAAGGCTCGGTGCTGGGGACGATGTTACAGGGCCTATGTATACAGGGGGATTTTTTGTTGTTGTTGTTAACTTTCTGGTTTTTTCACTCATAGGTTCTTGACAAGTGTTGAAAACCCTTTGATAGGGAGAAACCAGTTTTCTGACAAGAATTTATGAACCCTCACTTCTGGTGAAAAGGAGCTGCCCCCTGGGTTTATATAGCTACGGGACAACTCTGCCTAACAAAGTGGCAGCCAGGGAAGTGGGAACTGAGTGTGGTGTGGAGGAAAATGATGGAAGGAAGATGAGATGGAAATCGGCTGCCAGAGAAGAGAATGTGTCCAAGAGAAAAACAATAGCTAATATGGTGGCTCTAGGCTTGGAAGAATGACAATGTGTCAAAATCAGGACATTTCTGAGGTTGAAATGTAGTGGCATTCATAATGACAGCAGGACAATGGGGATAAATGGGGTTTCACTGAGCAAACCGGGGTAAATGACCACTCTATGTAAAACTCTTCCTCCATCTTTCCTGTGAAGACTTCAGTACAATATATGTTTCTGACAAATGCCTGGTATGGCTAATATCCATATATACATATCTTAAAGTGCCCAGGTCCATTTTCAAATTTATTACAGCACAGAAAAAAGATGCTGCTCCTAAGGACTGCAGAACACTGGGTAACACATTGTCAAACCTGGAAGTTAGATGACAGCCATCCCCAAAATGCTATCCCTAGGAAAACAATTCCACAAAGTGTCAGTATATACTTTACAAATAAAATATTCAATGTTCCAACAATTTAGGACACTCCCAAGGAAACACAATTAAGCAGGTTTTCTTCAGAGGTATCCTGCCTGCAGCCCTTTCTATGGTAATGTGTATCATGAGTTTCTGTAAGGGAGATGAAGTATGCAGTCTTGTCCACTTTTATTTAATTGGAAGATCTCTTTTTCCAGGTTATTCATTAGGAGGCCCTGGAACTAATATCCCATGTAAAATAATTTGGAAAATTGTCTGTTAAATGGATGGGTTAGAAGATTTCCAGATAGAGTATCTACCTTCAGCACTCCAATTCATAAGAACAAGAAGAAGGCGGCACTGGTCTGAGACATGAAATATCCATTTGCTGCTAAATAGAGAGGGAGAAAGAGCTCTTGGCAGGCTGCAAGGTGATTGGATTCTGGTCTCAGCACTACCTCTCTTTGAAAAAGTAAACTCCTTTGAATCTCAATGTAATGAAAGGGTTGAATTCAATGCCTAAGATTCTTTTAGCTCTTACATCTTGATTCCTACATTGTCATTGGGTAAATCCAGCATTCATTTAATTCTTTAAATATTGAGTACCTACCATGAGCCAGGCACCATGCTAAGTGTTGGAGATACCAGATGAACAATGAGACTTATAGTGTCTAGAGCTGGTAGCTCTAAACATTGGGGATTTCCCATGGAAAGCAAATACAGAATTTTTTTTCAAATTTGATATTAAAATCTCGGATCAGGAGTATATACACAAGCAGGAGGGGATGTGCATGAAGGGAACATTGGAACAAAAATTAAAAATAAGTAAAATAAATTAGCCAGATTGAGAAAAAATGAAGCATACATTATATACTATATACAGCAAAGGAAATGTGGGTTGAATATGATAGTCTATCAACACGAGATATTATCTAACCACCAAAGATAATGCAAAATAAGTAACAACATATGTCTTTCACCACAGCTATAACTCCCTTTCTCAGGATTCTCATGGCTTTCTGGGGTAGTGGTAGTTACTCTGGCATTCATTTCAGGCTTCCCAAATCAACTTCTAATCTTGTATTTCTAGCCTCTTACAACACAGAGATCAGGAAGATATCTGTCTCAACTGTGCATCTCATTGTGCATTGATCTAATGCATTTATTCAAGATTACAAACATGGTTTCAGGACAGTTCTTCATCAGGCAAAAGGAAGTAACTGAGAATTCAAAACACTTCCTGCCCTCTAATCTCTTAAAAGGAAGTGCTGCTCTTGAGCTTTGCATAAAACTTGCACACCATGGTCTATGTGGCGAGTCACTGTGTAGAGCTCATAGATCTCCTGAGGAAAAGGCAGGTCATTCCTTCGTGAAACACAGCCACACTCTGGTTGGTTCACAAGCCCCCTGTCCACCTTAGCCCCGGAGAAGCCATGCTGTCATTCTCAGTGTTGCCTCTGTCCTCCCAGAGCAGTTCCTAAGACAATAGCTATCCAATATCAAAGGGTTGGCAACGGCTACATTTTCACAGACACTAAAATGACTTCAAATGACATCTCCTAGCGAAAGAACGGAAAGATCACCTAGGGAAGCATATCTGTACTTTCTTTACCCAATCACATAAGCCACTTGGATTTTCTGAGCATAATTTTTTAAAGGCATTAGATATTTTACTCTTTTTGTGGCTATTGTAAGTGGAATTGCATTTGCAATAGCCACAAAAAGAATAAAATAGCCAGGAAAACTTCTTACCAAGGACGTGAAAGATCTCTATAAAAAGAACTACAAAACACTGCTGAAAAAAATCAGATATGACAGAAACAAATGGAAAAACATTCCATGCTCATGGATTGGAAGAATCAATATTAAAGTGGTCATACTGTTCAAAACAATGTATAGATTCAACACTATTTCTATCAAACTACAAATGCTATATTTTATACAAGTAGAAAAAATAATTCTAAAATTCATATGGAACCAAAAATGAGTCCAAATAGCCAAAGTAATCCTAAGCAAGGAGAACAAATTCAGAGGAATCATGTTACCTGACTTCAAACTACACTACAAGACAACAGTAATCAAACCAACATAGTATGGGTACAAACACAGACACAAAGATCAATGGAACAAAATAACCCCAACATAAAGTCACACATCTACAGTCATCCAAAGTCCATAAAGAAAAGCAATAAGGAAAGGACTCCCATTCCATAAATGGTGCTGGGATAACTGTCTAGCCATATGCAGAAGAATAAAACTGAACCCTTACCTTTCACCATACACAAAAATTAACTCAAGATAAAGGCTGAAATAGAAGACCTCAAACTGTAAAATTCTTAGAAGAAAACCTAGGAAATACCCTTCACAACACTGGCTTTGGCAAATAACTTATGGCTAGGTCCTTAAAAGCAACTGCAACAAAAACAAAAATTGACAAGTGAAACCTAATTAAACTAAAGAGCTTCTGCACAGCAAGAAAAACTATCGATGGAGTAAACAGACATCCTATAGAATGGGAATAAATATTTTCAAACTCTGCATCCAACAAAGGCCTAATATCCAAAATCAACAAGGAACTTAAATCAACAAGCAAAAACAAAATAACCACACTAAAAAGTAGGCAAAGGATATGAACAGATACTTCTCCAAAGAAGATATACAAGCGGACAACAAACATATGAAAAAATACTCAACATCACTAAATATCAGAGAAATGCAAATCCAAACCACAATGAGATACCATCTTAGTCAGAATGGCTTTTGTTAAAAAGTCAAAAAACAACAGATACTGGCAAGGCTGTAGAGAAAGGGAATACTTATACACTGTTGGTGGGAATGTAAATGAGTTCAGTCCCTGTGGAAAGCAGTTTGGCGATTTCCCAAAGAACTTAAAACAGAAACACAATTCAACCCTGCAATCTCATTACTGAGTATATAACCAAAGGAAAATAAACTGTTCTACCAAAAACACATGAACTCATATGTTCACTGCAGAGCTAGTCACAATAGCAAAGACATAGAATCAACCTAGATGCCCATCAAAGGTGGAATGCATTAAAAAATGCAGTATGTATACATCATGGAATACTATGCAGCCATATAAAAGGACAAAATCATGTCCTTTCCAGTGAAATGGATGCTCTGGAGACCATTATCCTAAGTGAACTAAAGCAGGAACAGAAAATCAAATACTGCATATCCTCACTTATAAGTGGGAGTTAAAACATGAGTACACATGAACACAAATATGAGAACAATAGATACTGGAGAATACAAAAGGGGGCAAGGGATGGATGAAAAACTACCTACTGGGGACTATGCTCACTTCTTGAGTGATGGATTCAATCGTACCCCAAACATCAGCATCACACAATATACCTTTGTAACAAACCTGCACATGTATCCCCAGAATCTAAAAGTTGGAAAAAAAAAGGCACTAGAGATATAACTTTGCAGCCAGCCCTGTGGCTAGAGACTCCCCACAAATTTTTTTCTTTAATAAGTTATATAAATACGTTGCTTTTATTGTATGAAATATATTCTCTTCTGGATAACTGTTTGCCAATTCTCGGGCTCCTTTTTGGGGCCACCCAAAGCTTTTGATCAGGCATGCCATTTTTATTCTCCATAATGTAGCTGTCCACTATTTGTTGTAATACCTGAGAGAACGAGGGAATGACAAAACAAAACAAAAAGCTAAAAGTCATTCATCTGTGACTATAACTAACTATATATAATTCAAAAGAGAATAAAGAACGTTCCCCAATAATTTCATTTTGGGAGAGTAGAATGAAGCCTCATATTCCCAAATGCCTATTATCACCTCCAAACAAATTTCAAATTAGTTTTGGTCCCTCTATGCCTTAAGAATAGTTTTCTAGTACAGTGGGCTTTCTATTATTTTTGCCTTTCCTCTGGATCTCTGGCTTTCTTTTCTTCTCTTGCCCAAAATATTGGTCTAGGGAATGAGAATGTTAGAAGCAGCTAGATATAGATAGAGACTTAGACATACGATATATAGAAAATATAAACAAATATAGACAGTTGATATGAATATGGATGAATATGTACACGTGGAATTTAAAAAAATTCCGCTAGATTACATAAGTGATAGACATTTTTAGATATATAAATTTCATTATTTCATAGTAGCTGTCTCAACTGTGTTTCCACATAGAATCTTAGGATTCAGGAGCTCAGTCTTTGTAAATACACTTGCCTTGTGACCACAGGCATGTCTTAACCCTCTCTTATTTTCAGACTTCTCTGTTGTAAAATGGGAGTAAGTCACTGCTGTGGTTTGAATGTGTCCCCTCAAAAGTTCATGAGTTAAAACTTAATGGCCAATGTGATAATGTTAAGAAGAGGGGCCATTAAGAGGAGATTTTGTTATGAGGGCTCCTCTCTCCTGCATGGGACTAAGGCCCTTGTAATAGAGGCTTCTCACAGTGCTTAGCCCTTTTTCCCTCCTCTGCGTTTCAACATACGAGGACACAGTGTCCCTTCTCTCCTGAAGATGCAGGGAAAAGGCACCATCTTGGAAGCACAGATGGACTCCTCACTAGACACTGAACCTGGCTATTTCCTTGATCTTGGATTTCCAGCTTGCAGAACTGTGAGAAACACCAATGCCTGACCACCATGCAGGGCTGTTGTGAGGAGTAAAATGAAATAATGTAAGTGAAAGTAAGCATTTTGAAAGTGGAAAGTAGTATATAAACAGAAGGTTCCATTATCTTTAATCAAAACCACTAGAGAACACAGGCATTTTTCATCCTTATTGTACAACATAAACAAATTTGAACACTAAAAATGAAATCAGCCCAAAGCAAAATGTTAGAAATGACAGTGAGCCATTTTTCACAACAAAGAAATTGATTTTCCATAGATGTTCTTTCCTGTTGCATGTAAAGGCCTATATCCATCAATACCTAGGTCCCTTGTTTTGACACTAGGTATAATTACGGCCCATCCCATAGCTTGCTTGGCTCATGTTACTATCAGAGCCTGAGGCCACAAAATTTCCTCCCTATTACCAGAGGGATATGCCAGGATTTATAGTAAATTGTGCTATTACTAAGGCATTTTCTTTAATTAATTAAAAAAATACAAGTCATTCTTTTTAATAAGGTGATCTCAGACTATAACGTGGGCTATGCCTGCATCTTCCAGTTCAAACATTCTAACTTTTTACAATCATCATTTGTAAATAATGCTTTCAAACATCTAGATTGACTGAAGATTACCAGACACTCCACTCTTGCAGATACGAGCAACTTCCAGAAAAATCAAGATAGCTGCCAGATCTTCCATTAAGCCTTCATGGTATCTTTTTTAACCCTCAAAACAAGCTATATTATACCAGTGTTAAATTTCTAATTTTTGATCATTGAACTATGGTTATGTAAGATGTTTACATTGGGGCAGTGGGCAAGGAATACAAGGGAACGCCTTGTACTGTTTCCTCAACTCTTCAATGTTTCTGTAAATCTAAAGATTTTAAAATATAAAAGAGTTAATAAAACAAAAATTTTACAAAATAGCATCCTTACAACCATAAGTCTGGAAAATAGGCCTCTGAGAGATAATCAATTGCCTAAAGTCAGTTGCCATTTCCACTAACTGATACCACCAATTCATTCTATACAGTATTTAAGTAAGTTTGTTTATACAAAATGAAAGATAATTATAATAATGATAAGAGCTGACATTTCTGCAGCAGCAATCACATGCCAGGAACTGTTTTAAGAACTTGACATAGATGAAATCAGCATCTATATCAAATTTATGATGTAGGTCCTATTCTAATTTCCATTTCTCACAGCAAAACTGAGATGCCAAAGAGAGCAGTAACTTTCTCAAAGTCACACACCTAGTAAGTGGAGAAATTAGGAGTGATACACAGTATACACAATGACACCCAAATGATATGAAAGAAAGGAAGGACGTAAAATGAGTCCAGGAAGGAGACAATCTGGGAATCCGGTCATCAGTATAATTTTCAGGGTGCACTCAACCTACACTGGGGGCTATATTATCACAAAGAGATGGGCGAGTATGTTTGATTTAGAACTGACCAGTGTTACTCCTATGGATTCTCATACAGGATGCAGAAACATACAAGGTAAAGACCCTAAATCTCATACCTTTTGAAGAAATGACAATGAGTTTCATGGTGAAGAGTCTTATAACTTCATACACTATAGGCAGCTGACATCACAGCTGTGAACATTTCTGTAAAAACAATTCTGTAAGTTGTCAATATTATGCTCTCCAGGCACACAGCTCTCCCCAGTCAGAATTAATTCAGGGAAGGATTTCAGAATATCTGGACATACACTGTTTCTCTCAGCTGTGCCTGTGATAAATATTGCATGGAAATGATTTTGTGATTGTGCTCCCTGCCAAGTTCCTAAAGCACAGGGTCCTACTTGTCTCAATAAACAAATGCCCATATGCCTTAGTATTTCTCTAAAGAGGAAGTCATATTTTCCCTTTCATATTATCCTCTTACACCTGCTGGGATGCCTTATAAACAAAGAAACCCTATTTATCAATAAGGATGCTGACTGGCCCTTCTGGATAAGTGAATTTTCTATTTACCTGAAGTTTCCAATTTAAACTTGCAGCCTGATCTTATTTTAGCTTTTAATTACAATGCATTCAAAATATGCTGGTAATTTCCTTAATCCATTCTAACTTAAATTTTAATATTAAAATTGGTTAATTAAAATCAATTATGTAATTAAACATAATCTTGATAATTTGGGAAAAACTAGACATCTCCTTGCCTGTGGTTTTCTATCAGGAGCAATACCACCACTCCTTATGGGGACAACAAAAACAATGTGGTCCATTTTGTTTGCCATGATGATGAGGGGACATGACTGCCAATCCATGGGGGAATGCCAGAGATGCTACATATCATTAATTGCAGGACAGCGAGGAAAAATACGAAATTGTGCTGTCCAAAATGGCAGCAGATGGTCCACAGAGCTACCCTCACTTGCAGGATACTGAGGAGATTCCCCTGCAGAAACCCGAAGAGCTGGCCCCAGCCTCTGTGAATATGCCTCTGGTGACACTGAACTCATTACTCACCATTGCTAGGCAGCTAAAATGGAACATGTATTCTCATGTTAGGCCAACATCTGTCATCTTTTTATTTCTACCTGTTTGCCTTCTGGAACAACACAGAAATAACTACCTCTCCTTCTCAATGAATCCTTAGTTAAGTATATTTAATGAACTCTGATGTAATATTAAAGACCACTTTGGTGTATCAAATTTTGCTTGCTTTTTACTAAACTTTCTCAAACTTCTAAATATGGTGTTATTAGCAGCTCCGCTATCACCCTCCTCAAGGAATATCTCTACGATGAAGGAGTGAAAAGCTGTTTATCCCTAAAGAGCTGTCTGCTATCTTCTTTGTGATTTCACATATCTCCTTTTTCAGAGACTCTGCTTCTTTCTCCTCCCAATCCATTCTGATGAATAA
This sequence comes from Nomascus leucogenys, assembly GCF_006542625.1. Classification (NCBI taxonomy): domain Eukaryota; kingdom Metazoa; phylum Chordata; class Mammalia; order Primates; family Hylobatidae; genus Nomascus; species Nomascus leucogenys. The sequence continues at coordinate 14,746,782 of NC_044400.1, forward strand.
ATTCTATGCTGCTTAGCTGTCTGAGTACGATCAAGATTAGAATTACAGTTGCTGGGAAAACCAGATAAGTATGCACTATATATCTAACTTAAATTCACTTTGTGCCAGAGGGAAATGTGTGTGGGCTTTATGTTTTCATTGTACAGGTGATCTCTCTTGCTCTTAGCTCACACTAAGGAAAGAAAAGGCAATATGCTTAGTGTATGGTTAGGAATAAGTTTCATGAGCCTAGCCCAGTGAGTTGGTACAAGTGCCTCTAGTGCTGCATCGAGAATAAATCTCAGGCCAAGTCGGACTTTACCAAAAAATAACATCTTAACTATTGAAAGTTATCGCATAGTCTGGTACAGGGCAGGGTCAATGTAGCTGGTACATGTGACATGCATTTACCAACATTCATAAAGTAGAACAAGCACTGGTTTGGAGTCATGCAACTATAGTTCAAACTTCTGGTATCAGAAATTACTAGTTGAGTGACTTTAAACTATCAACATCTCTGCCTACAATTTCCTCATCAGTAAATTTGGAATAAAAAATAACAATTCCCAAATGGGCTATTGTGTGGATCAATTGAAATTACTCTTTCAAGTTCTATAAATATTGAGTGTACCTTAATATACCAGACACTCTGGTATCATGCCAAGAATAAAATGATAAATGAGTCAAGGTATGTGCCCTTGAGAAGCTCATTCAAATGGCAGAAACAGAGAAATAAACAGATAATTTTAATATAATACAGTAAAGGCATTGATAACCGAATCACAAACTGTTATAAAAACACAAATGATGAGCAGTCTATCAATTGTAATGATTTCTGCAGCAACTGTTACATACTCTGATAGAAACTAGCTTTAACAGTAAGGAAATATATTGTCTCACATAACAGCCAGTGCTCACACTGTTGATTCAGTGGCTCAATAATCTCTTCCAGGACCCATAGTATCTTTCCATCTCTGACCTACTGTACACAGTAATGCCTTTATCCTGAAGCTACATATCCTGTTATAATAAGATGGATCACAGCAGCAATTAAAACAACACCCTTCCTTGTTCAAGTCCCTCTTCTCATATCTTGTTGACCTAAATAAATTTAACGTTACCCATTTCTGAACCAATAACCTATAAAGGAAATAAAATTACCATTAATGGCTGTGACAAATAATCTTGGGCAGGTGACAAACATAATATTCACTTGAGATTCTAGACCAGCATAAAATAGTTGGAGTGAGAGTGAAGAAAATGCTTCTTGAAGGACACCAATTCAAGTTTTTAAAGGATAAATAAGAATTAGCCAAAGGAAGAAGAGGAGGATAAGCATCTCAGGCATGGGAACAACATGATTGTGACTGTAGAAGCAAATTACCATAGAGGTAACAAAGGTAAAGGAGCACTGATTATGAGCTATGGAATTTCAGAGCACAAAAGGTTACACATTATGAATTCTTGATTCATGAATCAGTTAAAGTATATGTATATATTAATTTAGGAATTCAAAAAATATTTGATAATAAGATTAAGTAAAAAAATTATTGATTTTGCATGGGGTGGAAGGGCCTTTCTAGAAGGGCTTTTTTTTTCACTATATTTCCTGAAAACATTTGAATAGGTACAGAATGTGTAAACCTCTGATTACTTTTGCTTATCTAGTCATATTGGCCATACCACCAGTGTAAATTACTCTGTCATAATGGAGAATTGCTTTATCCATGTTCATTGCTTTTTTTGTGTCTACATAGAGGGAAAACTGGTAAATGTGTCAAGAGTAATGAGCCAATGGTCATATGAAACAGCAAAATACCACTTTAAAATACATTTCAGAAAGTGAAAACAAAACTGTGTCCCTGTGACTAATGCTATAACTAATCCCTGTTACTGGTATTACAGTGGAATACAATAGGGAATAGAAAAACTTAGGACATGTCTGGGGGGAAGATGAAAAGGATAGCAAGGGTGACAATCTCACATTAATTCTCACTGAAAGGTTGGGTTGACCATTTAATCACATGAGCTACATTTTGAAATATCAGTACAATCTATGACTCATTTTGCTTCTTGAATCATATAGAATGGGAACAGAAAGTCGATTGCCTAATAAGAATTTCAGAAGACATAGAAAAAGGAGACAGCACTCCTATGAGAGACACAGGCACAACTCAGGAAGCAATTTGCTCTAAGCTATTTTTAAATATTAAAGTCTGGAAAAAACAGATTACATTTAGTCTGATTGTGAAATATTGGTAGAGTACTGATGGGAACAGTCATTTATTTAGGCCCCTTTTTAAAGGAGAAAAAAGACAAAAGCTATCTTGCAATGTCTACGTATGCAGCAGGGTGGAAAGTGGAAGTAATTCAAAATACAATGCCTGTTTATCGAGACAACATACAGTAAATATATTTAAATCTGCATTGCAGTTCCTCTCTCTTTAGCATTTAAATTGATTCACCAGTTTACATCTACTCCCACCTTCACGTCAAACGTGGATGGGGAAACTCTGATTAGAATGAGTCTCTATTTTTCTCTTTTGGATTCCCTCACTGCCAAACATTATTAGGGTTTCATCTTTAATTTCACTGCAAGACAACTAAATGAAAGGGAAGAGGAACTTGGCTACAGAAACTTTCTAATTTAATCTCCCTTGCAGTCTGATTCCTGTAGCGTGAACAGCACAGCCTGATCTTATTGACACTTTCAACTGCAATGTCAGATTCATTTCAAAATTTAATACAACGTATTTGTCATCACCACATTTCCTTAGGTAAGGACACTGACACCAAACTGCTACCAGTTGGTGGTCTGCAAAAGACAGCTTGCTGAAATGAAAATTCTCTCCTCTAAACCTAAATAACTCATCTCACATATTGCGTGTCTTCTGTTCGTGCAAGAGAACACTATTGCCTTCCAATATTTGATCATTTAGTAATTCATAGGTAACAATAAATAAGTAAAAAAAAAAAATTACTCACTGCTTGCTTCTGGAATATTTCAAGAATTTCAAGAATAACTTCTGCAGCAGGAAACAAGAAAGAAGATTAAGACCAATACTACTACTTTTTTTTTTGAGACAGAGTTTAGCTTTGTCACTGGGCTGCAGTACAATGGTGCGATCTTGGCTCACTGCAACCTCCGCCTCCCAGGTTCAAGTGATTCTCCTGTCTCAGCCTCCCGAATAGCTGGGATTACAGGCATGTGCCGCCGTGTCCAGCTAATTTTTATATTTTTAGTAGAGATGGGGTTTCACCATATTGTCCAGGATGGTCTCAATCTCCTGACATCAGATGATCCACCCACCTTGATCTCCCAAAGTGCTAGCATTACAGGTGTGAGCCACTGTGCCTGGACCAATACTACTCTTGATTCTAACTAAGTGTAAGACATGCCTTGTAAGACATGGTCTAGCTTACTTCTCTGTTATATGCTGACATTATGAAGCTGCCCATTGTCCTTCTTTGGCTTACAACTGTGCTTTTCAAAGTCTGGTCCCCGGATCAACACCAGCATTACCTGGGAACTTGCCAGAAATACAAGTTCTTGAGCCCTATTCCAGCCCTACTGAATCAGAAACTCTGGGGTAGGGGCTGGAAACATGTTTTTATAAGCCCACCAGGGGATTCTGATGCCTACTAGTTTTAGAACCACTGATCTAGAAGAAACAAGATAGAGCACCATGTCTCTCCAACATTTCAGACCCAGTTTTCCTATACAAGTAATTACCTTAACACCCAGTACAGGTCTGTTTATCTTTTTCTTTTTCAGAACTATTCCAATACATTCTGGAATCAACTACAAAATGAAAATAAGAGTAACCTAGTCCTCCTCCAGAGTCACACATGACTCAATAGCTGAAAAACAAGACTCAAGATGATGATGTATGTTACCCAGATTGCCTAACTGGAAAATAAGTGGAATTCAATAATACATTTTATGTTTTCATAGGGAGAACAGAAGCAGTATATTGAAGCTCTTTGAATAACGGCAAATAATGAATAAAGACTGAGGGTTGTTCAAAATATTGAATGATCTCTCATGAGATACTATATCATTTCTGCTTTGAAAGGTAATTCTTTAAAAACTATCATCAACATCATATGATTTGAATTGGATTTTGTATCTCCTATAGGAATGGATTGACTAAATATCTTTCCAAGCATCTTTGTCTTAGTTTGAGCTGTGTCATAATGAAACTGTGACAAAGATTCCCAGACAAGTACTTTTTGGGAAGCCATGCCAGGGAGCCAGTCACGGAGTGGGGAAGTGAGGCACGAAAGGGAGGAGCCTGGTAAAGAGTAGGTAATCAATAAGGAAACAGCTTCAAACATACACCTCCAGGCTATTCCAACCGAGAAGAAAGAAGCTGGGTGTGTATCACCAACTCTCAATCAATAGTTGAAGACTGCTCCCTGGGGTTGCTAATTCCCTAGCAAGGCTGCAGTGGACAGAGACATTTCTTAGGCAAAGAGATGTAGGTGATATCAGCTGGAATTTCAAGCTGACACCCACAAAAATGGGAAATGGCCAAGGGGATCTGGGCAGGAAACAACAGTGTGTGCTACAACCCATTACTTCTGACTATTCCAAAAGGCCATTTTTCTGAATTTGCATTGCTAATACAAATGCATGTCCATGTTTATTCTCCCGTTCTTTGATGCTTCCAAACAGGTGGCAAGATGTTGGCAAGATAAGATTCCCGTCCTTATATAAAGGTAAGTGGGAGTTTTCCTACACAAATAAAAAATTGATAGTATAAGAAAAAATGATAGTTACTTTCTTAAAAAAGAAAAGATATATCAGATTATTATTATTCCTTCCAAAATGCACATCTTAATAAACTGCATATTTATTTTAACCAAGTTGCCATTTCTCAAAACTTTTAGAAAATCCACATTTTAACTTTATTTTAGAGCCTACATATCCTCAGGGTGGCTCGAATTCTGTGGCATCTCTTTAATAGGTTGATCCACTGCAGGAATATACTTATGTGAAAAAGAAATATCTGATGAATAATCTATTCTTCTTTCATCCTAAAATACAAGAAAATAAATATTGCACTAATATAGCGTTTAGAACATCTTATAAGCAAAAGCAAAAACCTACAGAGCAGAAGTAAAGCAGCATTTGTTAACAACACGAGATATAGCATAACCGAAGGGTTTAAAAATAAAGACAACACAAAAGGAGTTCTCCTTAGAATTCTGGTGAATCGCAAAATATTCCAAAAAACAGTTTTTATTTGAACGGAGTCTGACATTATTCTCACAAGTAAGCCAAAGAACATTTTTGAGATCTAAAAATAAAACAAACAAACAAAACAAAAATTTCAACTCCAATCATAGATTTAAAAACATTTTTAAAAAATTTGATCCAACTTAGGTAAATGATTATTCTAACACATTTCCACCAGTTGAAGTCCTCCTTAAAAAGGTACTTACAGTGTTAGAGCTTACAGGTACATGCCATTTTAGCCAAGATTAAAGGTAACATTCTTGGAGTGTTCAAAGTTAATGATTTAAGGCAAAGACTCCTAGAAAAATATCCTTGAAATAAAAAGCAAAGCTACTCTAATGATGCAAAATCATTCCTAGTGCTGTGAAAATATATACACCACTTGAGAAAAAATATTTGCATGGAAAAGGCATAGTGCAACTGTGGAAATAAAAAAAAACCTTGTATGCAAGGGAGTGTTTTTGGCAACACTGCAGAACTCTAACTCCATGCCTCTCAACATGTGAACTTTGTTCTTTGTGCTCTATTACACTCTTCACTAGTGTGGGCATTTGCCTTCTAGAAGTGCAGATTGTGTGTTGTATTATCCTTGAATGAAGATGTTTGCTGAAACATATAAACACTTTTTGTTTTTTCAAGATAGCCTATTTGGCAAATTATGGGGCAAAGCGGGTGGTGAGTGCTCCAGGTCTGACTGCTCCAGCAGGCAGGCAGGTGTTTATCCAATGACCCCATGGAGCCTTCTGCCCACTTTGCATTGTGGACACATGAAAGATGATACATAGTAGTCACCTGCCAGCCACTGGGAACACTGTCCACTGCCCTGGCATTATGAGGGTTTTTCCAGACTTGCTTTTGAAGATGTCACTTGGTGGTAAACTTTGATTAATCACCAGTGAAACCTGGCAATAACAAACCAGTTATATGTTTGAGAATCGATGTTTAAAATGCAGTGAGTAAATTTGATATTCTAAGGGAGAAATACGTTGGGCTTGCATTTTTGAATCTCACTCCATTTACATTTCAAGTGCTACTTTGAAATGAGGAAACATACTTGTCAATGAGACAAGAATAACCTATGCATATTCTATGCTCCGTAAATGTCTATTGACATTTGATAAGACGTTGTGCAGAGGACAGAAATCAAAGCTATTCCACCAATCAGAGACTCGGAAATCAGATTCCAAATAAGAACACTCATTTATACAATCTATTAAGCAATTTTCCTCCTGAAAATAAATATCACTGACTAACATATTGTTTGCTATAATTACAGGCTTGAGGGAGAAAGAGGAGCTTCAGTGGCACTGATAGTATTGCTAATAAATCAAAGTAGAGAATGGAACAAAGCAGAGATAGCTGTAGGAATTAGAGATGACTACTCAAATCTAAGATAACCCAAAGTAGACCACATTCTTAAACTAATCCACAAAGTTTAGGCACATCAGAAATTGCTATTTCCAAATATTCCCTGGTTTTGATGTGACATAGATTATATATTTTTGAAGTTTGTAAGCTAACGGCCTAAACAAACTCCTGGGGAAGAGCAATATGTCTTCCTAGCAGCTAACAAGGACACCCAACAAGACACTGTTGAGAGTCCTACAGAATCTTGGTCAAGCTTATGTAGAATTCTCATGGTTCCACAATTTGAATGGGATGTAGATACTTGGCAGGGATGTTGAATGTTCCTTTCTAAACACCTATATGCAGGATATCTGGAAGGAGATCATATATAAAAGCCTAAAAATGGTAAACAAGCCAAGTTACCCTTACAAATTACAGTAGGCCTCAAGTTTGAGTAGATCTAATGCGAGTGGTTTTTTAAAAAATCAAAAATAAAGTATTTCTTTTGGTCTCATCTGTTAAATTCAAAATAAATTCTGAAAGAAAGTGTCTATGAAGCAATTAATAAACCAAGAGTGATGGAGGAAAATATCAAATGTTACAAAGAATAAAACAAAAGGAAGTCAAAGGACACTGTATATCTCAAACTTGTCTTTCTCCAGGCATTTAAATTAATGTCAACAGTTCTGTCAACTCCTGTAGTTATGGAAATACCCTGATAATATGTAGGAGTCAAGCAGGAGTCAAGCAGGAGTACTTCTCTGCCAAACTTCTATCATCAATCACCCAGATTCACACTGAAGCTGAACCACAAAAAGTGTAACCAGACCACATTTTCAGTTTCACACAGAACAAAAGACAGCTTCAGCCACTGGAAGGCCAAGCATGTTCCCAGAACCATGACCACGGCCATTGCCCCACAAACAATGAGGGAGTCATTCAGGTATTTAAAAACCACAAAGACTTCACGGAGCTGATATGAACAAATATTAATTCCCTCTTCTGCACACATAAGTTTGGCATGTAGGTCAAAAGCTGAAAATTAGTCATTTCACAGGAATAAGCAAGAAAGCTCTAAAACTGCTGTAAAACAGTAAAGGTGATGATTGTAGAAGGCTCAGCATAAATTATGAAAGAAGTTCCTAGACAAGTGGACAGAGATATCATGACAACCCTCCAATATCTGCTGTGAGATAACAAAGCATGAGAGTCATTTGTCACTGGGTTCCAACCAAACCAATGATCTTCCTGTTTCCTTAGCTGGAGTTGGGGAGGAAGACTTAGTTATGGTTATTCTAATCCTCATTATTTTCATTTCTTAAAGGAATGCTCTTTGACCAATTCTTCGGGACCAGGTAGAATAATAATTGTACTTTAAAATATACGTAAAATAAGTTCATGGCTTTTTTGAATGGTTATATGCCATTCAAAAAATCATTGCCACTTCACTAATCATTGTTATATAACTAATTTAACTCTCACAGTCTTAAGAGTCAGAGGGAGGTTTTATTACCCCACTTGGCAGCTGAAAGAGAGGATGCTTCCAAGTTAAATAAGTTTCCTAAGATCACCTAGCAGGTGAGTAGCAGAGTTGAAACTGCAACCTGTCTAACTCTAGAGCTCACGTTTTAAACTTCCGTACTTCACCTCTTACTCCAAACTCAACACAGAACACTTCTGTAACCACACAATTCTCGAACACCACCTGGACATCCTAAAATTTAACTCAACTCTAACACTATCTATTTGGAGTTAGCATTAGATCCCACAGGTTATGGGCTCAGTCCTGCAAGACTGCCCTCACTTCAGATGCCCTTCACAAGTCCCAGACTGTCGCCTGTGCTTCTGACCTACGGTTATACATCGGGGTTCCCACAACTCCTTCCTCAGGTCCTATAATTTCCTAGGACATATTACAGAACTCAGGGAAACATTTTACATGTATTGGTTTATCATAAGGATATTATAAAGAATATACATGAAAAGCCAGGAGAGATTCATGAGGAAAAGATGTACAGGGCAAGGTATAGGGGACAGAGTGTGGGGCTTCCATCCCCTTGCTGGGATCTGCCACCCTCTCAGCACTGCCATGTTTCCAGCAGCCCAGAAGCTCTCTGTACCTCATAGTTCAGAGGTGTTTATGTAAGTAGGATCAATTATTAACCCAATCTCCAGCCCCTCTCTTCTTTCCAGTGGGTGAACTGAAATCCCAAAGCTTCTAATCATGGTTTGATCTTTCTGGTGATCATCCCCCATCCAGAAGCTCACCAAGCATCACTTCATTAGAATAAGGCAGGCCTTGCACTCAGGCAATTCCAAGAGATTTAAGAGCTGTGTCAGGAATCAGGATTAAAGACCAACTATTAAAACAAAAGATTCTCCTAGCACCCCTGTATCTCAGGAAATAACCAGCGTTTTAGGAGCTCTGTGATAAGGAGCTAGGGACAAAGACCAAAAAAATACATCTTATTACAAAACACAATATCACACAAACAAAAGCAATACAAAAGTGATCTGTTACTAAATTGCACATACGTTACCACAATTCAAAACTTATATGTTAATAGTTACAGGAGTTGCTATTAGTTTTAACTCTCTGCTGTAGCTAATACAATCTGTTATTGCCCTTTAATTAAACAATCACCTGGTTTACACAGGTAACCAATTATATCACCTGACAAAATCTGTATCTGTGTAATTATGGTAATGATTGAAAAGAAAGAAGAAAGGAAGAAACGAAGAAAGGATGAAGAGAGGGAGGGAGAGAGAGAAAGGAAAAAAGGAAGGAAAAGCTTTGCAATATATATATCAACCCTGTGTGGATGCTATTATCCATTCTGAATCTATTTTGTGATTTCCTTCTGTTCTATGGATTATTAGCTGCATAAGTTCAAAACACTTCATCCCACATATCAAGAGCATTATAAATGGGGCTTCTCATGGCAGAGCTGATTAATAAATATACACAATATTCTTCCAAGGCACTGAAATTTGTTCAAGTTTAGGATCAAGGTTTTACATGTCACTTTTCTTATTTCCACATGACTTACATGTTTTCTGAATCATCTTTCATTTCAAACAACCTACTAGGTGCTTGCTGATGGACGAAAGACATCATTGTTAATAGTTTTGTAAATCTTGACAACTTGTATTTAAAAACAGTTCTTTGGAAATGTTAGTATCGTGTCTATAGCTGATTCAACTCTAATGTTATATAAACAAAAAGCCACTTAGTTTTGTTTGTTTTTTTAACTTGAAGGACGTTTCAGTCCTGGATTCTTAACAAGGTGGTATTTGTTTATAATATATAAAGCCATGTTATACGTTGGCTTTTACTTGTTTTATATTGATAAGTTGAACACTATCCAAGAGATTTATTTTCTATTTTTTTGACAAATTCAAAACTCTTAAGAAATCTCTAGGTTTGCTGTATTGCATTTAAGTACAATCAAATAGTGTTCTGTCATGGAGTATGTGGACCCATATTAAGTCATGGCATCTTACTTTGCAGCAATGTGTCACTTGATGTAAACATAAATATTCAAGGATAAGAAAGGCTGTGCTTCTCTTCCTCATGAGAATGATCTATTGAAGGGTGGTCATGTGTTATTTGGCTGATACTTAACATCCTAACACCTCTAGTGGGTCACTGGGTCATACCGTGGTCATTCTGGCAGACGGCCTTCAGAATGCGATGTCCCAGGCCACATTTTCCATGATCAGGGAAACAGACCCCTTCTGTTGCCAGCCATCGGTAGCACATTGGATCCTCACAAGGAACAGACTCCACCAAATGAGGGCAATGCCCTGCAGGCCCCGTAGATTCCATGAGGACATGGCGCTGCCTCGTTCTAAATCCTAAAAAGAGAGAGAAAAGAATTTTCACAGAATTCCACTCTTTTCCAGTAAAGGAAAAGAAGCAGCTGGGTGAGAGATGAAAACTTTTATTCAAGTACTCATCGCTCTAAGCATGTATTATCTTGATGTGTTTTATTCTATGTGAAGTGAGAGGATGAGATGTAGAAAAGAAAAGAGAATGGGAAAGAATAAAAGCAGGAAATCTGTCTTCCAAGAGTTTACAAACTAGGAGTTGGAGAAGTCAGACACAATTCAATGGAATAATAAGTAGCATAAATCCTATGGTATCAATAAACCAGTAAAAATAAATGGAGACTCAGAAATGATCTAAATATAGACAAATCCACATTTTCTTTTTGCTGTTGATTTTGACATTCTTGTTACGCCACATTCGGTTAAAATACATCACCTCCTTGGCATCTCCTTGGCGCCTGACCATTCACAACTTCCTGCTCCAAGATTTATCTGCATCATGTCACTGAGATTTACACATCAGTCTGCCTCATAAAGACAATATATCTTTGGAGTTCACTTTCCACCCAGGCTAGACATGGGTCCATGATTGTTATTCTGTTTAAAAAAAGTGTACTGTGGGACTAGGGCCTCAAAGTCCCAGCCAGAGACTGTAATAAGAACACAGATGTATTTTACATGCCATGGGCCCAGAGAGTCACAAATGCAAATCAACAGGAGTCAAGCAGGTACACATCGAGGCAAATGGGTCAACCATGAGACTGCAGCGAGTGTTTGGGTTAATGGGCCTGCTCTAAAATGCCTGACTACTATTCAGCTTCCATTGACTCTCGGCATTAGAGATCATGAGCCCTCTGTTAACAGATCCTTCCATTTTGTCTAAGAAACCAGAAATCCCTCTATTTTTAAATGATAAAAACTAATGCACAATTTTTAAAAAACAAAGTGACCTAATAAAGAAGGACTGAGAACCAGATTGCACCTTTTAGTCTAAATTTTCAATCTCTGGCCCCCATGATATATCACTTCTAAAGGCTATGTCTACCTTTTGTGGATCTCATACCTTCCATTGTTTCTATTCCAAATTCAATCAACAGATTCCTTTAATTCCTTTTTCTTTTAACAAAACCAACAGTTTTGCATGAATAACATTTTAAGAAATTGTTATTCATTTATTCCTCGGAGTAAGTAAAAAAAATGAGAGTTTGATAGCACAGAGAACATTCAATTCCCAGAGTGAAAGCTGCATATCCCACCACTCTTCCCACAAGGTGAGGGGAGAAGGACAAGTTAGGGAGCATGAGAGGTAACATCTCTCTCATGAAAAAGTTACACACCTCAAGGTATAGTTGGAGGAAGACCAACCTCTCTTAAATAGCACAGCCAAGGAGGCTAGAACACAATGAACATGTGGTTTCGAGACACAAGAAAAAGCTACAGAGAGGTTCTGAGTTATCTTAGATGAAAAAAAAAAAAAAAAAAAAAAAAAAAAAACCCTCAAATAAAGCACTTAAAAATCCTTACCTAAAATACTAAGTATTTTAGCAAAGTACAGGGCTGGGCAAGAATTTTGGGTAAGGATTTTGAAGTGCTTTGAGTTTGTTTTTTTTTTTTCCTAAAATAACCCAGAACCTCCCTTTAAAAGAGACTCCTAGACTCTTTACGGATTAGCTACCTTGGGAAGAAATCATTCAGCCAGTCAGAGGCTATATTCTCATGGCATTGACATAGTTAAGATCAGGGCGCTTAAAAAAAAAAAAAAAAAGGATGGCTTCTGCTGTGCTTTATACCTCCATACCTCCATGTCTATATCATTAACTAGCCAAATAAAATCCACAGAAGGGCTCAGCTTCCTTCTTGGGCCACCTTGAAAAGAGATGCATACACAGCTCTAAACTTCACTTGACGAGCATCAAACCACAATGACCTACGAGCTCTCACTGCCACAAAATTCGAATGACCTCTATTCTTGTATGTAACATCTGCATGCTGCTTATTTATTGTCTTATATTTTTGCTTGTTTTGATTTTATCTTTCAGCAAGACATGGCACGAGTCGCCATGATTTACACTGTTTGACAACCAGCCCAGACTTGAGCATAGAAACTTAGCAGTCTTTACGAAGGATTCTGGGAGTCCTATTATTTGGAGCTTAATGCCATTGAGGGGCATGTTCAGTTTTCCTCCATAAATCAAGTTGCATCCATCTTGCCATAAATCTATAGATTACATCTCTTCAGTCAATAAATTCCTTCTGCCTTTCATTTGTGCTGCCCTTGTCCTGACTCTAACTAGGATCAAATCACAGCACAAGCTCAGCATAAAACAAAAATCTTGGATTCTCTTGCTAGCACTTAACTTTAATCACACATCACTGTTCATGCCTGCAATAGACATCAGGCGTCTCCCAGGTACTTCTGTTCTGAAAGATATACAATTGCCAAGTCCACAGTTGTTGGGGCCAGCCAACCAATCACCTTCATTTACTGAGTTTCATATTAATCAGATGATATTATTCCTAAATATTAACTGCCATTTGCACATCACTTTCCTGTACTATGGGAAGCCACAGGAGGAACCGGAAATGTGTATTCTTCTCAAAGCATAAAACCCAACAAGGGAAAAAGGCACATGCATAAACTAACATCCACCCTTTACCAAGACTGGGACAGTAACTTTACTTTACTACTCTAAGTGAATAAAACCTCAAAACTATGTTATAAGTTACTATTCCCATTTTGCATGTGTGAAAACTAAGATGCCACTTTATTACTTCTCCAAAGGTGCATTATTACTGATTAAATGGATGGGTGTGAAAATCAGCAGAGGTCTTTCAGAGTCACTGCCTCCTCACAAGAAAAGATTAAAGCCAGCTCCTGTGGATATTGTGTTTTTGCCACACTTTATAAAGTGAACCTGAAAGGCACTGTGGTTTAGTTGCAGGTACTAAAGGTGAGTAGATTGGACAGTGGAATTTTAGACACTGCGTAGCAGGGAAGAGTCATAATCAACATTTCCTGACCACAGATTCAATTCATCTTTAGTGAAACTAGTATCTGCAGGGTTTATTTTTTTCTATGACTCCAAGAATTAAGATTTAGTGTACAATTCTACAGGAGATAATTAGAAAAGAACGGACAGTGGGTTGGGGAGAGAAAAGGGAAGATGAGCAGATGGCAGAAAAGGGGTCAGTGTTTTTTAATTGAAGCCATGGAAGAATTAAGAGGCTCAGGAGGGTATATCCAGATCTGAGGGCTGTATTTCTGCATGAGTTAGTGGATCAGAAGTGTACACATGAGCTATCCACGGGCAATGCTATGTCTCAACACCGACTCCACTGGGACAGGCGTGAAGAAAGTCCAGCAGGTTCCAGCCTGGCCAATATGGTAAAACTCCATCTCTACTAAAAGTACAAAAAAATTAGCTAGGCAGGGTGGCAGGTGCCTGTAATCCCAGGTACTCAGGAGGCTGAGGCAGAACTGCTTGAACCCGGGAAGTGGAGGTTGCAGTGAGACGAGATCGCACCACTGCACTCCAGCCTGGGCGACAGAGTGAGACTCCATCTCAGAAAATAAATAAATAAATAAATAAATAAATAAATAAATAAATAAAATAAAAATTATAAAAAAGAAAGTCCAGCAGGTTAAACAAACAGGACAGAAGCTTATTCTGTCTTAAGTACTCCATTTGCTCTTCCTTTCTGGCAGCCCTGAACTTTGGGTAACAACTCTGAGCGAAAGAATCTGAGCATATTGAAGCTTCGATCCTAACCCTTTTTGAAATCAACCACCATCCTGCAGGTAGTATCATTATTAGTCCACAGCCTGGTGTAAATCCAGAAACTAAGAAGACACATTGATAGGGTGATGTCAGCATGAGAACTCCCAAAGCTTAGAATGAGAAGTTAACAGATCCCCCTACCCACCCCAAACACATAGACACAGAAAAAAGAAACAACTATCTCTTAGCATTTCCTATCTATGAGAAAGCAAAATTATTTTATAGACTTCTCATTCAAGGGAAAGCCTATCTAGCAGGCAAGGATGGAAAATGGAAATTTCCCCCATTTTTGATATGTAACATCTAAAACATGTCAGCATTTTCCAACTTTAGCAAGTTATCTAATTTGTTTAAGAGCATAAAAGACTGTCTTCATAAAAGAGTCATGGCTTCTCAGTTTCAAAGTATCTTGTCCTTTAGGAATTTTTAAGGACTTGGGTGCTCTCACTGAGGGAAGGAATCCCTGAAGTCCTTCCATGTAAGCAGCTGGCTGTTGTGACACTCTATAGGGAGCCTCCAGCAAATTCCTCTTTAGAACAACTTCAGTGGGCAATTCTGCCTTTCTAGTATATGTCTGAAAGGGATAAGGATGTCATATAAATGTGTGTCTGTATATCAAGAAAAAATTTTAGAATGCATCACATCTATGTGTAGAGTTTGTCTACGAGTATTTATTTTTTCAGGCTAATTCTCTTTCCTATATCTCTAATTACAACACTCTAGGAGTGTATCAAAGAGAAAGCAATAAGTGAGAAAACCCTGACCCAATTTAAATTCCTCTGGAAAGCATCCTAGCTTCACTTGACAAGCACCAACCTGCCGATCGATCATGGTTCCCTTGTCTGCCTGTCATGACGCGATGGAAGGGTGTGAAGGCTGTGAACACTGGCTGATTTTCTCATGTACTCTGAATAACCAACAGCCACAAGCCTTCAATGATTCCTAATGGAAGGATTTCTGATTAAGAATAAAAGTCATGTAAAGATAATTTCTATAGTAACTAATGCCTTCTATTCAGTAATAAAACATTTCCTACTTTCCCATTCCTTTCTACTTTTTTTCTTAATGTGAACGAAGGAAATGTACCAGAGCAACAACACCATGACTAGGAAAGCCTAGAGAGGAGAAAAATGATATTCTCTCCTACTTTCCACATTCTTTTTTTTTTTTGCTGTTGTTTGCTTGCTTTTCTCTTAAATACTCCATCTTTCTGTGTGTGTGTGTGCATGCACGTGTGTGTGTGTGTGTGTGTGTGTGAATTTTTTAAGAGTATGAAATATCTAGGAAAGTATAAATGTCCTAGATTTCTGCTAGTGGAATCACTGCATTTTAGAGTAGAGAATTCAAATGTGAAGCTAAACAGTCCTGCTTATATCACAGAGTTTTGCAATGTTTAATGCATTAGCCTGTGCATCCCAGCTTCTGTAGAATTCTAAAGTATCTTTAGTTTGTACCAGTCAGTGATCCTGGCAGAACTCCCACGATTCTACCCACAGTAGAATCATGGGACAGAAACCAAGACTGAGGGGGATCTCAGATCTAATACACACAAGTCAGTAGAAACAACAAGACTACTTGCTGTCATCATAACATGCTTGGATACCTTGAAGGAACAGAATCATTTCCCTAGAGGGAAAACTCTATTCTTCATTCTTCCCAAGAGGGAATATAGGCAGGTGGTCCTGGCAGGTTTTAGCAAGACCTTACAAACCAAAATTCTCTCTGCTCTAGGGGAGCATTTATACAATAGCAAACTCCTAGATCTGAATAACAATCATCAGGGCTTACCATCCCTCCTGTCAGTGACTACAGTTCAGGAGGCAGCCATTCAGCCACAGAATGGGTTCTATTAAAAAATGGCTAATTCCCATCAATCCCAACATGTCCCTAAACTCTGCAGGAGACTGTGGGGACAGTACCAACTTCAGGTGAGAGGTTCTACTGCCTCCATCCTCTCCTTCAGCCCTTTTCTTTTTTTTTTTTTTTATTATTATACTTTAAGTTCTAGGGTACATGTGCACAACGTGCAGGTTTGTTACATATGTATACATGTGCCATGTTGGTGTGCTGCACCCAATAACTCGTCATTTAGCATTAGGTATATCTCCTAACACCATTCCTCCCCTCTCTCCCACCCCACAACAGGCCCCGGTGTGTGATGTTTCCCTTCCTGTGTCCAAGTGTTCTCATTGTTCAATTCCCACCTATGAGTGAGAAAATGCGGTGTTTGGTTTTTTGTCCCTGTGATAGTTTGCTGAGAATGATGATTTACAGCTTCATCCATGTCCCTACAAAGGATATGAACTCGTCCTTTTTTATGGCTGCATAGTATTCCATGGTGTATATGTGCCACATTTTCTTAATCCAGTCTATCATTATTGGACATTTGGGTTGGTTCCAAGTCTTTGCTATTGTGAGTAGTGCCACAATAAACATATGTGTGCATGAGTCTTTATAGCACCATGATTTATAATCCTTTGGGTATATACCCAGTAATGGGATGGCTGGGTCAAATGGTATTTCTAGTTCTAGATCCTTGTGGAATCGCCACACTGTCTTCCACAATGGTTGAACTAGTTTACAGTCCCACCAACAGTGTAAAAGTGTTCCTATTTCTCCACATCCTCTCCAGCACCTGTTGTTTCCTGACTTTTTAATGATGGCCATTCTAACTGGTGTGAGATGGTATCTCATTGTGGTTTTGATTTGCATTTCTCTGATGGCCAGTGATGATGCCTTAAGCCCTTTTCAAAGGCTGAGTCTCCCTTTGAAAAAAGTATTGATTGGGGCAAAACACTCCCCACCTCTGGTTATCTAGTGCTCTTAAGCTACTCTCAGCACAACCTCCCGCCCTCCCACAACTGCAGTCTCTTTTCCCACTTCATCCAATGACAACGTACTGGCACTAGATACATCCCATGCCCCATACCTTGTCTCCTGCATCTGCTCAATGATTTGCTCTCAGGCATAATGGCTCACACTGATTAATGTGGTGCGTGATGGGCAGATGGCTTCTCTTCTCAGAACTGACCTTGTACCTTGATCCAAACTTCTTTAGGCTGATGGAGAAAATCAACTAAGGAAGCTTAGGGTTTGGAGGGACACTGGACTAAAGAGACAGGAAAACAGATCCTTACTGCCAACATGGCCATCGTTAAATCACCACGGGACTTTAGACAAATTACCTTACTTCTTGACACTTTGGTGTTGCATTTTGTGAAGTGCTGTATCCTTGTTGAGCCTAAACGCTGATTCAAAGCTGGGCAGTGTATTAGTTTCTAGAGCTGCCATAACTAAGTACTGGAAACTGGGTAGCTTAAATCAATAGAAATGTATCGTCTCACAGTTCTGCAGGCTGGAAGCCTGAAATCAAGGTGTCAGCAGGGCTATGCTCCACATTCTCCCTCTGGAGGCTTTATAGAAGAATCCGTGCCATGCCTCTCTCCTAGCTTCTGGTGCTTGTGGTTCTCCACTGTGCTCCTTGGCTTAGAACACATTACTCCCAATGTCTGCCTCCATCTTCATGTGGCCTCTCCTCTTCTGTGTCTCAATGTCCTCACATGGCACTCTCCTCTACGTGTATGTCACTATGCCCAAATTTTCCTCTTCTTGCAAGAACACCAGTCACTGGAACAGAGCCTACCTTAATCTAGTATGACCTAATCTTAACTTCATTACTTCTGAAATAATCCTATTTCCAAATAACATCCTATTCATATGTACCAGGGGTTGGGATTTGAACACATCTTTCTGGGGGCATGCCATTCAACCTACAGCAGGTGGTGTCTTATGAATGACAGACCAGGGTATATCTGCACAGGTTGACTTTTACTATAGAGAAATAGAGGCCAATGAGGATAAAGTTTGGCAAAAGAAGTTACTTGGCAGAATGGGGCCAAGGGAGGGGGTCTGAAGTTCCATGGGTCAGTTCTGAATTATCCGGAAAAACAAAACTGAAAGTTCAAGGAGCCAGTTTTTAACAGGAGTTTTGTGAAAATAGGAGCTCAAGTGACAAAAAAACGCAACACAGAATTAGGGCAATCAGCCTGATCAACATGGAGAAACCCCATCTCTACTAAAAATACAAAAATTAGCCAGACATGGTGGCACATGCCTGCAATCACAGCTACTCAGGAGGCTGAGGCAGGAGAATTGCTTGAACCCAGGAGGCAGAGGTTATGGTGAGCCAAGATCACGCCATTGCGCTCCAGCCTGGGCAACAAGAGTGAAACTCAAAAGAAGGGGAGAGGGAAAGGGAAAGGGAAAGGGAGGAAGGAAGGAAGGAAGGGAGAAAGGAAGGAAGGAAGGGAAGGAGGAGGGAGGGAGGGAGGGAGGGAGGGAGGAAGGAAGGAAAGAAAGGAAAGAAAGGAAAGAAAAAGAAAGCAGGCAAAAGCATTCTCTGAATTGCCATAGAGAATCCATGGCCCAGAATGAAGGGGAGAAAGCATTTAGTAAACATCTATTTAATAAACACCTATAAAATCTGACCCTCAGAACTGCTTCTACCTGCCTGCAGTACCAGTACGTCATTTTTTTCTGAGGGAGTCACATCTCCCCATTCTCTGTCTGTGAAGTCTGAAGGAAACTGTGCCTCTCCTGATCCCAGTGGTGGCCACATGTCCAGGATTTGAACATGTAAACCCCACATCCTCCAGTCAGAGTAGTTGGTTCAGGAATGAGGACATGACATAAAACAGTCAGTGAGATTCAATTCCAGGACTCTTCTTGGGACCAATGGAAAAGACATTTCTTTCTGCTTTATGTACTACCTTAAATTGAACCTAATATAGAGAAAAGCAGACACAAGAGATGGAGAGAGAGAGAAATGTAAAGGTAAAGAGAGAATTAGAAAACAAGATGGAGACCCATTGGCCTGTTTATACTCTTGGATGCAGCCCTATCCTCTCTTCTCATTTCAGCTACATGAGCTCAAATCAGTCTCTTCTTTTGACTTAAGTTGGTTATCAATTGGGTTTCTGTCACCTATAACCATTAGTCTCCCAAGTAATATAACCAAGAGTCTCCCAGATCTACTTGGTGTGATGTGGTTCCACAGCTTTGAAAGCAGATGAAGGCAGCACTTCATGCAGCAAAGTGATGTTACAGCCACAGTGACTGGAGGAGCCTTGGTCCAACCTCACATGATTTTCTGAACATTGACCTAAACAGGAGCAGCACAGGCTAAACATAAGATGACTGTTCTAAAAATATGTAAATCGCCCTGAGGAATCTCGTATACAACTACATACAACTGACTATATATGTGTAGATCATAAGACTGCAAACTATAGGTATTAGTATAAATGGAAACTTATTTGTGTCCACAAGCTGCAGAGGCGTGGGGGATATTCTGGTTACATCTCAAATAAGAGAATTGCCCAAGGCCCTCTCCAGGCTTCTTTGAGATCCAGATTTCTATGGTTTGATAAAAGAATGAAAGTTAGCTTCTTCCTGCCTGAAAGCCAATATACATCTTCCTTTCTACCTTAGAACAAGAGTCAGAATGAAAGGAAAAGCCCAGGAACAGGGGAAAGTGAGTCTGGGTGTGCACATGTGTGTATATGAGCACTTTGGGAATTACTGAAATGTGGGTTTTCAAGTGAATGTAGCAGTAAGCAGTGAGCAGGGTGCTAGGTACACAAGCATGCTAGCATCAAGTGTTTGGCCACGGATTCTTGCTTTGCATGTAATAACTAGAACCTAATTTCTGGAATGTCCTTGGATCTCATTTCTCTTGGTAAAGGAAATATTTTTTTTAGTACTGTCATTTAAGGGAACACAGTATCAATACAAACTAAAGGGTCAATGAAAGAGAGGGCAAGACATCACTAGGAATGAACTTTTGAAGATGAAGATGTGTATTTTGATTACAAACTGAAGAAAACTAGACCATAGAGGCCTACAAAAATCAACAGGAATATAAAGGTTGAAGATTTTTCCTTAAGCCCAAGATCAATATCAGAAACTAAACAATACACATAATGACCCTTGCAAAAATCTAAAATATAACATCAAATTTTAGATGTGGAAATCTAAAAAGAAATATATAGATTTGCAAAACAGTTCTTTTCAGATGTGAGTGTGGAAATCATGTCCAATTTCCCCCATATAACCATTATATATAAAAAACATGAAGTGGCCAGGCACGGTGGCTCACGCCTGTAATCCCAGCACTTTGGAAGACTGACACGGGCAGATCACGAGGTCAGGAGTTCGAGACCAGCCTGGAAAACATGGTGAAACCCCATCTCTACTAAAAATACAAAAATTAGCAGGGCTTGGTGGCAAGCACTTGTAATCCCAGCTACTTGGGAGGCTGAGTCAGAATTGTTTGAACCCAGGAGGCAGAGATTGCAGTGAGCCAAGATCGTGCCATTGGACTCCAGCCTGGGTGACAGAGCAAGACCTCATCTTGGAAAACAAAACAAAACAAAAGATGAAGTTATACCAAATACAGCAGTAGTCGGCTATGAGTCTAACTGAAGGTCAATCAAGGTGAGATTTTGCACTCCACAGAAATGTCCCAGTCGCCTCCCTAAAACTGAATACTGTTAGGCTTGAGCTGGTTATCTAAATTTTACAGACAAATATTGTCTTAAGCAGGGTTAATCAGTGACTTAGCTACCAGAATAAATGTTTGTACGCTGGCAGCAAATGAAGCGCATGCAAACAAGGCACTCACCTTTTTTCCCCTGAGGATCATGGCAGTTTTCATGGATGCACAGGCCCCAGGCTGACCAGGAAGATACTATGCAGTCCGTAGAGCAAGGGATATTGCAGAGCTGAGAGGGCAACGGGGCGGGTCCCACACATAATGTCTTTTCCACAGGTCTAGAGACTGAGGGACAAAAAGATAATAGACTATGTCACACTCTCTGGACATCCTTAGCATTGCTTCTGCCTTTATTTGCATGACTGTCTTGCAAATAAAACTTTATAGTTAAAAAGAACATATGCAAAGAAAACATCAACACTTTCTAATATGTGTTGTTTAGCTTCATATGATTAGTATTTTGGTTGAGAAAAGGCAAAGAAGACAGAGGCAAAGTGCATGCACTTGAAATTCCTGCTTTGCAGGGTATTCCCTGGGAATCTAAGAGAGAATTGGAAATATCATAGATACAAATTATCTAGAATCGTGACTTTTTAAAAAATTAAATGGGTTTGTGAAGTTTCAAGATGAGTCTATCTCAACTATATAAATGACTAGGTCACTGTGAAAAAAATCCAGATCGAAGCCCTGAGGTGGAGTGTTTAACATAACCAATCTACTGCTGCGACTCCCCTGAGCGGGGGAGCTGGCAAAGACACACAAGAAAAATGGTTCTTAGGATAAGAAGAAAATTCAGAATCTGTGACTGCAGAACTGGCCCTTGGAAATCAGTTTCATTTGTGAGGCTACAGAGAGGCCCAAATGTCCTCTTGGAAAATGACTAGTAGCTTCTGTCTCTTCCTGCTGTGCACCTGCACCCAGAATGGGGCCACATGGAGGTCACTTCAGGTCACAGCAACCACCTTTCCAACAACAGTGTTCGCCATGTGCCCTCTGTATGCAGATGCTTTATTTTTTTTCTTTTTATTTTTTGCTCTTTTTAATTTAATTAATTAATTAATTTTTTTTTTTGAGACAGGGTCTCACCCTGTCACCCGGGCTGGAGTGCAGTGGTACCATCATAGCTCACTGTAGCATCAACTTAATTGATCTTCCTACCTCAGCCTCCTGACTAGCTGGGACCACTGGTGCAATGTCACCATGCTCGGCTAATTTTTTCTATTGCTTTTTGTAGAGAGAAGGTCTCCCTATGTTCCCTAGGCTGTTCTGAAACTTCTGGGCTCAAGCAATCTGCCTCCATCAGCCTCCCAAAGTGCTGGGATTACACACATGAGCCACCATGCCTGGCCAGGAGACTCTTTCTAGGCACCATGAGAATACACAGAAGAAGGAGAAGACAAGATCCCAATCCTTGTGAAGATTGTAATTTTATAGGAGCTAGGATAGTAATACTTGGAGATGACACTTTAAAGGAACAGAAAAACGCATTAAGTAATTTTACTCTTGCACAGAGAGACCCTAAACTAGGAAGACTTTGAGGCAATCTAGTTTTTTTAAACAAATGGTTAAAGTTCCAAAAATGTTATTTTACACACTAGTTTGTACTATTGTCTAAATATTTCTGGTATATCATTTCTATTCAGTTGAGCACACTAGAAATGCTTCCAAGGTGGACACTGCGGTGAGAGGAGTGAGTTGTAAATCACACCATCTACTTTCTGTCTTACCCTTAACACATGTGTAAGAGTCAAATCTGGTAAGAGTGAAAATAAATTTCAGCACTGACCAGCAGAACTTCGAACACCAAAATAGCAGCAAAATAAAAAAATACTATCATGACAAAGTTGCAACCCATGGGCAAAAAGTATTTCTAATGAACAATGAGGCAGCCCTTGAGCTGCTTATGAGGGTGAAAGGAAAAGAGAGGATGTGAAATAAAATAATAATGTTTTATTTGCAATTAATCCTTTTCCAGTTTACCAAAAGGATTTGCTATGACTTAAAATAAAGGGCAAGTACAAAACAAGATTGCCAATGTAAATGTTACAGTTTGCAAGCCATGTGGAGGGGACAGAGAAAGGAAGAGAGAACAGGTATTAGGGGAATGTAAAGGGATTGCCCAGGGAGGCTGAGGAGAGGTGGCAATCAGACAAAGATGGTGCTTGAAATGGGAACAATAGGATGGGAAGCTGAAGTGACCAGAACTGGGGATGCACAGATGAGACTGATGAACTGTGTGTAAAGGGGAACCCAAGAGATGGGGAAGAGGTTTGTGATTCCTCCGCAGGGTTGAGGAAATCAAGACACACACAAGACAGTCATTCGTTGAGTAAATCATGCATTCATTTCAAACCACCGAGCATCCATCTAAATCAGCCACTCTTGAGTGGTGTCTGGTTACAAGGAGCTCTCAGTCTAAAAGGGTAAATCAAGCAGTATATTAACAGAGTTGGTGAAAGAGATGTGCCAGAGCATTGTATAAGTAGAAAGCTGCATAGCCGGATGGCTTAAGGCAAAAGTGTATTTAAATCTGGTCTCATATATGTTAGCATGTGTTCTCGCAAACTCAAACTTTAGTTCCAAAAACAAAACCTTGGTAATGATGGAAAAGAAAGTGGGCCATGTAAGCTGATGTTTAGTAAGCATTTATAATGCATGGCAGGCACTAGTTATAACTCTCTTATCAACATTAATTCATTTAATCTGTATAACTTCCCTTTGAGATATATGTTGTCATTATTATCTCTAGTTTTAAAATAGAGACAATATTTAAAGAGGCACAGAAATGTTCACTTATTCACATTCCCAGCTAGTGAGCAGTGGACCTGGGATTGGGATCTAGGCATCTGGGTCTGAGTTTGTCTTCTTAACTACAGCCCTATATGACCTCGGTATTTGTCATTCAACCTATACTAAGTACCTTCCATGTATAGGACACTTCTCTGGGTGGCCTTGGACTGATACAGTTTTCCCTCTTTGTTGTGTGTAGCTCCCAAAAATAACTGTAGAATGAGCTGAAAATGCAACATCCAGAGAGATAAGGGGGAAGCTAGCCAAAACAGCCCCGGCTGTGCTCCAGTCTCCCATAAGAACAAGATGTCCTTCAACATTTTCAGCTCAGCATGTCAGGTTTCTTCCAAGGTATAAAAGCCAAGATGGGCCACTTTTCAGGGTCCCTCATCTGCAGTGCAAGTGGGATATGCACAGTGGAGACCCCATCCACCATGGACAGCTTTCTGTACCATGGGGCACCAGCTCACAATGAATCGTAGGCGTCTGTTGTCCCTTGCTGCCTATCTGTGAGTAATAAATCTGCTTCATATAACTTGTTGCATATGAGTGTATTCTCTCCCACTGGACTCAGATAAGTTGATAACCAGTGCACAGTGGACCTGCATCACACCATTTATTAACACTGTGTTAGCTGCTGAAGCCACAATGGTGAGTAAAACATACCAGGTTTCTGTCTTCATGGAGTCCATATTACATCAAGAATTGATAATAATTGTATATGGGTCCATGAATCCTAATAAGACTGGAAAGCTGTATTACTGCCCTCTTTTCCTTGCCATGACCATCTCTCTCATTACTAAGAAGATACTCTAAGCCCCTCAGCCCCAAGACCCAGCTGACAGCTGCTGCCACAACCTCTATACTTGATGTTGGGCCCTGCAGTTGAAAGTACTCAATCAACTGGAGCAACTCTCAGGCACACAGTAGGCAAACCCTACAGTGTATCTGAAGCTCCCAGCATGTCTGTGCAGGAAGGGCTTATGGTTGGCAGTGCAGGTGGAAAAAGCCTGAGAAATATGTTCTGAAGCTGCGTTTGTCAAGGACACTGTGTCTACACAGATATTATGCTTATGTGGTTTATTTTTGGAGGTCTGTTGAGGATTACGGGTGTTGTGAGGTTAAGTCCCCTGAGTCCCCTTTGATAAATACTTAACTGTCAATTAGTTGACTGTTGAACATTAGAACTAATGGTACCCTCAGATTTGAAATTAGAGAAGGACATGGTTTGCTGGAAAAGAACAGGGAGGGATTTCCCCAGGGACTACTAAGTGACATATTGGAGGACCAGAGATAGGAGAGAGACCATTTATCAAAGTAGTCACGTCTCTTCAGCACCTGCTGTTTTGATGGACAGTGAATCTTAATCCATATCAATAAATTATTCCAGTGTCTGGTGACAAGTCTAAGATGCTTCATTTAGACACTGAATCAATGTGCTTGGGTCAGCCTGTCTCTATCACAGACCCACTACGCCCACCCCAGGCTAAATTTGTTCTAGAAATAAATCATGAGTAAGTCACAAAGAACTTACCAGCTTCAGACCACTTAGCAAGTCACATCTTCAGAGAAGAGTAAAAACCAGGATATTTCTATGCTCCAACAGTCAACAGGACTTTAGGAGCTAGAGGGAGCTTTAGAGCTGATTTAGTTTAATTCATCAATTTTACTGAAAAACTAAGCTCCCAAGACTTTGGGTGGTTTCTCCAAGTTCATTCAGCAAGCACAGAGCAAAGCAAGATCTAAGCCTCTACTCAAGTGGCCAACTCATCTCTGTCTATCCTTCTTGGTTTTCCTTCCATAGAATGAGAACATCAGACAGCGTAGATGTGGTCATTTCTACCAAGGATATTTTGTTTATGAATCACATTGACCAGAACTGGAGGCAACACGTGACATGACAGATCCAAGAATCTTTACATAAATTTAACACTTTAAACCTTTTATACCTTTAAATAAAATCCAAATCCTTCCCCTCCTTCATTGCTACTGCAAAACTCCAGTCTTTTCCCAAATGGTCCCCATCAAGGAGGCAGTGAGACCAAAATTTGCTCCAGTTCAAATGACTATGATACTTTTTAAAAATTTGTGACTGTTCATGTTGAAATAAATTTATCCCAGGAAGTGGGTGGGGTGAAGGCATTTCCTGGGTCACCTAAAGTTGGGCGATCTATGCAATTTACTGTCTACTGAGTCTTCAGTTCTCTTTGGCCAAACTCCAGCCATGATGTTTGTAGTAAGAACTGCTGCTTTTCTATTCACCTGCACTCCTTTCTCTGAAACTACTGCCTGAAACAAATTTATTTCTATTAATTATCTCTGTCTTCTCTTCATGCAATGAGCCCCTACGAGCAGGTCTGTGTTATCCCATCTCCTCCAGCTGCCTCTTAGACCATGTCACCTTGGAGCCTTCTGCCATTCCTACACTGACCAACTGCCAGACTAGATAAGCAATTATCCAAGGTCTTATAGGCTATTTGGGTTTGGTAGACAGCAATGTTAATCCCCACAGAGACTCTTCATGGTCACAAAATGTTAAAGAGTCAAAATAACATATAACTCAGGCAAATCTGGATCACTGCCTAGCAGCATCTTTCTAAATACTAAGGAAAATATTACAGTATTGTAAGTGATTGCACATATGCAATAGTCATTAATATTTTGAATATTTTGGTGGTGTCTAACCTAGAATTTTTCATTTGCAATATGAAATTATTAAATTGACCTGTCTCACAAGAAATGTTAAAGTCTGCTACTAATGATTGCAAAGTCACCTTAAATAATGAATTCCTCCATGAACAGAATGTTAAGTAAGAGGAGGAAAAATATGCTGGGTAGGGGATATGTTTAATGTTAAGAAAAAAAAAACTGTTCTTAATTCTAGAAATGAACAAAGTTCATGATTTTCATTAATGACACAGTGAATTCAGATAAGCATACGAATTCATTCAAAATGAATTGCAATTAAGAGAAAAAAATGCCTGTTGTGATCATTAGTATGTGACTGCCATTGTAAAGAAAAATGAGCATCATTCTTTGAAATTAAATCAAACTGTACTCCAAACTAATTTGAATTAACCGAGAAATAAAATGCTAAAGAATCAATGAGTACGCATTTTCCCACCCCTATTGATAGCCATTTTCTAAGATTTAAATTTCAGTGCATTTGAACTCCTCAAAAAGAAATTAAAATAGAATCGCATAATAGTATTTAATTAACTATAATTAATAACCATGTATCCCTCTTTAGTTTAAATATAAGAAGTTATATTTGCTTAAAGTAAAAAGAGGTACTATAAGAGTCATTGGCGCTTTCTTATTTTTAAATATATCTATTACTGGATGAAAAATCAAGTCAGTCTTTGAAAATTCAGAAAGTATTTGAGGTAATTCTGCCAAGGCATAATGGAGTTCATCTTTCCTTTAGGACAAAAAGAAGTATCTTACAGATGGTAGAGGAATT
Organism: Nomascus leucogenys; assembly: GCF_006542625.1. Taxonomy (NCBI): domain Eukaryota; kingdom Metazoa; phylum Chordata; class Mammalia; order Primates; family Hylobatidae; genus Nomascus; species Nomascus leucogenys. Next base: position 14,773,766 of record NC_044400.1, read on the forward strand.
CGTTACAAGACACTAATTTTTTTCCCCAGCATTTTCAAAAAGGTAGAGATTAAAAGAAAATAAAGCTACTATTACTTCCTAGGAACCCACAAAACCTAAATTATTTTGCCTGCTTTCTACCTTAGGGGTACCTAAGTAACTCTATAAATAAAACATTCTATCTTCAGTTAATTTTAAATACGATTTTGATTTCCAGAATATAACATCAGCCTCCTCAAAGAAGTTAGATAAAGAAGTTATAGTCATTTCAGTTTTCCAAATCAAATGAAGGCACTGTAAACCCGAAAGGAAATGCTCAAAGACTCAGAACTCCCTAATTCCATGGGCTTTTCAAGAAACAACCAGAAAAGCAGCAGCAATTGCTCAAATTTAATTTGAAACTAATGAAAGAGCCTACTTATGTAAAAATGCTACTTTCTAAATGATTGTTGAGAAACAATATTGCCCCTGATATATTCATTTAGGGAGTACACTGACTTGGCAGAAACTCAATCTACCTACCGCTAAAATAGGCCTCTTCTGCAGACTGAAGGAGTCAAATGGTGGAAGGCGAAAGATAAATAATTTTACAATTTTAACCATAAAGCCATTTCCCTTCAAGAAGCATCAAGCATTGTTTCAGCTGACTGTTGCCACTGGGATTTGCAAAATAATGAATCAGTCTTTTAACTTAGTAAATAGAATAAAATCTGTCTCCTAGCACTTATAGGCAGCTTAAAGAATTAAATCACATCTCATCCTATTATACCTAATAAAGCTTAATTTTAGCCATATTGTGACTCTCTTGGCAAAGTACCATGCAATACAATTTGGCAGGAAGATGTGTGTATATGTACAGCAGATTTAACATATAAAAATAATTCCTGCAATTAGAAATAATTATGTAAAATTTGGCCACATGTCAAAAAGTTTTCTGAATTTCATTCATTTCATATAGCCAATTAGAAAAGGAATATCAACTAGTGATTTTCCTAATGATAAAGAGTAACAGCACTATAGGCAAAGACAGAAAAACACTCTTCAGGAGAAAAATAAAGGCAAAACAAGTGAAGTACATGTATAATTTTAGAAAGAAATCAAAGTCAATAGCCACCAATTACATAATTAAGGAAAAAATATAGTAGCCTTCAGCCATATACTCATCTGTTTCTATTATCGTATGTTCTCTCCTCTGTCCCCCTTTTGAAACTAATTTTCTGATTATTTCTCAGACTTTTGGCTCAGAGATAAAAGAAGGGCATGGAGAAGACAGAAAACAACAGCTGATCTAAATGACATCTTATACAGTTCATGAAGTGAGAAGCACCATTATTGATGACACAGAAGAGAAAGGAGGTAAGTGAGAGATGGGGAAGTGGTCAAGAAAAAAGTAAAAAGGCAGAGAGGCAGGTAAAATGAAAGAGTCATCTCCAGAGATTTCAAGGGCAGAAATATGCAATGTGAGGGAAGGGGACCTTTCAAAAGGTCCAAAAGTCCTCTTCACACTCAGCACTTTGTAACTTATAATTGATTTTCTTTTCCATAGAAACTATGACAACAGTTAAATGAAAGCAAGTCTTCCCAGGAATGATCACAAGTGCCTATTTAACTAATGTTGGTATTAATAGCTAATAGGGGTTGACAACCCACTTGGCTCTAGGTGCTATGCTAATCGCTTTAATGTGATTTCTTATTCACTCATCACAACCACTCAGGTGTGTACAATTATCATTTCTGTTTTACACATGAGATAACTGAAGGTAAGTTATTTGTCTCAAATTACAAGGCTAATAAGTGACAAACTCCAGTCTTCTTAAATATCCATATCCCTTAATACTACATTATACAATGATTTTGTATTTGCAAGAAAAATTATAATAGAAAAGTAGGCTGTTATAGTAATAATTAATTAGGAAAAAAATGTGATCATTGTCTGCTTCCAAAAAATATTTGAAGTGAGATAAAATAGAAAAAAATAGGTTTAAAAATGTCACCAGTACAAGCTAAACCTTAGGAAAGGTAAGTGTTGTTAAAGTAAAAGAAGCTAGGTGAGTATTTTTGTGGTAATTCTAAAAGGTACTTAAGATTATTTCCAAAGGCTTGAGAGAGGGGATGAAATGTGTTTATACTATTTTCATTTTGCCATTTAGTTGTAGGACCATTCCTAAAAATATTTAAAGAGTTTACTATAAGCACCCCTCCTCTTCAAGTTTTGCTTAAAGGGCAAAGAATGACCAAAAAAAAAAAAAAAAAAAAAAACATTAAGGTAGCTTTGAAACTGGGGAAGGAGTGGCAACTGGGTGCAAAGGTCACCCTCCACTACCTATAAATACAGTCATGTGCCACATAATGACACTTCACCTCAAGGACAGACTGCACAGACAACTGTGGTCCCATATGATTATAATGGACCTGAAAAACACCTGTTGCCTAAGGACATCATAGTCATCCTAATGTCATAGTGCAATGCATTATTTACATTTGCAGTGATGCTGGTATGAACAAAACTGTGGTGCTGCTAGTCATATAAAAGTACAGCACATACAATTATGTACAATATATAATACTTGATAACAATTGTATTACTGGTTTGTACATTTACTATACTGTACTTTTTGTTAGAGTGTACTCCTTCTACTTATCAAAATAATTAACTGTAAAACAGCCTCAGGCAGGTCCTTCAGGAGGTATTCCAGAAGAAGGCATTGTGTTGTTGTTGTTGTTGTTTATACTTTAAGTTCTAGGGTACATGTGCATTGTTAACAGAGGAGATAGCAGCTCCATGTGTGTTATTGCCCGTAAAGATCTTCCAGTGGGACAAGATGTGGAGGTGGAAGGCAGTGATATTGATGACCCTTACCCTATGTAGGCCTAGGCTAATGTGTGTGTTTGTGTCTTAGTTTTTAACAGAAAAGTTTAAAAGTATAAAATAAAAAATTAAAAAAAATTAAAAATGGAAAAAAGCTTACAGAAAGGGTAAGATGAAAGAAAATATTGTTGCACAGTTGAACAACGGTGTTTTTGTTTTAAGCTAAGTGTAATAATAAGAGTTAAAAGTTTTAGAAAATTGAGAAGTTTATGAAGTACAAAAGTTAAATTAAGCTAAGATTAATTTATTATTGAAAAGAGAAGTTTTAAAAATAAACTCAGTGTAGCATAAGTGTGCAGTGTTTATAAAGTCTACAGTAGTGTACAGTAACATCCTAGGCCTTCACATTCACTCAGGACTCACTCATTGATTCACCCAGAACAACTTTGACTCCTATGAGCTCAATTCATGTAAGTGCCCTACACAGATGTGCCAGGTTTTAATCTTTTATACTGTATTTTTACTGTATCTTTTCTATGTTTAGATATGTTTAGATATACAAATACTTACCACTGTGTTACAATTGCCTACATTATTCAGCACAGTAACATGCAGTACAGGTTTGTAGCCTTTGAGCATTAGGCCATACTATATAGCCTAGTTGTGAGTGGACTGTCCCAACTAGATTTGTGTAAGTACACTCTATGATGTACAAAGACAAGATCATCTAACAAAGCATCTCCTAGAAGGAACCCCCTCATTAAGCCCTGTATTAGTCCATTCCCATGCTACTGTGAAGAAATACCCGAGACTGGGTAATTTATAAAGAAAAGAGTTATAATTAACTCAGTTGTTCAGGGCTGGGGAGGCCTCAGGAAACTTACAATTGTGGAAGAACGGGAAGAAAACATGCCCTTCTTCACATGGCAGCAACAAGGAGAAGTGCAGAGTGTAGGGGGGAAGCCCCTTATAAAAACATCAGATCTCATAAGAACTCACTCGCTGTCATGAGAACAGCATGGAGGTAACCACCCTCACAATCTCAATTACCTCCCACCGAGTCCCTCCCATAACATTTGGAAACTATGGGAAATAAAATTTAAGATTTGGATGGGAACACAGCCAAACCATATCATTCTGCCCCTGGCCCCTCCCAAATCTCATGTCTTCACATTTCTTTCTTTCTTTATCTTTTCTTTCTTTTTTTCTTTTTTTTTTTTTTTTTTGAGATGGAGTTTCACTCTTGTTGCCCAGGCTGCAGTGCAGTGGCACCATCTCAGCTCACCGCAACCTTCACCTCCCGGGTTCAAATGATTCTCCTGCCTCAGCCTCCAGAGTAGTTGGGATTACAGGCATGTGCCACCACACCTGGCTAATTTTGTATTTTTAGTAGAGACAGTGTTTTCTCCATGTTGGTCAGGCTGGTCTCGAACTCCTGACCTCAGGTGATCTGCCTGCTTCAGCCTCCCAAACTGCTGGGATTACAGGTGTGAGCCACTGCACCCAGCCATGTCTTTACATTTCAAAATGCAACCATGTCTTCCCAAAAGTTCCTCAAAGTCTTAACTCATTCCAGCATTAACCCAAAAGTCCAAGTCCAAAGTCTCATCTGAGACAAGTCATGTCCCTTCTACCTACAACCCTGTAAAATCAAAAGCAAGTTAGTTACAATGGGGATACAGGCATTGGGTAAATACACCCATTCCAAATGGGAAAAATTGGCCAAAATGAAGGGGCTACAGGCCCCAAGCAAGTCTGAAATCCACAGGGGCAGTCAAATCTTAAAGCTCCAAAATGATCTCCTTTGACTCCATGTCTCATGTCCAAGTCATGCTGATGCAAGAGGTGGGCTCTCATGGCCTTGGGCAACTCGACCCCTGTGACTTTGCAGGGTACAGCCTGCCTCCTGGCTGCCTTCACAGGGTGGCATTGAGTGTCTGCAGCTTTTCCAGGTACAGAGAACAGGAAGGCTCATGGGATTCACTAGGTCCCAAGTAGTGCAAGCTGTTGGTGGATCTATAATTCTGGAATCTGGAGAATGGTGGCCCTCCTCTCACAGCTCCACTAGGCAGTGCCCTGGTGGGGACTCTGTGTGGGAGCTCCAATCCCATATTTTTCTCTTCCACACTGCCTTAGCAGTTCTCTGTGAGGGTTTCACCCCTGCAGAAAACTTCTGCCTGGACATCCAGGTATTTTCATATACCCTCTGAAATCTAGGTGGAGGTTCCCAACCTTTATTCTTGACTTCTGTGCACCAAAAGGACCAACACCACACACACGCCACCAAGGCTTGGAGCTTCCACCCTCTGAAGCAACAGCCTGAGCTGTACATTGGCCCCTTTTAGCTACAGAGCAGGGGTGCCCTGGATCCAGTCTATAAAATCATTTTCCTTCCCAGGCCTCCAGGCCTGTGATGGGAGGGGCTGCCACAAAGGTCTCTGACATGCCCTGAAGACATTTTCCCCATTGTCTTGGTGACTAACATTTGGCTCACTGTTACTTATGCAAATTTCTGCAACCAGCTTGAATTTCTAACCCCAAAATGGGGTTCTCTTATCATCTCCCTCAAGTTCAAACTTCCACAGATTCCTAGGGCAGGGGCAAAATGCCACCAGTCCCTTTGCATAGCAAGAGTGCCCTTTACTCCAGTTCCCAACAAGCTCTTCATCTCCATCTGATACCACCTCAGCCTGGACTTTATTGTCCATATCACTATTAGCATTTTGGTCAAAGCCATTCAACAAGTCTCTAGAAAGTTCCAAACTTTCCTACATTTTCCTGTCTTCTGAGCCCTCTAAGCCTCTAGGAAGTTCCAAACTTTCCCACACATTCCTATCTTCTTCTGAGCCCTCCAAATTGTTCCAACCTCTTCTGAAGTCACTTCCACATTTTCAGGTATCTTTACAGCAGTGCCCCACTCTCTGCAGTACCAGTTTTTTGTATTAGTCCATTCTCATGTTGCTGTGAAGAAATACTCAAGAGTGGGTAATTTATAAAGGAAAGAGGTTTAATTGACTCACAGATTCGCAGGACTGGGGAGGCCTCAGGAAACTTATAATCATGGTGGAAGGGGAAGCAAACACATCCTTCACCTGGTAGCAGCAATGAGAAATGCAGAGCAAAAAGGGGAAAAAGCCCCTTATAAAACCATGAGATCTCATAACTCACTCACTATCATGAGAATAGCATGGAGGTAACTACCTTCATGGTTCAATTACCTCCCACCAGTTCCCTCCCATGACACTTGGGGATTATGGGAACTACAATTCAAGATAAAATTTGGGTGGGGACACAGCCAAATCATATCAAGCACCTAATGTCACTATAATGTAAGTAGCACAAATTCTTTCTTCTTATCAATTAAGAAAGGCCAGAGGTGACAGTAAAATGTCCTAAGGCAAATGATCAAGAATTTGAAGGGAGAAGGATGTTTAAAAAAATACAAAAGCACGGTTGAGATAAGAATGTCTGAGAGGAGAGAAAGGGAACAGGAAGATCTGGTAAGAAAGAGGTGAGAAAAATCAGAGCTAGGTCTCGCAGACTTCACTTCTGGTCACAAGATGCCCTTTTAGCCCACGGGGTGAATCAAGCAAGACAGACCTTCACCTGTGTTCCTTCAGAAGGTAGGTACCCTGACCTAAAAGTATCTGAATGGAAATCTGTGATAATGATAGCAAGGAGAAATCCACATTCTCTAAAATAACATTCTCCGGCCGGGCGCTGTGGCTCAAGCCTGTAATCCCAGCACTTTGGGAGGCCGAGGCTGGCGATCGTGAGGTCAGGAGATCGAGACCATCCTGGCTAACATGGTGAAACCCCGTCTCTACTAAAAATACAAAAAAAATTAGCCGGGCGTGGTGGCGGGCGCCTGTAGTTCCAGCTACTCAGGAGGCTGAGGCAGGAGAATGGCGTGAACCCGGGAGGCGGAGCTTGCAGTGAGCCCAGAAAGTGCCACTGCACTCCAGCCTGGGGGACAGAGCAAGACTGCGTCTCAGAAAAAAAAATAAAAAATAAAAAATAACATTCTCCTCCAAAAACAACACTACAAACTCCAAAGCTTAAACCTCTTTATAAGGGACGAAAAAAAAAAAAAAAAAGCAGACAAGGTCCAAGTAAGAACTCTGTGTCTCTAAAATAAATATGTGCCTTTTTTTTAAAGGATGGAATAACGAAGTCCTCATTGTAACTGACGTCCTTGTTAGCATATGCTACTTTAAATTTGTAAATCATTTTAGACTAAACAAGTTAATTCAACTTCCAAGGAAGGCTCATGGGATTCACTAGGTCCCAAGAAGTGGCAGGAACAAGAGTACATGGAATTTTTAAAATATAGACTAGTTGATTCTTCTGTGTGAGGAAATGCATAACCCCTTTACTGCAAAACTGAACAAAAGCACCTTCTTCCCAGTTGCATTCATGTATTACAAGTCCTACTTGTATAGCTCTTCATTATGTCACAGCCAGTATTCTAAATCAGTAGCTTCCAACCTGTCTAAACCAATGGAACCTAACATAGACCCAAGTCAGAGGCACTGGGTTAAAATTGGGAACAGGGTAGCAGAGAGTACAACAAGGATTTATACTTTATAAAAATCTTTCTGATTACCAGGTTGGGGAGTCACTCTTGTGAATAATTTATGGAGCATAATTTTGACAAGCCAATTGACAAAATACTCTCATTTAAAAACCATTAAACTAAGAGTCTACTACTATTCCTGTGAACTGGGCAAATCTCTTAGCAACTGAGCTTCAACAAAATAAACATATTAGACTACACAGTGTTTCTCACCTAAGTTTCATGATCTCCTCCCTCAGTAATATTTGTAAACATTTTTTTCCTAATTGTCTTTCCCTCCCTTATGATATTTTCACAATAAACATATGCTATATATCTGCATATGTGCTGTATGTGTATTTGTGCTTTATATATAATAAGTACAATATTTTATTTAACCCTAAGAACGAATATTTGTCCCCTTGGGGGTGATATCACCCCTACTGAGAATGCTTGGACTAGATCACATATTGAACACTTGATGTACTAAGCAACATACAAGTATAGTCTAATTTAACTGATAAGAAAATTGTATGAGATGAGTACTACTAGTATCTCCAGTTTTCAATGAGACAACTAAAGTGTTTTTTTTTTAATCTGTCCAAGATTTTATGATTCCTAAACGGCTGAGGCAAGACTTGAACTCAGAGAGTGTGATACTAGTTTTCCCTCTTTATCACCATGTCAGACTCTTCCAGATTAAGGATTTGAAACTCTTGGCTTTGTTGTGCTTTTCCATGGCTATAGACTGAAATCTATCTTTTTAATTTGACTACAGTGTATCTCAGCACCTGTGTATTGCCTGTAATTAAAATCTATATGCTGATATTTTTATTATAATGAGTGGGAGATAATACTTTAGCCAATAAGATACACTATTTTCTGGTAGCATTGTAGTGCATGAGGAGAATATGGAAATTTAAAAACAACTGATATGCTGTATAATTTTATGAATTTTTTTCTTTTGCTTAAATAGCAGACATGTTATAAAAAGTTGTCTTAAGTTGTATATGCCTAAATTTTTCACATATACATATATCATCAGAGAAAACAGGTTATAAAATGAAGGGGACAATTATTTACATTTTAAAATACTGCAATTGTCTTCTATGAAGTTTTGAGAGAGAAAGCATCAAAGATAATGAGATAATAATTATTTCATTTAAAAATGAAATTAGATGATTTTACACTAAAAACAGCATGGATATATCTGGAGGTTCTTAAATGCAAATAAACACTGATTCTGAAAGTGTTATTACATATTTCTAAAAGGACAAGTAAAATGAGTTTTTCAAAGTAATATAGTTTTCTAATAACATGAAAAACTACAGGTGCAGCAATCTTTTTTTAGCATTTATACCTTCTTAATTGAGGTGCTCTAACAAATACTGTTTTGTTCAAATCAATGAAGCCTACAGATAAGACATACTTATTATGGCTAATACGTGGCAGCACGGGGGGATCTCAATGGATAGTAGTCATGGCTTTTCAGATAATATTCCTACCTCTGGCAGCTCAAGATCTTTACAGAAATGAACTCAATTTGGCACAAAAGTCAGAAAGCCTTTAGGGGCTCCCTGAGACAGAGTACAGATAATGGTAAGGGACCTTATCTAAGAACCATCAGCATTACCTATCCAGAACTATCCTACCTCCAATCAGGCCCAGTGGAATCCAAATAGGACAAGAATCCTATTAAACCATTCCTGCTTTCTGATATATTAATATTTCTTATTCTGGGAACAAAGACAAGACACATCTTGCAGGCCACCAGGCCATAACTAACTGTGGCCTCTCTTCTTAATATTCATTGTCAACTAATTATATCAGACTCCTTTCATCTATAGTTATTTTATTTTATATCTATGATAATAAAAAGCTGACATATACTGCTATATTTTTGAAAAAAGAGGCTTCTCCTTTTCTGAGTTGCCACTTGCATGACCTAAGGAGACTTTATGTCTCAAACAATAGCCAGCCAGACCCTAAAGAAAATAACAGCCTACTTTTCTCCTCAGAGCTGTGCTCTCTCCTTGAATCTTGGAATGAATGAGATCTTAATTACATCTTATGATAATATCCTACTTTTACAAATGAGAAAATCAAGGTCTAGAGTGATCATATCACTTTTTCAATATCAACAGTGTAAAAATCAACCTAAAATTCCCTGTCCTGATGCTTAGTTCATTCATTTTTATTGCCTCTAATTAAAAATAATAATAAAAGATAAAATCCTTGAGTAATTCATATCCCAATCTCTCCAATACTTCACACCTATTCATTTTATTCTGCAATGATGATGTTCTTCTCCATGAAATGGATATTTTTTCTCCTTCCCAATTAGGTTGCAAATACCCTGTAGTTAGTTCCAGATCATCTATTTCCACCAGATAGTCATTATGAGTGTGTTTTCACTCACCAAGAAAAACAACACAGGTCTTGTCAATACACAGTTTTAAATAAGCGTTCTACCTACAATGAAAGGCCTATTTAGAGTACGTAGATATTTAAATAAGAACACATATATTAAGTTAAATTCCCCTATGATACTGAGCCTGCAAAAGCAGACACTGTATCTGTCCAGCTGACCATTTTAACTTGAGCATCTCTGATACCGACAAGCAGATAGTCAGCACTCAGTAAATGTTGAATGAATACATAAATAAATTAGTGTGGTTATATGAATCCAATTCTGACTGAAATACTAAATAAAAGAGGGAAAAAGTTGGTAGCAACAATTTGATGTATATTTGAGAGTATGAAACGGCCTTAAAATCCTAATATACTGGGTCTCAATAGTGTTGTACACGTCAAGTCTAGAAAAGTTCACCTTACCAAGGGGGCAGGTAGGAGCTGAAATCCAGCCTGTTCTCTTCTTTCCAAGCTGTTCCCTCTAGTTTATGCCTCAAAAGGCACTACTTTCTATTACTTCCACCCAGAGGAATGACATTTTAATTCAAATGATGACTCCATTTATGCTGTCTGTTGCCCTACCCATGTGTGATCTTAAAACATAAGTACCTGTAGAGTCAAGTTGGTTTAAATGTTTCATCTTTAAATTAGAAGGCACTCCTATAGCCATAAACTCTTATGAATTGTTTGAAAGGTAATTAAAAACTGGAAAAAAAAAACACCAGGCAGTACATCAGAAATATGTACAAATCAAAAAAATTCAGATGATTGGTTAAAAAAAGATCCCAAACCAATGAAAATACAGTATATGGAAGAACTATATATAAGTAAGAGATTCTTGTGGTCTGAGATTAACCAGTACAGTTTATTAGAAATAAGATACTAAGACACAGAATGAAAAATGACTAGGGGAAATAAGAGCAAGGTTAATAGAGGCATGCATGAAAGGTCAGCATGTTAAATTTACTTGCTAATGATCCCAAAGTCCAAAAACTTAAATAGACACAGTGTGAAAGTGCCCACATTAGGCCACTTACCTTTTGTAACCTCTTAGCAATAAGCAGTGTAATGTTAAAAGGAAAGAACACATTCTTCATAAAAGGAAATATTCTGGAAGCAGAAAGTACCTCCTTAACACAGATCACTGTCAAATAAGACATGCCAGCTGAGCTGTAATTGGAATAAAACTGTTGAACTCCTAAATCCCTCCTTTCTACCCTGCTGCCTGCTTCCTCAAGGCAAAGCAATTATTACTAACCAGCCTTTTTCTAGGCACTGTTAAAAAGTCCCAGAGAAGAGAATGCATGATTCCACATTTTGATGGGCTTATAATTTGACTGGAGGAATTAGATTTACACACACAAAAACTGGGGACTATATTAAAACAGGTATATAATTCAGCATTCATGTGTATAGTACCAATTGTGTATGAAGTAGGTATTCACAAAAGAAAAAGATCAGGCACATGTTGAGAAATTCTAAAAAAGCCAGGTATAGCCAGGGCATAATTGTGAATTATGCAATGCCTTCTCTGTTTTTTTTCTGGTGACTTATTTTTAAAGTTCCTGGTATGCAGGATACTCTTATAGCCTTTTGGCCAATTACATATACCCTGGTAGGATGCTAGATTTTTTATTTTCCCAAAACCATTCAAGGATAGTTCAACAATGAAATATCTGTTAATGTAACTTACTGCATGAATAGATTGAGGGAGGAAGAAGAACTCATCTCAATAAGTGTGTGTATGCCTTTGTATGCATATTCCACAGCCATTAACAATCAAATATCCAAATCTTCAAAACAAATAAGAAAACAATCGCCCTTACTTAATAAATGTCATATAACATAAATAACAATCAAGTCATATTTAGAATTGCAAAACTCTAAATATTTAAGTTAGAAGCAAGGCAAAGATAACGGTGAACATACTATGACCTAATGTTGTGAAAGATTTCCTACCTAGTGTGATAACATAAAAAAGACATAAAAGTTATAAATATTAAGTGAGAAAAGATAAATATTATGGCTTATATACAATTATTGTCCAAAAAATTTGATACTATCAAATAAAACCTGTAAGAATGCTTAAGATAGTATAATAGACAAGGTTTTAGGTATCATCTTTAATTTCTCAAAGTCTTCTTGCTATGGTTTGAATGCTCAACCCTCCAAAAACAACAACAACGACAACAAAAACGAATGTTGAAATTTGCTTGCCATAGCAATGATATTGAGAAAAGTTACCTCTAAGAGGTGTTTTGGTCAGGAGGGCTCCTCGCTCATGAATGAACTAATGTCATTATCACAGGAGTGAATGGGTTCCTTATCTAGGGAGTGGGTTTGCCCTCTCCTGGGCTCATTCACTCTCTGTCCTTCTGCCATGTGATACTTTCTGCCATGTTATAACACAGCAAGAAGCCTCTCATTAGATTCCTTTACCTTGAGCAGCCTCCAGAAATGTGAGTCCATAAATCTCTGTCTATTTTAAATTACACAGTATGTGGTATTCTGTTATAGCTGCACAAAAGAGACTAAGGCACTTCTTTTATGTTTATTTTTTTAAGTCATCTGCTACATTTTGTAGCAATTATTTCTTTGGTTAAAGAATGTTGTTGAAATATTGTTTATCAAAGTATCGAGTGTCATATGTAAAAACAACTATATGTGGGAAGTTTTTAGTAATAGTTAAAATAAACCAATGGTTTGATCTCTATTAAAACTTGAATTCATTGTATCTACTATATGAATGTTTAAGAGACAAGGGTGATAGCAAAAAAACATTAAATGTAACTTCTAGACTGTAACAGTGAGTACCAGGGGTGTGGCACAGGGAATAGGCTGCCCCAGGGAAGGAGTGTGTTATCACTGTTATTAAGAATTGCCAGCAGATGGTGATAACTAAATATGATTGTTTTACTTTTTATCTGGAAGATACACACACACACACACACACACACACACACAGGGGCATGGAGGTCCCATGTACCTTTCACTAAGTTTCCCCCATGGTAACATCTTGCATAACCAGAGTACAATATCAAAATGAGGAAATTGATACAACCTACAGAGCTCACCCAGATTTCACCAGTTTTGCATTCATTCCTCTGTGTGTGTGTGTGTGTGTGTGTGTGTGTGTGTGTGTGCGCGCATGTGTGTTTCTATGCAATTTTATCATCTGTGCAGATTCATGTAACCAGCACCTCAATCAAGCTACAGAGCTGCTCTATCACTACAAGACTCCTTTCTGCTACCTCTTTATAGCAACATCTGCTCCCTCCCATCACTAACCTCTGGTAACTGCTAATCTGTTGTCTATTTTTTCTGACTGGTCTTGGTTTTGTTCATAAACTCTCTACAGAAGATGTACCCTTATCCCTGCCCTCGGGCTTGTAGCTGGCACTGACACACTCTTGGTTTACCACAGAGCTGTGGTAACGCTCAGAGAAGTCTGGCATCTCCTGTCACTCAACTAAATCTCAAACCCTTGCCTTGGCCAATACATCTCAGAATCATCTGGCCCTGGTAAGGGACCAGCTCTGAGACTCCCCTCCTGCCTCTCTCCCCGGCCTCATACTCCTCCATGTGAGAAACCCTCTTTGGGGAACATTCCAGGAACCCCCTTGCCCTATGGCTTTGCACTTGTTAACTCCTCTGCCTGGAACACTCCTTTCCCAGAGAGATACAGTCTTACTTCCTTACTTAAGTGTCTACTTAAGTATCACCTCTTGAGATAGAACTTTTACTGACTTCCCTATTTCAAGCAGTACCCACTCTTAATCATTCCTTTATTATTATTTATTCTCTAAGCCTGCTTAATTTTTCTATATTGCATGTATCACACTTAGATATTCATTTTTTGTTAAATAATCCATTTTCTCTCCCTTCCTATCAGAACATAAATACTACTAAAAAGACTTACTGCTTTGTTTATTGCTATATTCCAAGTAATGAAAACAGTTCTTATCATAAAATCAACACTCAATAAATATTTGTTCGATGAATAAATTACCCTTAGTTATCTTAAAAATAAACTCTAAAAAGCAAGACTTCAGTTCTCTCTTATCCAGTTGGCAAAAAAATTAAAAATAATGAAAATATTTAGAACTGGCAGGAAAATGAAGAAACTGGACGGCTTAGACACTGTTAATGAAATTTAAATGACACAGAATTTTTGGAAGAAATTTTGGTGGTATCTGTCAAAATTTGGAATGTACAAATCCAACAATTCCATTTCAAGGAATCATAGTAAAATATTGACATTTGAACAAAGATATAGAAAGACGTTTCCCTTAACATTATTTGAGGATAGCTGGATGTTGTGTACGTTGTTATAAGAAAAACATGCTAAATGTCTTTCTAAAGAGAAATAAAACTTTCTGAAGTAATTTATACCATGGATATTAAGCAATTGTTATAAAGAATGACATAACTAAGTACTATTTTGGAAAAATTAAATGACGAAGGCAAGTTTTGAAAAAATATTCTGGATGTACATCTAGATATCTGTATATTGTGTGTGTGTGTGTGTGTGTGTGTGTGTGTGTGTGTGTGTACACACTAAATTAGACCAAAAAGTATTTATGCCAATTCATTTATAATAATTAGCCCTGATATTCTTAGGACAGGCAACATTCAACATTCAACCAAATGTTGAATGAAAATTTTTTAAACTTTTTGCACTACATATCTCTCTATAAATTTTTATAATACATTTCCTTTATGAATAAAAATCAATTCGAATAATTAAAAATTAAATGGAAGATAGTCTCATTAAACTAATTCATATTAAAGTGTCATTGATACAAAATATAATAAAGTATCTGATATAATGTGTTATCTTTTCACTAGGGACATTTGTATTTAAATACCTTTTTTCTTAAGCCAAAGGAGTAAATTGCCAACAGCAGAATCTCAGCAAGAGTATTTCTTCTATGAAGGGATTCCTGGAGCATCTCACAGTGAAATCAGGCAGGCAAATGTAATATCTACATCAATCAAAAGGCAGTCTGGAGGAATCGCTAACTCTCCTGCCTCCCAAAAATCCTGGCCCAATGGCTGGCAAACTACTTAAGGGCTTGGTGTGGAGAGTTTAAGATTTCATAGCTAGAAATCAAATGACTGAATATAGATAGAAAAAAATCCTCTTAGTACCACGTGCCTACTTTGATTGGGCAGCCTCCTGGGCCACATTGCAGCATATTACCTCGGGGTTCCACCGAAGCACTGGTCAGTGAGTGCATTTGCATCTGTATCCCACTGGCTCTCTACCACATCCAAATTGCCTCAGAAATGTATTCTTTTAGATCCAGAGTAGCAGATCCTTTCACTACTAATTTTTTTTCAGAGATATAATCTATTAGCCAAGGAATTTCTCAGAAGTTCATCTAAAAGAATGGAGATGACTAAGTGCAATCTAGTTAACATTCCTTGAAAATAATTCCATGCACTTACTCTACTGACCCTCAATCAGCAGTAACATGTCCATACAGTAGAGGCAGCATATTAACACAGCAGTTAACACTCATCAAATAATTACAGAATTTACTTCAAGCTGACAATGAAAGGACAGAGAAAAACCAATATAAAATTGAAAAATGGAATAACTGGAGAACAGAATGTTGAATGATAGAACAGAAAAAATTCAGTAATGGAAGATGTGCTCAGTAATACACAGGACTAAATACCTGGGGACAGTATGGAAAATAACATAATCATATCACCTTATAGAATGAAATTAGAAATATAACAAAAGGAGGTAAATAAGATATTGCAAATGACACCAAGACTTGCTGAGCTGGAGAGTTCAAGTAGAACATACATACAATTATCTTCAAAAGAAACAAATTTGATATTAAAAAGGCAATAGAAACATACTTTAAATTTGCAAAACTTTCAGAATACAGTGGTTTCCTGCACATTTTCTTATTAAATATCATAGCTATGCTCACCTTGGATAACAATGAATCTAAACATGTGGTGGGTTGCTCAGGAGAGAAACAAAACAAGATGTAGATGAAGGGAAGTAATCTTTGGAGAGAATGATAAACCCACCCAATTTTCTGGAGGACATGGACAACACATTATTATTCTGGATGGAAAATCCATCACAATCCTCTATAATGATTTAAATACTCCAACTTTACAGAAGAAGATATACAAAGAGCACACAGAATATCTCAACATCATTAGTCACCAAAGAAATACAAATTTAAACCACAAGGAGAAACCACCATACACCTACCCAAATAGCCAAGAGTAAAAAAACTGAAAACACCAAAAGCTGTTAGGAATGTAAAACAATCAGTACCTCATATGTACACACAGCTGGCAGGTGCATAAAGTGGTACAATCTATTTGGATATTTTTAATCAAAATATATTCCAGAAATTCTATCAAACTATTATCCAGCGATTTCACTCTCAATGATTTACTCAAAATAAATGAACTTTTTCACAAAAATCCCTTCATATTCCAAAACTGTTCCAAAAGAATATTCATCATGCCTTAGCATTTTGAGAAGTTGAGGCAGAAAGGTCACTTGAGGCCAGAAGTTTGAGACCAGCCCGGGCAACATAATGGGACCCCATCTGTACAAAAGAAGTATTTTTTAAAAAGTAACCAGGTATGGTGGTTCTCAGCTACTTGTGAGGCTGAGGAGGGAGGATTACTTGAGCCTGGGAAGTCGAGGCTGCAGTGAACTGGGATCACACCACTGCATTCCAGCCTGAGCAACAGAGTGAGACCCTATTTCAAAAAAAGAATATTCATTATTGCATTATAAATACTAAAAAACAAACCAAACAAAACCCTGATGCCATTCAAGAAGAAAATGAGTACATAAACTGCCATATTCATACAATGGAATATTACTCAGAATGAAAGGATAACATGGATGAAATTCAGAAATATTATCCAGAGTAAAAATCCACAAAAAGCCCCCAAAAAGTCATGTGTCACTTAACCATGGGAATACATTTTGAGAAATGTGTCATCAGGCAATTTTGTAGTGCAAACATCATATAAGTGTTACTTCCACAAACTTAGGTGAGTTAGTCTACTATACACCTAGGCTATATGACATACCCCATTGCTCCTAGGCTGTAAACCTATACAGCATGTTACTGTACTGAACACTGTAGGCAATTTTAAAACAATGGTAAGTATTCATGTATCTAAACATATCTAAGCATAAGTTTAGCAGAAAGTACAGTAAAAAATATAATCTTAAAGAATGACCATCTCATTTGTGGTTTGTCATTGACTGAAACATGGTTATGCAGTACCTGACTGTACATACTATATGATGCATTTATACAAAATCCTAGAGCAGAATAAACTAACCTAAGGGGATAGAAAACAGATGAATGGTTGCTTCTGGTGGGGGTTAGGAGTGGAAGTGGAATGAGTTAACTGGGAAGGGGCAGAAGGAAACTTTCTGGGGGTGATAGAAATATGTCTTGAAAGGCACCCAGCAAAATATACACATCATTTGAACATTTTGCTGTTTGTAAATTACACCTCAAGGATCAGAGGTATAAAGTATGAATGAGGATTTCAGTTGTGCAAATATTTTACCAGAATTTCATTTAATTAAAAATCAGAACATTGGGAAACTTCTACTGACAGCACATTGATACCTGAAATTGTAAAGAAAGTAGGAAAAGGAACTGCCATCTCAGGACAAATTCTAACAAATGGGAAGATGAGAACATTGGTGAAAGCAATTTGGGTGGAATTAACTGTGGTTCTATTTCCTTCAGTCCTATTTAATAGCAATACATAGTCAATAATTTTCTAATATTCATCTTTTGATTTGCTAAATGCAGTATTTTCAATATAAAAAATGAATTGCCTTCCAGAAAAAAAAATTAAGATGAAAGTTTTGCATTTAAAGAAGAAAATGATATAAAAAGGCAATCAGAAAATGAGAGTTTGGAGGATGATAATGTGAACTTGAAAGAGTTAATCCCTGAAGATAAATGCCAAGTAGCTAATTGAGCCTAAAATTTAAAAGGAGCCAAACAGCCATTTGTTGACTAGAGGTCACACACATACTCAGAGTTCCTGGAAAACCTACACATCTGCTTAACTTTGAGCCTTTCATAGCTGACTGTGCCCATTCATGTCTCTTGAATCAACCAATAAGCTATGGCCTGCATCAACCAATCAGAACTCAGCTGCATCAGTCAATCAGAACAAAGCAAGTTTGAATCCTTCCTTTGCATAAGAGGGCCTGATTGAAAACTTTTTTAAAAGCCAAACCGTTCTGTTGTTCTCTGAAACACCTTCATTTTATACAGAAGGATATTTCTCCTTGTTTGTGAACTGTTCACTGGAATAAAGTCCCATTCCTCCAAATTCATTTTCAGGGAATTTTCTTATTCTTTAAGTTCTGGGATACAAGTGAAGAACGTGCAGGTTTGTTACATAGGTATACATGTGCCATGGTGGTTTTGCTGCACCCATCAACCTGTCATCTACATTACATATTTCTCCTAATGCTATTCCTCCCCTTGCCCCCTCACCCGCCAACAGGCCCTGGTGTGTGATGTTCCCCTCCCTGTGTCCATGTGTTCTCATTGTTCAATTCCCACTTATGAGTGAGAACATGTGGTGTTTGGTTTTCTGTTCTTGTGTCGGTTTGCTGAGAATGGTGGTTTCCAGCTCCATTCATGTCCCTGAAAAGGACATGAACTCATCCTTTTTTATGGCTGCATAGTATTCCATGGAGAATATGTGCCACATTTTCTTTATCCAGTAGTTCACAATATTGAAGAACAGTGTGTCTAATGGTCTAATGAGAAATGTTGCTAAGGTTTTTTGTTTTTTTTTTTAGTGTAGCATATAACTCTTCATTTCTTCCTCTCCTCGAATCCTTAGGCAAACATGCATTTCTCATTA
Source organism: Nomascus leucogenys (assembly GCF_006542625.1). Classification (NCBI taxonomy): domain Eukaryota; kingdom Metazoa; phylum Chordata; class Mammalia; order Primates; family Hylobatidae; genus Nomascus; species Nomascus leucogenys. The sequence goes on from NC_044400.1 coordinate 14,792,422, forward strand.
AATCATTGTGTGAGTGAAGCTGTATTTGGAGACTGTGTTCAGAGACTGAGTGAGTGAGTCTTTCTGAACGACGGAAATGGGTTACAAGTAGGGACCAACCATTGGTGGTTCTACTCCTCCCAGGGTTTCCTTCAGGTATTCTAAGATTTTGTGACAGACATAGAGAGCTGAGCTAGCCTTGCACCCTAGACTAGAAATGCAAGTTTCAAAAGGGTCACAGAAAAGCCATGGGCTAAATCTGTTAAGAATTTTAAGGTGTAGGCTCCCCTCAAAAAAGGATTCTGATAATCAATTTGCAGGAATCTCAATGCAGATCTGAAAGAAGAAAACTCCAAAGAAAGGCTCCTGAGAGGCACAGGGAGCTCTCCAATGAGCACATGTTTTAAGGATATTGAGAAAAAAGGAAACAGATATTGAGAAAGATATTGAGAAAGAAGGAAACAGCACCACAACCAAATATTAGTGACTACAGACAAGCATTATAATAATGTTATAAGGGCTAAAGCTCAGAAGAAACTGGGCTTGTATAAATGCTAAAGAAAACTAAGAGAATGGAAGGGGCACTTGAAAACTTTATGTTAAGAAAAATAAGTAAAAGAACTGGATGACCCTTCAGCTTAGGCAAATAGAATAATGAGATATAAGGTTAGAATGGCAATAATAATTTAAGAGTTAACATTTACTGACAATTTTTTAAATAAAAGGGGCTAAGCTAAGCATTATATGTTTACTATTTTATGTAATACTTAAAACAGACTCGCAAGGCCAGTATTAGTATCAGCCTTATCTTAGGCTCAGAAGAAACTGAGGTTCACAGGAGATAAGTGCCTTAGTCGAAGTCACATGGCTAGCAAGAGCTATGGCCAGACTCTGAGGGCAGCAATCTGAGCCTAGGGCCTGCTGTCTTAGGCACCACGCAGTAATTTACCTCTCAAACTCTCATTGTTACTGCTGTTAATGAAATCCTGTTCTACATCTGAAAAGGGTAGAAAGAACTTGGTTAAGAGGGAATCAAAATCTGAAGTAGGCAAAGGGATTGTATAGCTTTTCAAAAGAAAATTGAGCCTCTTGTTCCAGACAAATTGTAGCCCAGAATAAAGAGGGAATGTATATTATATAACCAATGCCTCACCCATAGTTGAGATGGCAGAGGAGGGCCACGGGTTTGCTGTTTCCCTTTGGTATACAAACAAAATCATGTAAGCCATTGCCCCATGTGACTACGGAAGGCCAGACCCTGGGAATGGGTTTGACAGTGCCCCCCACCCCTAGAGTGCCAGTGCATGGCCTGAACCACTTCCCATCTTCCTCGTCCTCTGGACTGCTGCTCCAGCTGACACTTGGGCCATCCCACCGTAAGCTTGTGCACAGAGTACCCCTTGCATCCCCAAGAATCTTAATTCTCGAAGGCACTGTCAGCAGGAGACCATTGCTGCTAGACTATAGAAGGGAATCAACTGTGCTGAAGGCTTGAGGACACCACAAGAAAATAAGAACACAGGCCGGGCGCGGTGGCTCACACTTGTAATCCCAGCACTTTGGAAGGCCAAGGCGGGCGGATCACGAGGTCAGGAGATCGAGACCACGGTGAAACCCCATCTCTACTAAAAATACAAAAAATTAGCCGGACGTGGTGGCGGGTGCCTGTAGTCCCAGCTACTCGGAGAGGCTGAGGCAGGAGAATGGCGTGAACCCAGGAGACAGAGCTTGCAGTGAGCCGAGATTGCGCCACTGCACTCCAGCCTGGGCGACAGAGCGAGACTCCGTCTCAAAAAAAAAAAAAAAAGAAAAAAAAAGAAAACAAGAACACACAAAAACAAATTAAAACTCAGTGTCAGGAATGCTGCCTTGCTTCCTTCAGAGGGCCCTCTGCTCTGCAACAGTGGGTAAGAGCATGGACTTGAAAAATCCAGCTCTACCATTGTGACTTCACACAAGTTACTGCCAGTCCAAAGCCTCACTTTCTTCCTGTGTATAATGGAAATAATAATGTTGCTTACTTGATTGGGATGTTGTAAGGGTCTTAGGAGATGACTTAGATGAAGCATTTATATAGCACTTACATCTCATATCCATGCCATGCACAGAGTAAATACTCAACAAACATTAGTTATTTGTGTTATTTCCAGGTTCTGAGAGATCAAAATCTTCAGATCTAGAGTTGTACTGTCCAACGTGGTAGCCAGTAGCCACAGAGCTGCATATGGCTATGGGGCACTTGAAATGTGGCTGATCCAATATGAGATGCACTGCAGGTGTAAAATACATACAAACATCAAACTCTTGGTACCAAAGTGAAATAATTTAAACTATCTCATTTATTTTTATGCTGATTTATGTTGAAATGATAGTCCTTTGGATATAGTTGGTTAAATAAAATACACTATTAAAATTAATTTCACCTATTTATCTTTTCTTTATGCATTTTTCATGTGGCTACTTGAAAACTTAAAATTACATATGTCATTCACATTTGTAACTCACAATGAATTTCTGCTGGACAGTGCTACTCAAAATGCGGTTCATGGAGCAACAGCATAGGCGTCTCCAGGGAACTTATTAGAAATGCAGGATCCCATTCCCACCCCAACTTTACTCAGAATCAGCATTTAAAAAAAAACATCCATGGGTAATTTACACGTTCATTGAAATATGAGAACCACTATTCCATAGGAAAAACCAATTCACCTCCTACATTGTCTGCATGGCAGAGGTGGGAGTCCCTTTTACTTTATTGAATAAAGAAGTTTATGTTCCATTTGCCTAACCTCCTCCTCTTTCAAACTCTACATAACTAGAATTCCCATTAACATTCCCACTCTCCACCCTCACGCAAACAAACCCTTCAGGTTGCTTTAAAATAGATTATTTGGGGCCTTACTACATGAGGAATTTTAGGTGAGACAGTGGAAAGAGAAAACAAACCAGTTTTGCGCTGTTGGCTCAAGACAGGAAAAGAGAGTGGATTTCCTAGGTATTCAGTGTGATGATAATCCAAGGCAAAAGTCAACGGGGTTTTTTTTTTTTCTTTTTTTTTTTTTTTAATTATACTTTAGGTTTTAGGGTACATGTACACAATGTGCAGGTTTGTCACATATGTATCCATGTGCCATGTTGATTTCCTGCACCCATTAACTCGTCATTTAGCATTAGGTGTATCTCCTAATGCTGTCCCTCCCCCCTCCCCCCACCCCACAACAGTCCCCGGAATGTGATGTTCCCCTTCCTGTGTCCATGAGTTCTCATTGTTCAATTCCCACCTATGAGTGAGAACATGCGGTGTTTGGTTTTTTGTCCTTGCGATAGTTTACTGAGAATGATGTTTTCCAGTTTCATCCATGTCCCTACAAAGGACACGAACTCATCATTTTTTATGGCTCCATAGTATTCCATGGTGTATATGTGCCACATTTTCTTAATCCAGTCTATCGTTGTTGGACATTTGGGTTGGTTCCAACTCTTTGCTATTGTGAATAGTGCCACAATAAACATACGTGTGCATGTGTCTTTATAGCAGCATGATTTATAGTCCTTTGGGTATATACCCAGTAATGGGATGGCTGGGTCAAATGGTATTTCTAGTTCTAGATCCCTGAGGAATCGCCACACTGACTTCCACAATGGTTGAACTAGTTTACAGTCCCACCAACAGTGTAAAAGTGTTCCTATTTCTCCACATCCTCTCCAGCACCTGTTGTTTCCTGCTTTTTTAATGATGGCCATTCTAACTGGTGTGAGATGGTATCTCACTGTGGTTTTGATTTGCATTTCTCTGATGTCCAGTGATGATGAGCATTTCTTCATGTGTTTTTTGGCTGCATAAATGTCTTCTTTTGAGAAGTGTCATAGGCGTGGGCAAGGACTTCATGTCTAAAACACCAAAAGCAATGGCAACAAAAGCCAAAATTGACAAATGGGATCTAATTAAACTAAAGAGCTTCTGCACAGCAAAAGAAACTACCATCAGAGTGAACAGGCAACCTACAGAATGGGAGAAAATTTTTGCAACCTACTCATCTGACAAAGGGCTAATATCCAGAATCTACAATGAACTCAAACAAATTTACAAGAAAAAAACAAACAACCCCATCAAAAAGTGGGCAAAGGACATCAACGGGGTATTTTTAAATAGACAGTAACCACACAGAAAGGAAACCATACTTCATTATAAGATGATTAGAGTTCATTAATCATCCTTTATGATGAAAGAGTTTGAATATATGACCCATGAGAAAAATGTCAGACTGTCAGTGTTTTGCAAAGAGAGAAACTGTAAAAAGTACATTGTGGCTGTCTTTACATTTTTGAAGGGCTTTTATAGAAAAAATAGATAAATTTCATGTAGCCTGTAAGCACAGAACTGGGAGAAATGGATAGACATTAACAAGAGGCAGTTGAATACAAGGGAAAAGTCTATATAATAATTGCAGCTTTGTGTAGCAATGAATTACTTATCACCAGCATACAACCTGAAACCACACTCTAGAATTCTTCAAGAGGAAATCACTGAGAGAGGTTTGCACCAGACAATCAATCCAATTCCTTTCCAATTGTAGACCTTAGGATTCCACTATCTTAGTTAGTAAAGATAACAGGAATGAATACAGCAACAGTGCTAAGGTTAGATCTTGATGTCTAGCCTTTATCTGTATAAAGCAGGATTAGTGGAGAACTAAAAGACAGTCACTTAATACTGGGCACAGTTAATATAGTGATAATATGTAATGTGAACTCACATAAGAAAGTATCCTTGCCTTATCAATAGGAAAGGTCTATTCTATTATTCCCCTATTAAAAATAAACATTCCCAAAATCAAATCTTTACATAGCTTCTTTAAAAAAAAACAAAAACGGTGAGGCTTGGAAAAGTAAGGATTTTAGTAACTATGGAGATTGAAATGAAAATGTAGCACAGCCCTTTGAGCAAATGGGGTAGGGCTACATATACTACTAAAACATATTCACAAACTAGACATGCATTAGGTGTTTTTTCAGTGACTGTCCCATTCTAGGCCTTTTAAATCCACCTCATCTGGCCATAAATCCACTTCATCTGGGTATTGTGAAACAGCACCCACCTGTCAGTGCTATGCCCCAGCCCCTTGCTCTCTCCTTCCCTTGCTTCCCAACGCAATCCCCTCTCAATGTGGCTCCTTGAGTTCTAAAGGACCTCCAGTTTTTCCTGGCATTGACAATTTACTGAAAAAACAAAACTGTCAGACTTATTCTTATAACAGTCCTCCAACACCAAATGTCAAGTATACTGAAATAAAAATTTCTTTTACCTTCTACATTTTCCCACTAATGCTCATCCTATTCTCATTAGAAAACAGTGATGAGATATTTAGAATTAGGACTATTTCATAAGTTAGGACCCCACCACCCAACAATGCAAATGGTCGAAATGTAGGTAACAAATACTTATAATCATAAATGGTATTAAGAAACAACTGTGTAATGCTGAGTTAAAAGGTATTATAAGATCAGGTGCGGTAGCTCATGCCAGTAATCCCAGCATTTTGGGAGGCTGAGGCAGGAGGATCGCTTGAGGCCAAAAGTTAGAGACCAGTCTGGGCAACATAGAGAGACTCCATCTCTAAAGCTATTTTTTTTAATTAGCTAGGTGTGGTGGCACGGGCCTGTGGTCCCAGCTACTTCGGAGGCTGAGGCAGGAGGATCATCTGAGCCCAGGAGGCTGAGGCTACAGTAAGCTGAGATGGCGCCACCACACTCCAGCCTGGGGGACAGAGTGAGACTCTGTCTTTAAAAAAAAAAAAAAAAAAAAAAAAAGGTAATTACAGAATGTTCAAAGGGGATTTGAATTGAATTAAAGAGAACAAAACTCCTTTAAGAAGTCTTATATCTGACATAAAAAGAACAAATAACATTGACTGCAGCAACAGGGTCTAAATTATCCTGTACAGAGTTTACCCCTCTACTAATGAGAAAAAAGAAATCTAGAGAAAAGTCTTAATAAGTTGAGCTCCACAGTTGCAAGAAGAGAGTAAACTGATTGATGCCTGGTATATCACCGCTATGTCTTTTAAGCTTTAATTCCACCCCAAACAACTTGAAAACGAATAGAAAATAATTATCTTCTTCTTTATAAAGCGTTACAGATTTTCAAGATTTTTTGACAATGAATTATCACAATAGGAGGTTTTTTTCAGGGTCATGAAGAAAAGCCATGTGGCTTATATAACATGTAAGAACCAACCAGGAAACAAAAATCCAGGAAGTCCTCACTAAAAAAACAATTAGAGTTAGCAAGTCATTACAAGCTTTGATGCTAAAGCTTCAAACTCCACATTGAGCCTGGACACTTAAAGTTATTTTCGTTGGAAAAAGGTTCTTATAGGAACTCTATGATTCCTGAGGCTGCTTTCCAACCCCTGAAACTTGAATAGTTGCTAAATTTAGCTAAGAAGAAATTAGACTAGCGAGTAAATTAGTGTCAGTAAAAAGTCAGTGTAAGTTAGTAGAGAAGGTACATGTTTTATAAGCACATTAACTTTCAGGTTAGGGAAGTGGATGGAGACCTGGCTAAAGTGCTGGAAGTTTAAGGCACGGACCTTAGGCCTGCAACTGACAAACACTGAGAACTCAGGCAAGTTTCAACTAACGCAGGTCTCAATTTGCACATTTTACTATAAAAATATTGGGTGATATCAATCTTTCCTAATTTTCCCTATTGGTAAGAATCATCTGTTATATCACAAAAAGTTTCAAAATTTCAGGCCCAGACTAGATTCATTGAATCAGAATCTTCAGTAGGCGAACCCAGAAAGTAATATGTTTATCAAGTACCATGGGTGATTTGTGTCACAATGGTTGTTGATAATTACTGTTTAAATGATACTTCAATTCTTCTTAATCTCAAAATCCAATTTCTTTACATCTTAGTTGAAATAATACTCTTAACCTAAGCAGATTAATGTAGAAAGACATTTATAAATCACAAATAATTTATTTTATTAAAGTTATAAGTGTTAAAAATGACAGATGTTGTAAGCTTTATTTAATCTATAGTACACTAAAAGAGTCATCAATTTGATAGCATATCCTAAGTAGCAAGAAAGAAAATTACACGTATAGAATTTTGGGGAAATAAAGTATCCATAGTCTTCCCAATCCATTTTAGTTCAATGGAAGAAAATATTACCAGTAAAAAGAAAAGAAAGTATTATATTTACATAGATTTTCTTCAGAATGCAACTGCCTTTACATCTATGTTTCCCTATATTTATTAGTGTTTATTATACTATATTAAACTAGTAGGGCTTTTTGGTTTTTTAATTTTGTTTCATTTTGTTTTGTGGCAGGGTCTCACTCTGTCACCCAGGCTGGAGTGCAGTGGCACAATCTTAGCTCACTGCAACCTCCGCCTCCCGGGTTCAAGCAATTCTCCTGCCTCAGCCTCCTGAATAGCTAGGATTACAGGTGTGCACCACCACGCCTGGCTAATTTTCTGTATTTTTGGTAGAGATGGGGTTTCACCATGTTAGCCAGGCTAGTCTTGAACTCTTGACCTCAAGAGATCCACCCACCTCAGCCTATCAAAGTGCTGAGATTACAGGCCTGAGCCATAAACCAGTGTTTAATATGCCTATGAGAATAAATACATTCTATTATTCACACTATTAAAAGTAACAAATTGAAGCCCAAATCAGGTAGCCCACCAGCAGAAGGTTAGAATTAGAATTCCACTCATCTAACTCTCAATTCAGTGTTTCCTCCTACTTAATTTCATTTTACCAAAAAGTAATAACTGTTATCTATACTTATGTACATTTGACAATTTCCAAAATGAAAGATTTCTTTTTAAGTATCATTAGGTATGCAGTGTGTTATCAGCAACAATATTGATGGTGTGCCACTGTAAGTTAGGGCACCTGTTCCTCTTCCTTAAAAGATTGGAATCACGTTGTGGTATGCAGCTGAGTAAAAATACTAATCTCCTCAGCACAGCTAGCAGATATTAAATACAGGCATACTTCATTTTATTTCACTTTTCAGCTATTGCATTTTTTACAAATTGAAGGTCTATGGCAACCCTGTGTCCAGCAAGACTGTGAGCACCACTTTTCAAACAGCATGTGCCTGCTTTGTGTCTCTGTGTCACATTTTGCTAATTCTTGCATTCTTTCACACTTTTTCATTATTATTATATATATTATAGTTATCAGTGATCAGTGATCTTTGACATTATTATTGTCATTGTTTTGGGGCTCCGAGAACCACACCCATCCATGGTAGTGAACTTAATCAATAAATGTTGTGTGTGTTCTGACTGCTCCACTTACCCACCATTCCATCTCTCTCCCTCTCCTCAGGCCTCCCTATTCCTGGAGACACAATATTGAAATTAGGCCAATTAATAACCCTACCATGACTTCTACATGTTCAAGTGAAAGGAAGAGTCATACATCTCTCACTTTAAATCAAAGGCTAGAAATGATTAAGCTTAGAAAGGAAGGCTTGTTGAAAGCCAAGACTGGCTGAAAGCGAGGCCTCTGTGTCAATTAGCCCGGTTGTGAATGCAAAGAAAAAGATCTTGAGGGAAATTAAAAGTGTTACTGCAGTAAACATATGAATGATGAGAAAGCAGAACAGTCTGATTGTTGATATAAAGAAAGTTTGAGTTCTCTGGATAGAAGACCAAAGCAGTCACAACATTTCCTTAAGCAAAAGCCTAATCCAGAGCAAGGTCCTAACTGTCTTCAATTCTATGAAGGCTGAGAGAGCTGAGGAGGCTGTGGGGCAGGGAGGGGGGGTGGGAAACGTTTGAAGCTAGCAGAGGTTGGTTCCTAAGGTTTAAAAAGGAGCTATCTCAATAGCAAAAAGGTGCAAGGTGAAGCAGCAAGTGCTAATGTAGAAGCAGAAGCAAGTTATCAGGAAGATCTAGCTAAGATAATTGATGAAGGTGGCTACACTGGAAAACCAATTTTTAATGTAGACAAAACAGCCTTATATTGGAAGAAGATGCCATCTAGGACTTCCATAGCTAAAGAGGAGAAGTCAATGCCTGGCTCTAAAGCTTTAAAAGACAGGCTGACTCTTTCGTTAGGGGCCGATGCAGCTGGTGACTTTAAGTTGAAGTCAGTGCCCATTTACCATTCCAAAAAATCCTGGGGTCCTTAAGAATTATGCTAGCTCTATTTTTCTTGTGCTCTATAAATGGAATAACAAACCCCAACATATCTATTTACAGCACGATTTACTAAATATTTTAAGCCCACTGTTGAGGCCTACTGCTCAGAAAACAAGAGATTCCCTTCAGACTACTACTTCTCATTGACAATGCACCTGATGCCCCCAAAAGCCCTGATGGAGATGTACAAGGAGATTAATGTTTTCATGACTCATAGCACAACATCCATTCTGTAGCCCATGGATCAAGGAGGAATTTTAACTTTCAAGTTTTATTATTTAAGAAATACTTTGTGTAAGGCTACACCTGCCATAGACAGTAATTCATCTGATGGATCTGGGAAAAGTACATCGAAAATGAAATAAATGAAAAGTAAATTGAAAATGCATTCACCATTCTAGATGCCATTAAGAACATTCGTGATCCATGGGAGGAGGTCAAAATACCAACATTAACAAAAGTTTGAAAGAAGTGGATTCCAAACATGAATGACTTTGAGGTATTCAAGACTTCAGTGGAGTAAGTAACTGCACGTGTGGTAGAAATAGCAAGAGAACTAGAATTCGAAGTGGAGCCTAAAGATGTGACTGAATTGCTGCAGCCTTATGATAGAACTTGAATGGATGATGAATTGCTTCTTACAAATGAGCAAAGAAGGTGGTTTCTTGAGAGGGAAGCTACTCCTGGTGAGGATGCTGTCAACATTATTGAAATGGCAACAAGGCATTTAGAATATCACATAAACTTAGTTGAGAAAGCAGCAGCAGGGTTTGAGAGGATTGACTCCAATTTTGAAATAAGTTCTACTATTGGTAAAATGCTATCAAACAACCTCTCATGCTACAGAGAAATCTGTCGTATAAGGAAGAGTCAATTGAAACAGACAATTTCCTGAATTTTGGAGCAGTGGAGAAGACTCTGATATGGGTGTGGGGAGGATGACGAAGGGTCCAATATAAGAAAAACTAAATTGTAAATGCCCATAGATTATTCAAATCGAAATTGTTGTGTGCAGAACTGAGTTTCAAAAGAATTGGGACAACTTGAATAAAGTCCATCAAAAGTCAAAAAAATAATTAAAGTCTTAGAGAAGTAGATCTTAGAAGAAACAAGTTCAAAAGATTTTTTTTGTACTTCATGGTGACTACAGTTTATCTCATGTTGCATATTTGGAAGTTGCTAACAGAGTAGACTTTAAGTGTTCTCACCACAAAAAAGATGATAAGTAAGTGAGGTAATGTATATGTTAAATAGCTTTATTTACTCATTTCACACATATGCCTATATCAAAACATCATGTTGTATGCCATAAGTACATATGATTTTTACTTGTCAATTTAAAAAATAAAAAAGGTAAAAAAGAAAAGCAGATCTAAAAAGAATAAAATGAACTACAGTTATATATTCCACATGGAGGCACACAGGATCTTGGAATTAGAACTAGCATCCTAGTTCACTGGCTTTCCAGATTTTCTCTCGACAGAGGAATAAATCCCTTCCCTCTTTCCCCTGTGTGCTTGAGGAAGTAGCCAGAAGACACAAGGAGTCATTTAATTATTTTTAAGCACACTGAGATCTTACTAAGTGACTGTGTCCTCTTATGAAGAGAACCTGACGTAAAGCTTAAACTAGAGCATGAAAAAAATGCAAAATACTAGAACAGGGTTTGTGAAAATGTTCCGAAACTTTCTTACAGGAAGAGTTGCGCAGTAAGTGGATATATATCCACTTCTATATCCTTCTTCTATATCCTACTTGCCAGTTAAATTGGCAAACTTAACAAAGCTGGAGAAATAGATTGGAAGCAATAACTTTGTTTCAGAAATTGCACTGCCAAGAGGAACTTCATTACCTCTTGGCTTTGTGTTTGAGAAAAATCCAGTTCAGCTGACAAAATGAAGATGAGTGAGACACTCAACTAAAGATTGTAAATGCACTAGTCTCAGCGCGGTTTTCCAAATGTAATCTTCTACTCTCAGAAAAAGAACTTAACTGCTCATTAATGAAGTGCAGGTGTATGCGAACAATTGGAATGAAGAGAAAAGTTGTCCCAAAGTGAAAAGTAATGCCTAAAATTGAATGGTAAGACTATATGCAGGGGGTTACACTCATTTGTTCAGGAAATATCTACTGAGTTCTTATCTACCTTTTGCCAGGCAATGTGCTAAGTGCTGCGAAGTCTATCACAATTACTAAGCCTCTTCTCAAGGCTTATGCAAGATGAAAGGAGGAGGGAGGAGAGAAAACAAAAATATTGTGTGATGAGAAAGAGAAACACATAAAAGAAGAAGAAGAGAAATGAGACTGAGTGAGAAAAAAGAGAAGGAAATTGAAGGAGGAACAGAAAGAAAAGTTGTCGTTTACAGCTTCAACACACTTCAGGCCCATATTATATCTCATCTATTGCAATAAATCCTTAAAACAGTGTCTCTCATTCTTCCTTTCAACAGGCATTCATTGAACGTTATCGCTGAAGTGCTCTAGAAGGCAAAACCTACAATAAGAATTTGAGTGCTAATACTTTACTCAGGGGGTTCCAGGCCAGGAGGCAATGACAGCACAGAAACAACAGGAGTAAAGCAAAGGAAATATGAGACAATGCCATGTGGCATATTATCCTGCTGACCGCCATTTATCATCAAACCACAAAGACACATAGTGATCACTCAGCAGATCTGTGTTTTTGGTAGGATTGCAAAAAGAAATTGTACGTGATAAAAATCTCCAGGAGCACTGTGAGTGGCCTGGCCTCCTCCTGAATCTTGTTTCTCACTGGTCAAGGATTACCCCACAGGGAGCTAAGCCCCCTACACTTCCAGGTTGTATCCTCCAGATTGCAGCATCCAGCCTCTCAGCAGCTACTCAAGAAAGCCAGATCCCAGACACCACGACATGGTGTTTCATCCAAGTTTGAAAATGGACTGGCAACATCTTTAACAGTCTAGGAAGGGAGATGGGAAGTTAAACCACATAGCGTGAGCCAAGGACAAGAAAGAAGGTGGTAAAAGGAGGCTGAGAAGGTACACAAAGCTTGAATTCAGTACAAGCAATTTTTACGTGCCAGATACTGTGCCCAGTGCTGGCAAGATGAGAGTAAATAACACAGATCTGGTTATTTACCTGATCTCAGACTTGCACAGCAGCAAGGTGACCAGTATGCATAAACAAGCAATTAACATGCAGCGAGACAAAGCGCTATAGTGGCTGAGGAGCAGAGGTACCTGTGTCATCTCAAAGAACTCCCAGAAGAGATACTTTCTAGGCATGGGTTATCCAGGTACAGGTCTGAGCCAGGGAGTAAATGTGTGAGGGAGGAAAATAAGGGAGACTATATGTAGTGGGCAGCAGGCAGACAGAGATGAGTTCCAAAGCCCTAGACTGTGAAAGATGTTCAGCACTGTTGGAGTGCCAAGGATTGAACAGGAATGGAGACTAAACAGTTCAGGTATTACCATATAATGATCTGATCACATGAGGCCTAAGATCATAGCCTACAATTCTACCTCTCTACCCTAAACCCATAGTCCTTACCTTCATCTCCCCCATATTCATGGCCAGCTTGATTATCAGTTTTACTGAAAATATGTTCTCTGCCTTTCCACTTCAGTGTCTTTACACATGGCCTGCTTCCTCTGGGATTCTGTCCCTTTCACATGAACACCTGTTTAAACCACACACTTCCTTTAAGGCCCAGGTAAAAGCTTTCTTATCCCCAAACCTACCCTATGCCCCCAGGTCTCACTGGTTTAATCTTTTCTTACCTAAAATTCCTATTTTCTCTTAAAGTTCTTATTTCATTTCGACAGTTATTTATTTAACTGGCTCATCTCCCCTCCTATACCATTAAAGAGGTCAAAAGTAACACTGGTAGAAATACACAATTTTCATGGCTTCTATAAACGTTTTTCTCTTTAAAACAACAGAGGGATATATTTAACTATGGAAATCATTTAGAAATCAACTAGCATTGCCTTAGCCCAAAACTATGGGGCAAAGCCCCCATTTCAGTCCAGGCCGATCTCTCTGGCCCAGTAATGCTCCTTGTTTCTTTCCCCTTTGTTTTCCTTCCCAATCTTTCCCCACGGGCCATTTCTCTCACTCAGGATCTTTATACCTTCTATTTTTTCTGGTTGCATTCTGGGCTCTCAGAGCCACCTAGCTTTGGCATGGAATGCCGACATCCAGGTTGCAGACAATTTTGGTCTGGTCAAGAGTCAAACAATTCCTTTCTCTGTGCTATCTAAAAGACAAAGAGAATTCAATCAAACTCAACATATCATTCTGTTGTGTTTAAGAGTTTCCATTTTGAATTCCAGAAACATTTGCTATTCGCCTTTTACATGAAGAGTATTGACACTTGGGAATACAAAGAAGAATGTCAAGCATGGCCTTTAAGGGCCTTTACAGCCAAATGAGTGACAAAGACTATTATAATAATAGTTAGAAATCAGGAAGAAGTGATGTCCTACAGGAGTATGAACTTAGGGCTATAGGATTAGGAAAGCTGAACTGTTACTGGTAAAACCATTGGCAAAATCGAAATTCATGTCTAGTTCTAGGTCATTCACAATCTCCCTTCTCCACAATGCCACATGCTTTAGTTTCAGCAACACACAGCAGTGAATTTTCAGTTTAGTTATGTTAACTTTGAAGAAATATATAACACATTGCACATGTTCTTCCTCTTCAGGAGATCAAATTAAACATCATTCAAAATGCAAATTTTTCCATAAGCCATTTATTTTCCCCAGGGCAACCTCTACTCAGTGGTGGGCTTTCTCCTCAAATACCCTGACTCTCTCATTCGTCCAGGGTAGCTCTCTCCTGCCCTTGTTTAATGAGGTGCAGTATAACTTGAGCTAAATAAATTAGGCAATTTTTAATAACAAGAATAGTCTGATAATTTAATGAACATTTAAAGTAGGAACTCTTCAATATTTTTGCTAAGCCCATTAATTCAATAAACATTTGCTATATCACACTAAGATAATTTTGTTACACTTCATTTTAAAAATTAACTAAACTTAGATACAAATGCAATCAAACAGAACCAGTAGAAACCAATCTCACTTTGGACTCTTTCTGACTTCATGGTTCTTTTGATCCTTAACTCTTCCCAGCATTATACTTTTAGAGAGAATATTTGAACTATATATGTAGATATATGGCTTATAAAGTCTATGTTTGCCTCTGCAAAAAAAGTGAGGATTTAAAGATGGAACACACGTCATTACTTTCACCAACTCTTCTACTTCCTTCCATTTACAGATAACAATTTGGAAAAGAAGCTTGTTTACACTCGGCCTAGGTAGCGTGACATGCTAACTATTCTCACTCAGGAAGAAGATGGAGTTAACACTAAAGATCTGGAGCATCTGTGAGTCTAGGATCCTGCATCAATAACCCAGGGAGAAATGGCTATCAAGTCCTAAACTCTAACTTAGCGTGTAGGTTCAAGATATAAGCAGAGAGATAATGCAGCCTAATGGAAAGAAAAGATCCCTAAGAGTATGACTTAGTTTCTTCCTCCTTCCTCCCTGCTCTCCCCTTCCCCATCCCCTCTCCCCTCTCCCTTCCCCTTGCTCCATTCTCCCTCTTCCTTTCTTCCTCTTCCTCCTCCTCCTTCATCTTTCCTCCTCCTCCTCCTTCTTTTTCTTCCTCCACTTCTGTTCCTCCTCCTTCTTGCAAAAAACACTGGAGTAACTGCTTGTCATCACCACCTGTGTCATCGTGAGGAATCCAGAGATCTGCATGTTAATAATTATCTTGTGCTACCCTTTGCTGACTTTCTTCTACACCTATGATTTCAATAATAGAAGAGGTTTCCAAGATAGAAAGATTACAAGCCAAGAACCTTATCTCTCTTGGCCTCATGTGAACTGTCATCAAATATCCTGCTGTTAATTAGCAAAGGTTATTTTATTCCATTATCTCTGCTTCTCTCTTGCATAAAGTAAGAGAAAATGCTATAAGCCCACTTAAACAGTCTCATTGCTCCTCTAAGCGTTGACATCAAGGGAAGGTCTTAGTGTACTACTTTCTTGACACCTTATTCTCACACCCAAATGACTTTATTGACTTTAAAACCAATTTCTAAAGACAGGTGAAAGATATTTTCCAGTCTTTCAAATGATGGTGGAATATCTTCTCCAATTGCCCCTTAAGATATCAGCTCAGAATATAAATTACTTTATTTCATAACTCAAAAACTTCCTGGATAATCAGATACATTTGCACATGGGATATGATAACTCATGATAATTTTCTTAGCATACTAATGTTTTTACTAGCTTAAATACAGTCAGTATGAGATTTCCTTTCTGTTTAAAAACCTACAGTAAGGGGAAAAAAGGCTGCAGCAGCACATATCCATGTTCTCAAAAACAAAGTCTTACTCCAGAATAGCATAGAAGGCCTAACTTTCCACTGTCATTGTCACTTTCTTTTACCCTGAGCTCTCTTCACACCAGTGCACAGGCTGCTACTGAACACAAACCTCTCCATTTCTTTTCATGTGTTCTCCCACACCTTAGAACATGCTTATGGACTCTCCAAGCTCCTTTTAAATATCACCTCAATGAAGATTACTATTGGGCATCAATAAATGGATTAAACCATGTTAGATATGTAATCGTCAAAACACTTAAGTCACTGTAGCATACGTATTCAACAGTTCAATTATTACTACAACTAAAAGCCCATAAATTACTGGGGGACACCCTTATGACACATGCACTTCAGTGCATAGACTAACTCATAACAGGCACATAATTTTTTTAAACAAATAAATGTTTGTCATGTAATTTTACTCACCAAATCAACATATTCAAAATCAAACTTATGAACTAGAAGACTGATACATTTATGTGGTTTACCACATTTCCTTCAAAGTCAGAATTAAAACCCAGAACCCGAAATATATTAAGTTTCCATATACTACTCATGATATGGTTTGGCTGTGTCCCCACCCAAATCTCATCCTGAATTGTAGCTCCCAGAATTCCCACATGATGTGGGAAGGACCCGTGGGAGATAATTGAATCACGGGGGTGTTTGCCCCATACTGTTCTCATGGTAGTGAATAAGTCTCATGAGATCTGATGCTTTTATCAGGGGACACTCCTTTTGCTTGGCTCTCATTCTTTCTTGTCTGCTGCCATGTAAGATGGGCCTTTCCCCTTCTGCCATGATTGTGAGGCCTCCCTAGTCATGGGGAACTGTGAGTTCATTAAACCTCTTTTTCTTTATTAATTATCCAGTCTCAGGTATGCCTTTATCAGCGGCATGGAAATGGACTAATGCAACTTAGCATTCCAAATGTGTGCCCTTATGTGGTCATGTACTCTTAATGCCAACTCTGAGGCCAGAATGAAGACAATCTTATTCGTGCAGAGGGGGCAACTAATGCATTTAACAATTCATAGCTAAACTGTGTTGCATTTTTAATACGATATCAGTAGAAAATCTGAAATATATATATTTTAGAAAAATCAGGCAATGTTCTGCTCCACTACAACCACACCAAAAATTTTTCTGGATTTTTAAGTATAGTTTATTGCTTTAATAAATTTTGTTTCACCATATGAATATATGGCATATCTACTTCTATGCCACTTAAATTTATATTTGTTGATATCCTAGTCTCTAGGCCACATTGCCATACATGGAATAAATTTGCCCTGGTCTTTATTAGATTTTGAAAGTGCATTCCTTGGTTCATGTTTTACTTTCTGAGAAAGGACTGTTGAATGCAAACTGAGTGGCTTTAATTTTATTTGAGAAAAGGCAAGAAGAAAGTAGTCTTACCAAATTCAAGCTTTTATTTTGCAGGTAAGCATCACTTGTGCTGCTGCTTCTGATTTATAAAAGAGAAACACTATTCTCTTTAAAACAACAAGTGTTACGCAAAATCATAAATAGTTCTCCACATTTTCATTCCCAATTCTATTGGCTTGGCTAATATTACTGGTAATACATACATTGATTGTTAAAGCACTATTTTGGCTGCATTTAAAACACCACATGAACAATGAACAACAGTATCAACTAAATATGCTATAGGTGTTATTATACTCTTGCGGCAAACATCATGAATTGAGGTTCAATGAGGAATGAGATATCACCAAAAATAAGTCATCAACAAGACCATATCAATGTCAGGATTTAGCTTCAGCATCCAGCCTAGGCCAAGAGATTTGGAGACCCTTGGGAGGGGATTAGCATTTTTTAAAATTATTATTATTATGGCATCTAGAAATTATATGCATTCTATTACATGAAGGATCCATGGAAATGAAGTTTGTTTTTCCCCCCAAGATTGTAAATTCCTCTAAAATCAGGTGCTTGGAATCAGAGCTGCTAAATCACCAGTAGATGATGGGGTTTTGTATGGAAGAAAAGTTAAGCAATCACAGTCACACTCCAGAGTGAATAGAGAAAGAGTATCCTTGAGTCTAGGGGAAAATTAACCTTCTGGGGATGTCAATAGTGACTCACAAAGGAATTTCCAAAGTCAATACTACTAAAATGCTTTCTCCCTCCAAAGTATGAATATCTAACATAACAACAATAACATTAATAATTTGATGTTCACAGAAACTGAAATGCTAAAAATGTATCCAATTTTGGCCTTTATTATTGAGTTGACAGATTAAAAATATTTATATTCTGCTTACTTCACTGGGCAAATACTCACAGGTTCCTAACAATAAAAATTCAGTTGTTCCTTTGTGTTTAATGGGGTCCAAGAAGAAATTCTCATTCCAGATTTGTCAAGGTACATCTATAAATGATAACAGTAAGAAGTGAAAGCATTTATAAGAAAGGAAAGTAATGGGCGAACAACCCTGCCGGTTCACTTCCACACAAGAGCAAAATAAAACCTTTGATAACAACTACTAAGGTAAGCAGTAAGCTATACAGTGCCTTTATGGCAGCTGTGCTGTGTTATCCAGCATAGTTTTACTTGCTATATTCAGCTCTGCACAGGAGTATACGGTTGTGTTACACATCTATGTATTTATATCCAGGTCCCACATCCAGCCTCTCCCCCTGAGAACAGGACTATCAGACTTACAGCTTTCTAGGTACTTTCTGTTTTCATGTGAACACAGATATTAATTTCCAAGTGTGCTTTGGCCTCAGACATTTTCCTCCTCTTTAGATGCTTGGAGTAGATTGTACTAAGGCTTGATAGACCGCTCACTCTGCAATTAACACGCCTTCTCTATTCCACCCACCCCCCCACACTATGTAAGCATCTAATTTCCAATTCTAGAAGACCAGGCTTCCACTTTCCTCCTAATTATAATCTTCCTGCCCAGTTAGTTTCCATTCAAAAAGCTAGAAGGACTAAGCCTGAAGAAACTTTAGCACATGTACCCTAAAACCTAAAGTATAATAATAAAAAGAAAAAGAAAAAAAAAAGAAATACGTGATCCATAAGAAAAGCTATTTTTACAAAAGAAACTTTAGAAAGATGAAAATGTCAATGGCAGATTAAAAGTTGAAGCTGAAAAATAGGTAGGTCATAATGCATCAGCTCTATACAAGTTTTATTTATATGTTGATCCCTGAAGACCCTCCAACAGTAGACGGTAGTCAAAGAAAAGAAGAGAGGAGCTGGAATGGAAAGATCACCAAGGTTTGAAAAACTAACATGGAGCTTTTTCATCTAAATTCTGTTTCTACAAATTCAGAGGAGTAACTATAGTCATGCTTTGCCCTGAAATAAAAAGTGTTTAAGCTGTAATTTTCCAAAGTGAAATTAGAGAAGGAAGAAAGTCAATCATTATTTTCAAAAACAGCTGTAGCCCTGTCAATGTGGCTTTTTAGCACCAATTGTTGACGCGAAATGCTAAGCAGTCTGTAAGAACCATCCCATCAGGCACCTTGTCTGAGGCTATGGTCACAGATGCCTATGAACTCTGCAAAGCTATGTCACACAAAAAAAGACATCTAGCATGACAAGCTTTACAGAATTAAATGGATGCATTACCGTAGCAAGAAAATTTGCATCTTGCGTTCCCAACCAAAGCCCACAGTGGAAATGTGTCCTCGTACCTGGCAAGCCCAAGGAAACACTCCCACCTTTTCCACTTCTGCAGGGAGTACTGCTTGGGTTCTCCAATGTGGTTAGAACAGGCCACAAATTCTTCTAGAGTGGAAGCTTCCTTGTCTAATCATGACTTCTCAACCAATTGACTTACATAAATCCGAGCAAGTGTCTCAGTCTCTAAATATTATCACTATCCACACTCTGAAACAAATGCACTGTTGCTGGGTTATACCCACCAATTAGAGAGCTTATTATGGAGGAAGCTACTGTTTTCTCCTCTTCCTTCTGTTTCTTCAGAAAAAATAAAACTCGGCGACAAAACCCTGGATCCTTGACATTTGAAAGGAATATGGTTTTAGAAATTTCCACATTCAAAAATTCACACACATAAAAATTCCTTCGAGCAAAAAATTTAAAATGAAAGAATGCTATTCATTCATTATTGACTCATTCCTGGCATATCAGACCCTTAGCTTGTAGCATTTATCTGTGCTACACACCCTAACTACATTTTCTCCTTTAACTTTCACAGTGACTCTTGGGAGACATATTATCTTTGCTACTATTTTTAACTATCCCAAGTGTTACAAGTGGAAGAACTTAGGGGTGGCTTACAAATGGTCAACAAAATAAATATTAAATTTGTGAATGCTAAGTGTCAGTTATTTCAAGAAGAATACTTGGAGAGTTGGAGAGCTTTTCCTTCCAACCAGCAGCGCACCATCTGTCCCGGAACTGGCTGCCTACCTTCCTTGGCCCTCAGTGCGGCAGCTGCTGGTACACTCTGGGCACAGTACACCTCCCGGGTCTGGATCCCACCGCCACACACGGGTCCCGTCACATGCCAGTGGGGATCCTGCTGCTCGAGGAGGAGAGAGACTTGGCATTCTTTCCATTCAGAAGTTCTCCAGGAATACCTGTTTGGTTTGGTTTATTTAAAAGAAGAAGAAGAAGTAAGAAAAATATACAACTCTGAGGAAAACTTAAATCATGACATCAAGAGGCATAATATCTCTTTCTAGGACCAAATCTTTGCCTGTGGATAAAGAAGTATACTAGCTTAGAATTACTAAATCCCTTTTATTTCCTAGGAAAAAAAAACATCCAGCAGCCCATCATGAAAATAGAACAGGATGACTGGACTAAAGGAATGTGATACGGATAAACAGTGAGTGTGTCTCAGCCTTGAAGCTGGAAGAGAGTGAGGGAATAGAGAGAGGAGTTGGAAACCGAATGAGCCTAATTCTTGATAGCTGAACTTGTCATGGGGTTTCACTTCACAGACTTTCAGATGACTTTGTGTGAAAGTTGGCTTTTCTTTCTTAATAGGACAGTGTGTGAATGTGTAAAGTCGTAAATATATTATTTTACATACAGCTATCTCCAACTTTTCAATCTTCTTGATATAAGAAACTCTTTACCCATTTGACTTCATGTCATTCACATAAAAGTATATGTTTTAAAAATGAGTTAATACCATGCCACTATATATAACTGATTAATACTTTTTTACATATGCAGCCATACTGTTATATAAACTGATATAGGAATATGTCTCCCTAGTTTATAACTGGTTAATACTCAGATACACACATACACCCCCACAAATAAGGGGGGAAACACAATGGAGTTTGTATACAATGTACAGAAAACAAAAGAACTATCACACTACTACATTCATACCTGGAGAATTATTTTAGACAGAATTTCCTTTTGTGGATTATTACCGCATTCTTTAAGCCCACAGCATTAATATAACCTTGCGGCATTCGTAAAAACAATGAGAGACTCATTAAATTCTGAACAATAAACAAAGCCTAAGTAACATTCACATATCTGCTGTCCCATTTCATATTTAAAGAAAAATTTATCAGCTTTGTGATTGTTTAAAAGAAAAAAGAGGAAAAACCAGCCATAAAAGTAATCATATGTCACCAAGATCCTGGCTTTACGAAAACTAGAGTAAAACTGAAATCAAGTAACAGATGTCAAAATAAGAAAGCAAATCTCCAAGAAACCTCATAGTGACAAATCCCTAACAATGAATGTCATCATTCTAAAAAGCCTGAAAGCTAAGAATCAGCTGAGAATCATTAGTCTTTTGAAAAGCCCATCATAGAAAAAGGATTTGGACAGTCCTCTGGGATTTGTTGTAACATGAGTTTTTCTCCCTCAGCCTCACTACTTAATTTTCACTTTTTTTTCCCTAGGCTTATGAATTAGTCACTCAGGCAGACAAGAGTTTGGAATGCAGAGTTCAGTTCCTTCCTATCCTAGGTGAATATAAATAACAATATATTTCTGGCCGGGCACAGTGGCTCATGCCTGTAATCCCAGCACTTTGGGAGGCCAAGGCGGGTGGATCACCTGAGGTCGGGAGTTCGAGACCAGCCTGGCCAACATGGAGAAACCCCATCTCTACTAAAAATCCCAAATTAGCCGGGTGTGGTGGCACATGCCCGTAATCCCAGCTACTCGGGAGGCTGAGGCAGAAGAATCACTTGAACCCAGGAGGCGGAGGTTGCAGTGAGCCAAGATCGCACCATTGCACTCCAGCCTGGGCAACGAGAGCAAAACTCCGAAAGAAAAAACAAACAAACAAAAAAAACCACACATAAAAAATCCCCACAAAACAATATATTTCTAATTCCTGGGTATGAGAAATAAAGAGAAGT
Source organism: Nomascus leucogenys (assembly GCF_006542625.1). Lineage (NCBI taxonomy): Eukaryota > Metazoa > Chordata > Mammalia > Primates > Hylobatidae > Nomascus > Nomascus leucogenys. Next base: position 14,814,305 of record NC_044400.1, read on the forward strand.
TCATTTCTTCACAGGGATAGTTCTTTTCCAGAGCCAGGGCTCTGAAATCCTTTCTCCTCACAGAGAGTCAGTCCTTACCCTATTCTTCAGGGCCACCTCAGCAGAAGGCTTGTTTCTCAGATTTCCAGTTTCAGGGCACAGATAAATCTTTCATCCAGGGCAAAATAAAATGGGGTATGAGAAGGTTGGGGTGGATGATTACCAAGATCTCATTTCAAACTCTCTTCTTCCAAGGGTTCCCCAAAAGAAGAACTTTCTGGCCTGAACAAGGGGATCAGATACAGCCACTGACTCAGGACTTCTATGATATAGTTAACAAAGAAGACACGCAAAAAGAGGGTAGTGTGGTACAGATGACAAGTATGCTTTGGAGTCCAACCAGCTTGGTTTGAATCAGAATTTCACCACTTTCTGGTTAGTGACTTGGGTCCAATTTTGTTTTCCTACCTGTACAAGGGAGATAATAATACCAAACATTGAGCCTGACATATAATAAACGTTCAATAAGTGTCCATTCCCTTTCTTCTTGCATCCTTCTACATGTGCCTTTTGCCCATTGCTGATGTGGAAAACGCACACACACACACACACACACACACACGTACATTAACATTTTATTTATGAGGATTTCATTGATTTCTTCAAAAGTCTTAATATTAGAGATCCACAGTTGCCATGGTCTAAGTTCCAGCAACCACAGTTCAACAAAGAGCGAAAAAGAAACAAAAGTTTAGATTATAGTAATTTTTTTGCTTGTTTGAAAGAAATGGGGCATTCTGTATAAATTGCTTTTGCAATTAATTTAACATGACCCTACAAGAATTAGCAATGGAGAAATTTGGGAAGTTATTATGAAGAAAAATGAAAACAAGAGTTTAATGACTATATCTGTATATAAAGTAACAAAAAACTCGTTGGTAGCTCATTAACCAAAAACACCCGAGTTCCATTCACTGGCAAATGATAAATCCTTTAGCGAAGACATTTATCACTATTGCTATTTTTTTTCTTTTACCACCTCAGAGAAAATATCAACCTAGCAAGAGGGAGAGGAAAAACCACACCAATAAACGACCTCTATATTTCTTTTTTAAAAAATATGGGTCTTTTCATAGTCTTTGCTCAACCTTTTTTCTTTATTTTTTTCAAAAGCCCTATCTATGTTTAGTCACAAATCATCCCGGCAGCCATGAAAACTGAACATCCTGAGCTGCTCCAACCACAGAAAGTGTCGCTAGGATCTGACAGAATAACAAATCAAAGGACCCCACTCAGCTAAACGTTACTCCCTTTCTCCTTTGGAAGTTGTTACAGCAAGAGTCCTCCAGCCTCCAGAAAACTCAGCTTTCTGATGCCTGGAACACTCTCTTTAATGGCTAAGCCCATGTCAAAGACCAGACCTTTTCAACCTCCCATCTCCCAACTCTGGTGCCTTTCAAAGCAGCCTCATTTGGCCCTCCTGGTTAAAAGGGAATGTGGGGAGTTGCAAAGGCCAGCGTCCTACCTCCTTTGAGACAGAACTTCGAAATTGGCTATGGAAATGCCTCAAGTAGAGTAAATGGCCATGGAATTAAAGAAATGTCAGTTTCCATAGCCCCTTATCAACGTGAGAGTGTGAATCAGTGTGCTTTTTTCAAAGTGTCTGTCTAAACAGAATAAACAAGGCATCAATTTGGTTGGACTACTAGGGTATCAGGGCAGATCCTCCAAGTAGTACAAACAACAGTATTTTCTGCCTGCTTACTCTATACCAGGCACTGCACTAACGAACTTAGGGGCATTACTTCATTTAATCCTCCCAACAACCCTATGAAGAAAATCTTATTTCTCCTTTTACAGATGGGAGAATTGGCATAAAGAGTAAGCAACTCTTCCAAGGTCACATGAGTGAAAGCAGGGTTCAAAGCAAGGTTTGTCTGATTCTAAAGCATATCTTCATAATAAAATGACACTATGGCAGATTAAAACGGTAAATGGCAAACCCATTTACTCAATCAGATAGTCCAGAAAGCTCAATCAAGTAGTACAGAATGCAATTTCAGTAGACAATGGGTAGCTACCTGTCCGGCCATTACAAGGACAAGTCAATGTTGATCTTGGTCTGAGGAAGTGTGTTCTGGGTGTAAACAAAAATATAATCTGCTGACCAATAATATTTCACCCTGCCAAAATAACTTTTCTTCTAATCTCAAATACAAGTACAGTTCGAGAATATATTATAATCAATCATTTTATAATGAGAGCCCTGTGGTCACCTAGGGATGCATTCCAGCTCTTTCGGGAGATAGTCAGGTCTCAATTGATGACAGAGATATGTTATGAAAAAATGTGTCGTTGGGCAATTTCATCCTTTTGCAAACATCATAGAGTGTACTTACACAAACCTAGATGGTGTAGCCTACTACATACCTAGGCTATATGGTATATATTTCTCCTAGGCTAGAAACCTGTACAGCATGTCAATTTACTAAATACTGTGGGCAACTATAACACAATGGCAAGTATGTGTGTATCTAAACATGTCTAAACATAAACAACATACAGTAAAAATAAAGTATTATAATCTTATGGGACCATCGTATACGCAGCGCATGGCCCACCATTGACAGAAATGTTATGGAGTGCATGGCTGTAATTGCAAGTTAAAAGAGAAATAAAACATAAGTAAAGGAATCTCTAATTGTGTAAATTCAAATTCCTACTAAAAGATGCAAAAGATAACTTTTTGAAGAAGAATGTCTTTTCAAGGCCCCAAAATCAAATTCCCAACATTGCTCCCTGCTCATTCTAAATGTTAGGGAAACCTGCCCTCCATTTATGTAAAAACAGCTTTGATGTCCCTACTTTGAGTGAGAGAGCACATTGTCAGCCACTTTGAACCCCAAACCTCTGAGAAAGGGAATGCTAATAACTCAAATACTGGATGCACAGGAAGAATAACTCCTACAAGAACATTTTAGTTAAGATAAAGATATGTATGGAAGACCGAAGCCTGAAAAGTGCTAAAAAGCAGGCTTGACTAGAAAAAGAAATAGGCCTGTCCAAACAGTAAGTGAATCACTTACTCATCCATGCATTCACTTATCCTTTCTTTCAACAAGTAATTGTTGAGCCACAGCTAAGCACCATGGACAACAGAGACACAGCAGTGAGACAGAGAAAGCCCCTGACCTCGGGAAGGTGGGATAGACAGACATAAATGTATCAATACATGGCATGACACCAGTTACCGGGCGGGGAGAGAGAGATGGACGAGGAGAGATATTTCAGTGCCATGACGAGGGAAATCCTCAGAGTCCTGAATAAAATGAGGGAGTGAGCATAAGGATGGTGGGCAAGTGGTGTTCTGGGCAGGGGAAAGGGCAGCCTGTTCAAAGTCCCCAGGGAGGCAGAGTGCCCAGCACCATCTAGAAATAGCACAGAAGCCAGTGTGGTTAAGACAGGTGGGTCAAGGGGAGAATAGTAGAGACAGGACATAAAGAATAGTCAAGAGCCACGTTATGTGGAACCTCATAGGCCAGAGCAGGTGTCCCTAACACCCACGCCACAGACCAGTACTGGTCAGCGGCCTGTTAGGAACCAGGTCTCACAGCAGGAGGTGAGTAGCAGGTGAGCCAGTGAAGCTTCATCTGTATTTACAGCCACTCCCCATCACTCACATTGCCACCTGAGCTCTGCCTCCTGTTAGATCAGCAGCAGCATTAGATTCTCACAGGAGTGCAAACTCTATCGTGAACCGCACAAGAGAGGGATCTAGGTTGTGCGCTCCTTATGAGAATCTCATGCCTGAGGATCCATCACTGTCTCCCATCACCACCCCCAGATGGGACTGTCTAGTTGCAGGAAAACAAGCTCAGCTCTCCTACTGATTTTACATTATGGTGAGTTATATAATTATTTCATTATAATGTGATGATAGAAATAACATGCAAAATAAATAAAAGTAATGCACTTGAATCATCCTGAAACCATCCCCCGTCCCAGTTCATGGAAAAATTATCTTCCACAAAACTGGTCACTGGTACCAGAAAGCTTGATCACTGGGCCAGAGGATAGATTGTGAGTGTTATTCCAAATATGCTGGAAAATCATTGGACAATTTTGGCAAGAATGGTAACATGATGATGTGATTTTAATTTTTTAAGGATCACCTGGCTACTGAGGGAAGTAATAGGCTGTGGGAGCCAGGGAGGTAGAAGAAATTATACATCTGAAGATCTTTGCCAGTCTAGGAGAAAGAATGGTGGCTTCCACTGCAGCAGTCATAGTGAATGTAGTGCAAAGAGATCAGATCCGGGATATATTTTGAAGGTGGAGAAAACCTTCTAATGGATTAGACCTGGAATGAGAGAGAGAGGAGTGATGGATGATTCCAAGTTTGTTTTTGACCCACGTATTAGCAGCAAAATTTCCTGGCACTGAATTCTTAGGTAAGACACCTCAGGAAAGGGAACAAAATCACAAATATTAAGGACACCACGTATTATAGCTGTGCAATTTCATTTTTCTTCATTTACCTCCTAGCATCTGTCTTCTGAACTTTTTTTCCCCCATGCCTGATACTCATTGCCCAATTTCTCTATGTTTAGTTTATAATTTAAGTCTACTCAGAAAACGGTTCACCAGTTTATCTGCATGAGTAGAAACAGTTAAGATTTAATATGTTATCATTCTCAAAAGGTAGATGCAGCTTAAAATGACAAATCAAAATTAATCAAAGAAAGGACTCTCCTGTAACTGTGGAAACACACGTCCTCATAAAGAGATAGAGGACACAAACTTTGGATGAGAGAAGCTGAGTCTAGACCTTAGAATTAAACAACTCAAGTGGCTGGCTCCACTTCCTGAGAGTGATGCTGTCCCACCTAAGGAATCGCATAATTAAAATATTTTCTAAATTGAGGGAGGAAAGGGGGACAAAAGAAGGAAGGAATTTATAGCTGTGAAGCAATAAGTAGAGGCATTCTAAACTAGCAAAGCCAAAATTAGAAAAGTAGGCACATTTAAGAAACTATTCTTAAAATAGAACCAGGACCATCACAGCTTGACAGCAACCTCTGTCTTTTGAAATCTAAACTTTATCACTTTCATAAAGGCTTGGAATTCATTAAGTGTGGGTTTCTTTGCTCCTTCTTCTAAAAGCTGAGATTTAAAGCAGAACAACACAAAATATAATTTTAAGTGATTTAATGATGACAGATTGAAAGAATAATTGCATTAGTTAATGGTCATGTTTTGACTGAGCACATATAGATTTGCAAACATTCTTGGAATTGAAACCCTAGTGCAAGGTATTCAAATTAAATGCATGTGTATATTAAAAATCAGTGTGCTGCAGCATGACTAATTTATGATAATGTCTGTTGTCCTTTTAAAGCTGTAAACGCATTTAGAAAAGAATTAACTTGTCATTTTTTGCTGAACAGATGACTAAAATAAAGGGAAGTGATCAAGCTTTATACATTTTATGCTCCAGTAATTTTTTATTGGATAAAGTTGGACTATTGATTATGGAAAGCTACTGTGAAGTGCAAAGCTCTTTGCTCTTCAGCAAATGACTTTGCCAGCCAAACTCCACACATGTATTATTAATAGACTTCTATTGCCATGTACAGCACTTAGCAGTACGTTAACTTTCTTACACTAACTGGGGAGCAAATCTTCCATCCAGGAGGTCTTTAAGTGGCACAATGGGGACTCATGACATAACACCTCAGTAATAGACGAATCCAATAAAAAGGCAAGAGTCTCCTATTGAAACAATTCCAGATTCTTTGAAATCTATTGTTTCTTTTCTAAAACAGTATCTGGAGGCTCCAGGTCATGACTCCTCTACTTTTGTTATTAGTAGTATACTTTACATTCTGGGATACATGTGCAGAACGTGCAGGTTTGTTACATAGACGTGCAGGTTTGTTACATAGGGATACACGTGCGGTGGTGGTTTGCTGCACCTATCAACCCATCATCTATGTTACGTATTTCTCCTAATGCTATCCCTCCCTTAGCCCTCCGCCCAATGACAGGCCCCAGTGTGTGACGTTCCCCTCCCTGTGTCCATGTGTTCTCAATGTTCAACTCCCACTTTGAGTGAGAACATGCAGTGTTTGTTTTTCTGTTCCTGTGTTAGTTTGCTGAGAATGATGGTTTCTAGCTTCATCCAAGTCCCTGCAAAGGACAGGAACTCATCCTTTTTTATGGCTGCATAGTATTCCATGTTGTATATGTGCTACATTTTGTTTATTTGGTCTGTTGATGGGCATTTGGGTTGGTTCCAAGCCTTTGTTATTGTGAATAGTGCTGCAATAAACATATGTGTGCCTGTGTCTTTATAGTAGAATGATTTATAATCCTTAGGGTATATACCCAGTAATGGGATTGCTGGGTCAAATGGTATTTCTGGTTCTAGATCCTTGAGGAATCGCCACACTGACTTCCACAACGGTTTAGCTAATTTACACTCCTACCAACAGTGTAAAAGCATTCATCTTTCTCCACATCCTCTCCAGCATCTGTTGTTTCCTGACTTTTAATCGATCGCCATTCTAACTGGCTTGAGATGGTATCTCATTGTGGTTTTCATTTGCATTTCTCTAATGACCAGTGATGATGAGCTTTTGCTCATACGTTTCTTGGCCACATAAATGTCTTCTTTTGAGAAGTGTCTGTTCATATCCTTTGCCCACTTTTTAATGGGGTTGTTTTCTTCCTGTAAATTTGTTTAAGTTCCTTGTAGATTCTATAAATTAGTCCTTTGTCAAATGGATAGATAGAAAAATTTTCTCCCATTCTGTAGGTTTCCTGTTCACTCTAATGATAGTTTCTTTTGCTGTGCAGAAACTCTTTAGCTTAATTAGATCCCATTTGTCAATTTTGGCTTTTGTTGCCATTGCTTTTGGTGTTTTAGTCATGAAGTCTTTGCTCATGCCTATGTCCTGAATGGTATCGCCTAGGTTTTCTTCTAGGGTGTTATAGTTTTAGGTCTTATGTTTAAGTCTTTAATCCATCTTGAGTTAATTTTTGTATAAGGTGTAAGGAAGGGGTCCAGTTTCAGTTTTCTGCATATGGCTAGCCAGTTTTCCCAACACCATTTATTAAATAGGGAATCCTTTCCCCATTGCTCATTTGTGTCAGGTTTGTCAAACATCAGATGATTGTAGATGTGTGGCGTTATTTCTGAGGTCTGTGTTCTGTTCCATTGGTCTATATATCTGTTTTGGTACCAGTAACATGCTATTTTGGTTACTGTAGCCTCGTAGTATAGTTTGAAGTCAGGTAGCTTGATTCCTCCAGCTTTGTTCTTTTTGCTTGGGATATCTCCTGGCTATATGGGGTCTTTTTTGGTTCCACATGAAATTTAAAGTAGTTTTTTCTAATTCTGTGAAGAAAGTCAATGGTACCTTGATGGGGATAGCATTGAATCTATAAATTACTTTGGGCAGTATGGCCATTTTCATGATATTGATCTTCCTATCCAGGAGCATGGAATGTTTTTCCATTTCTTTGTGTCCTCTCTTATTTCCTTGAGCAGTGGTTTGTAGTTCTCCTTGAAGAGGTCCTTCACATCCATTGTAAGTTGTATTTTCCTAGGTATTTTATTCTCTTTGTAGCAACTGTGAATGGGAGTTCAGTCATGATTTGGCTGTTTGTTTGTTATTGGTGTATAGGAATCCTTGTGATTTTTGCACATTGATTTTGTATCCTGAGACTGCTGAAGTTGCTTATCGGCTTAAGGAGATTTGGAGCTGAGACAATGGGGTTTTCTAAATATACAGTCATGTCATCTGCAAACAGAGACAATTTGACTTCCTCTCTTCCTATTTGAATACTCTTCATTCCTTTCTCTTGCCTGATTGCCCTGGCCAGAACTCCCAATATTATGTTGAATAGGAGTGGTAAGAGAGGGGATCCTTGTCTTGTGCAGGTTTTCAAAGGGAATGCTTCCATTTTTTTGCTCGTTCAGTATGATATTGGCTGTGGGTTTGTAATAAATAGCTCTTATTATTTTGAGATATGTTCCATCAATACCTAGTTTATTGAGTTTTTAGCATGAAGCGGTGTTGAATTTTATCGAAGGGCTTTTCTGCATCTATCTAGATAATTATGTGGTTTTTGTCATTGGTTCTGTTTATGTGATGGATTACGTTTATTGATTTGCATACACTGAATCTGCCTTGCATCCCTGGGATGAAGCTGATTTGATCATGGTGAATAAACTTTTTGCTGTGCTGCTGAATTCGGTTTGCCAGTACTTTATTGAGGACTTTTGCATCAATACATCAGGTATATTGGCCTGAAATTTTTTGTTGTTGTTGTGTCTCTGCCAGGTTGTTGTAACAGGATGATGCTGGCCTCATAAAATGTGTTAGGGAGGATTCCCTCTTTTTCTATTGTTTGGAATAGTTTCAGAAGGAATGCTGCCAGCTCCTCTTTGAACCTCTGGTAGAATTTGGCTGTGAGTCCGTTTGGTCCTGCAATTTTTTTGGTTGGTAGGCTATTAATTATTGCCTCAATTTCAGAACTTGTCATTGGTCTATTCAGGGATTTGACTTCTTCCTGGTTTAGTCTTGGGAGGGTGTAAGTGTCCAGGAATTTATCCATTTCTTCTAGATTTTTTGGTTTATTTGCGTAGAGATGTTTATAGTATTCTCTGGTTGTAGTTTGTATTTCTATGGGATCAGTGGTGATATCCCCTTTATCATTTTTATTGTGTCTATTTGATTCTTCTCTCTTTTCTTATTAGTCTGGCAAGCCGTCTATCATTTTGTTAATCTTTTCAAAAAACCAGCTCCTGGATTCATTGATTTTTTTGAAGGGTTTTTCATGTCTCTATCTCCTTCAGTTCTGCTCTGATCTTAGTTATTTCTTGTCTTCTGTTAGCTTTTGAATTTGTTTGCTCGTGCTTCTCTAGTTCTTTTACTTGTGATGTTAGGGTGTCGATTTTAGATCTTTCCTACTTTCTCCTGTCTGCATTTAGTGCTATACATATCCCTCTAAATAGTGCTTTAGCTGTGTCCTAGAGATTCTTGTATGTTCTGTTTTGTTCTCATTGGTTTCAAAGAACTTATTTATTTCAGCCTTAATTTCATTATTTACCCAGTAGTCATTCTGGAGCAGGTTGTTCAGCTTCCATGTACTTGTGCAGTTTTGAAAGAGTTTCTTATCCTGAGTTCTAATTTGATTGCACTGTGGTCTGAGAGACTGTTTGTTATGATTTCTGTTCTTTTACATTTGCTGAGGAGTGTTTTACTTCCAATGGCATGGTCAATCTTAGAATAAGTGTGATGTGGTGCTGAGAAGAATGTATATTCTGTTGATTTGGAGTGGAGAGTTCTGTAGATGTCTATTAGGTCTGCTTGGTTCAGAGCTGAGTTCAAGTCCTAAATATCCTTGTTAATTTTCTGTCTCATTGATCTGATATTGACAGTGGAGTGTTAAAGTCTCCCACTATTATTGTGTGGGAGTCTAAAGTCTCTTTGTAGGTCTCTAAGTACTTGGTTTATGAATCTGGGTTCTCCTGTGTTAAGTGCATATATATTTACAACAGTTAGCTCGTCTTGTTGCATTTATCCCTTTACCATTATGTAATGCCCTTCTTTGACTTTTTTTTTAGTCTTTGTTGGTTTAAAGTCTGTTTTATCAGAAAATAGGATTGCAACCCCTGCTTTTTTTTTTCTTTCCATTTGCTTGGTAAATATTCCTCCATCCATTTATTTTGAGCCTATGTGTGTCTGCATGTGAGATGGGTCTCCTGAATACAACACACCGATGGGTATTGACTCTATCTAATTTGCCAGTCTGTGTCTTTTAATTGGGGCATTTAGCCTATTTACATTTAAGGTTAATATGGTTATGTATGAACTTGATCCTGTCATTATGATGCTAGCTGGTTATTTTGCCCATTAGTTGATGCAGTTTCTTCATAGTGTCAATGGTCTGTACAACTTGGTATGTTTTTGCATTGGCTGGTATCAGATTTTCGTCTCCATATTTAGTGCTTCCTTCAGGAGCTCTTGTAAGGCAGGCCTGGTGGTGACAAAATCTCTCAGCATTTGCTTGTCTGTAAAGGATTTTATTTCTCCCTCACTTATGAAGCTTAGTTTAGCTGGATATGAAATTCTGGGTTGAAAATTCTTTTAAAAATGTTGAATATTGGCCCCTACTCTCTTCTAGCTTGTAGGGTTTCTGAAGAGAGATCCACTGTCCGTCTGATCAGCTTCCCTTTGTGGGTAACCAGACCTTTCTCTCCGGCCACCCTCAACATTTTTTCCTTCATTTCAACCTTGGTGAATCTGACAATTTTGTGTCTTGGGGTTGCTCTTTTTGAGGAGTATTTTTGTGGTGTTCTCTGTATTTCCTGAATTTGAATGTTGGTCTGTCTTGTTAGGTTGGGGAAGTTCTCCTGGATAATATCCTGAAGAGTGTTTTCCAACTTGGTTGCATTCTCCCCGTCACTTTCAGATACACCAATCAAATGTAGGTTTGGTCTTTTCACATAGATCCATGTTTCTTGGAGGCTTTGTTCTTTCCTTTTCATGCTTCTTCTCTAATCTTGTCTTCATGCTTTATTTCATTACGTTGATCTTCAATCTCTGATATCCTTTCTTCCCCTTGATCAATTCAGCTATTGATACTTGTGTATGCTTCACGAAGTTCTCATGCTGTGTTTTTCAGATCCATCAGGTCATTTATATTCTTCTCTAAACTGGTTATTCTAGTTAGCAATTCCTTTAAACTTTTAGGTTCTTAGCTTCCTTGCATTCGGTTAGAACATGCTCCTTTAGCCGGGAGGAGTTTGTTATTACCCATCTTCTGAAGCCTACTTCTGTCAATTCGTCAAATTCATTCTCCATCCAGTTTTGTTCCCCTGCTGGCGAGGAGTTGTGATCCGTTGCAGAAGAGGCATTCTGGTTTTTGGAATTTTCGGCCTTTTTGCACTAGTTTTGCCTCATCTTCGTAGACTTATCTAACTTTGGTCTTCGATATTGGTGACTTTCTGATGGGGTTTTTGTGTGGACGTCTTTTTTGTTGTTGATGCTATTCCTTTTTGTTTGTTAGTTTTCCTAACAGTCAGGACCCTCTGCTGCAGGTGTTCTGGAGTTTGCTGGAGGTCCACTTCAGGCTCTGTTTGCCTGGGTATCTCCAGCAGAGGCTGCAGAACAGCAGATTGCTGCCTGTTCCTTCCTCTGGAAGCTTCATCCCAGAGGAGCACCCACCAGATGCCAGTTGGAGCTCTTCTGTATGAAATGTCTGTCAACTCCTGCAGGGAGGTGTCTCCAAGTCAGGAGGCATGGGGGTCAGGGACCCACTTGAGGAGACAGTCTGTCCCTTAGCAGAGCTTGAGTGCTGTGCCGGGAGATCAGCTGCTCTCTTCAGAGCCTACAGGCAAGAATGGTTAAGTCTGCTAAAGCTGTGACCGCAACCGCGCCTTCCCCCAGGTGCTCTGTCCTAGGGAGACAGGAGTTTCATCTATAAGCCCCTGACTGGGGCTGCTGCCTTTCTTTCAGAGATGCCCTGCCCAGAGAGGAGAAATCTAGACAGGCAGTCTGGCTACAGCAGCTTTGTGGCACGGTGGTGGGCTCCACCCAGTTTGAACTTCCCAGCGGCTTTGTTTACACTGTGAGGGGAAAACCACCTACTCAAGCCTCAGTAATGGCGGACACTCCTCCCACCACCAAGCTTGAGCATCCCAGGTGGACTTCAGACTGCTGTGCTGGCAGCAAGAATTTCAAGCCAGTGGATCTTAGCTTGCTGGGTTCCATGGGGGTGGGATCCGCTGAGCTAGACCACTTGGCTCCCCGCCTTCAGCCCCCTTTCCAGGATAGTGAATGGTTCTGTCTCGCTGGCGTTCCAGATGCCACTGGGATATGAAAATAAACTCCTGCTAGCTCTACTTCTAAATAGCTGGAGAGAAGCTTCTTAAGCAAGTTTTGAAAAGCTTCCTTAGAGAATCTGTTAATTTATCTGACAACCATTTATTAAATACCCACTATGTGAAGAGTGTTCGGTGCTATGATAGAAAATCAATGGAAGGCCGGCACAGTGGCTCATGCCTGTAATCCCAGGACTTTGGGAGGCGAACGCCTGTAGATCACTTGAGATCAGGAGTTTGAGACCAGCCTGGACAACATGATGAAACCTCATCCCTACTAAAAATACAATAATTAGCCAGGCATGGTGGCACATGCCTGTAATGCCAGCTACTTGGGAGGCTGAGGTGGGAGAATCACTTGAACCCAGGAGGCAGAGGTTGTGGTGAGCTGAGATCATACCACTCCATTCCAGCCTGGGAGACAGAGGGAGAGTCCATTTCAAAACAAACGACAACAAAAAGAAAACTAATGGGAGAAGATTTAAAAGAGGTAACAAGTGATGTGTGTGCTAGAAGGAAAACTTGGACAAATTCAGACTATGGTATCATTCCTCACCTTTTTTGAAGTAACCCTCATAACCAATGACAACAGAGATTTTTTATCTGGAAAGCTGGATGCATCATCAGCAGGACTGTGGAACAGTGGCAAGCTTCCTGGGTCCTTCCTTGTCCTGGGTGGATGTCCTTTTTTGACCTTGATGATGCCAATTTCAGCCGTTCTTTATTTTAAAATACCTTTGAGTCTGTCATACTTACTATATAATAAAGGTAAACATGGAATAAAGTGCTAAGTGTATAATACTGCTCTGGAGGTATCCCACATTTTAACCTTCATTTATTTATTCCTTCAATGTTTGGTGAGCATTTACTATAAGCCAGGCACTTTTCTAGGTGCTACTTTTTCTAAGGAAAAGGAAACAAACAAAATAGTCCTATCCATATGTACGAGATGATGTGTTGGGACACTACTATTAAGCACTCTTAAAGGACACGATTATGGTGTTCTGGGCCATCTATAAGGTTGGCGCAGCAAAAACTGCAATTACTTTTCCAGCAACCTAATAGTTTTGAAAGAGTACATCAAACAAGATTCTTAAGACAAATAACCTAAGTGAACACAGACTGGAAGTTTTCTGTTTTATGAATTCTCCAGTGGTAAACACAGTGACAGGCCAAAGCAGGTTTTGAACAAACATCCCTTCACAACACAGCACTCTGTTTCAAAAGGCAAAGGAGGTGAACAACCACGCCAAGCTTTCATCTACCATCCTTTTTCTTGGCACTATCCCGGGCTTCAATATTCATCTAAAAATTCATCAAATAATACCCAGGGTTTTCTCAAGGAAAAAAGGATGTCTAGAAAATCTAAAATTAGGTACAATGCCTAAAAAGATGTTAGGGAGAATCAGGCTGGTCTCAGGGGTTTGCTTCACAAGCAAATCAAAGTGGGGTGCAGGGCACCCAGATACATCACTCAGCATAAATTTGCACAAATTATTTTAAAGGATCTCTAGTCCATGCAAAGTAAGGATAAATTAATACATACCAGAAACAAGGCAGGATGAAATAAAAGAGCCCATCTATTCAGTGCCAGACCAGAGTATTGGAATGGTTTTTTACACGCTGGCTTTTCTGTGTAGTAACATCACACAGACTATGTAACACTCTCAGCTGTGCAGCTTCTGCCTTGAGATTTTCTTAAGAGTTTTACTTGGTGTTGGTCACTGTCACCATTTAATAGTGCTGTCTTACATTTGATTTCATACTCTAAATGATCGTTTAAGAGACAGAACAGCCATTTTTGTATGAAAACTGTTGCCTCCCAGTGGGGTGGTAGGAGTTGCTGGTAGGTCATCTGAGGTGTCGCTTCTAAGAAAGATGTTTGCAGCTGATGTTTTTCCAATATTCTTGTGTGTTACAGTGTCTTTCACCAGAATGGGCCTCTCTAATAAAGCACAAGAGATCTGGAATCATAACTGTTCTAGAATCAGGCTGTGTCTCAGCTCTCTGACATGTGACACGAAGCATTTACGCTATTACAGCTCTATATTCTTTGTCTTTCTTTACCCCATCTACTAAACAGTACTGCCGCATCGTGCAGTGTTAGAATGCTTTTTGCCTTCCCCTTAGTTGAGATCTGGGATATAATATTTTAGATGTTAGTCAGGACAAAGTAAAGTGCCCAAGTGCCAAGGTATCTTAAGTGACTCCTATCTTATCATGTTTGGGGACATAGAATAACATGCCACCCAAGATCATGATGCCCAGTGACAGGGGACAACCACACCCAGAGCCAAGGTGGCAACTGATAAGCAAATTTATTCTCTCTCTCATGTCCATTCCCCGCCCATAGTATACACTGCGAGTGTTTAATGATATATTAGAGGTTGGGGAGGTCCATAAAATTACAAATAAACTGGAGGAAGAGGTTCCCTGGGGTTTATATATGCCTTAGTCAAAAACTACAACTTTGAAACAAACTTAAGGCTATACAATGCTAATTTTCATGTAGTTCTAAACTTTCCCAAGATAGCATAACATGAACTGTCTCTGTCTCAAGTTAAATTAGTTGCTCCAAAGAAACTACTTAGTGGTGTGGTGGCCCCAGGGAATGCTTCTCAAATGATCTCCTGTTAGTTACAATTCCCTTCATGGAGTCATGTCTTAGGGACGGTCACTCACAGTATTTAGTGTGAAAACGCTGGACAGTTGAGCAGTGAGGAGAGTATCCCCCAAAGCTATGCAACTGAAGATTTATTAACATCCAGGGACTACAGCACTTTTCTACCTATATCTTGTTCTTGAAATATTTTTCCCCTAATTTCCTGAGTAATTTATTTACTTCTTTGATTTTCCTACCTCCTCAAATCCTGCTTGTTCAAATGATGCTTCTCTAGGGACATTGTTTAATTTCATCACCTGTGCTGACCCCTCATCACAGCATTCCAGAGCCTCTAGCTTTATCTTACTTGGATGTTTTATTTTTTCCATTGCTCTTCCACCAAGTGGACAGTTTATATTATTTATTTGGTGTATTTTATTAAAATTTAGGTTCCAGGGCGTGAGGGAAGTTTGTTGTGTTCTCTGAGGTATCTCAAATGCTTAACATAGTGTTTGGCATATAGCAAGGGCTTAATGTGTATTTGTTGAAGGAACAAACACATCTCAAATAGCAAAGATAGCAGAAGGGTAAAAGTCAAACAATATTCTAAGAGATTTTTTTAAAACACTATGAAGAACCAAATAGGCATGCATTTACTTCCTGGGGAGAAATAAGGTGAATTAACTTGCTTGATGCACATGACTTGCTTATGAGTTCTGTGAAAGGAAATGAGAATTTCTGTTCCCGACTAGATTTTCATTTTCCTTTCCCTTGTTAACAATGAATTTTAATCACTGATATAAAACCAAAAACAAATGTTAGTACATAGCCTCTATGCTTTCCCATGGTAGAGACCACAGTCCAGATTTCAGACAAATTAGAATGTTAGCTGATGTTTAGTTGCTGTTACTTATGTATTCTCCTTCTCGCAACCAAGTAGAATCATTAGTTACATTATTCTCCCTATGGAACACTGGTTGGTTGCTATTTCAGTTAATTCTCCAATACTCCTATTTCCTACAGCTTCACCATTTTAAAAGTGTGTGTGTGTGTGTGTGTGTGTCTGTGTGTGTCAAACTTAGCAACATTTTCAAACAGTAGAACTAGAGGGCCAGGTTCATCACCAGTGAAGTCTGTCAGCCTCTATTTTCAGACACTAATGTTCTATCAAATGAAGAAACTCATCTTGGGTACATCCTGAATTATTACTTTCCACATTATCTTGTTGAAAAAAATATGATGCACACAAATGCATGTATATTAGTAGGTATACCCTTATCTTAGTGCATATCTTCACTGTGCCTATCATGAAAGTCAGTGTGATATAATGGAAAGAATACTGGCTTCAGAGTTGAGTGAATTTGTGCTTGAATCTTAATACCAATTTACATCCCTTTCACTCTCAAAAATGTTCCATGTCACACTAAATATTATTTATATTTAATTAGTTAATTTATAACTCTGCTATAATTATTGGCCAATGGCAGGTACTTGATAAAAGGTAGGCATTGTTTAACAAACGTAGATGTAGTTCAGTTTTCTCAGCATTGACAGGAAGGTACCATTCTGACTTCCAAGAGAACTGTAATTGTTATTTAAAAAGAAAATGGAGGATTGCCTATAAATCACAAACATCTGAAAGTATCAGGTAGAGAATATTAGCTAAACCACGAAAAAAAAAGGAAGGATAGAGGCATCAATGTCAACGTCATCATGAAACCCAGATTTTATTCCTGCCTGTATACCATTGAGAAGCCTTCTGAAGTAAATCTCCAAAGGGAAATAAAATTTCCCAACTATCTAGACTATGTTTCTCCCTCATGAAATTATTATTGTATGCCAAGGAAAAGAGATACTCTCTTTCTGGAGGAAACAAATACACCTGCAAATAGCAACAATAGTGGTCATCCTTCTTGCAGTGCCTCCTGTGTGCTAAGCCCTGGGCCTGGCATTTCACATGCCTGGTCTTTAGCCTTTCAAGCCTGCCACACAGGCAGTATTATCAGATGCATTCTACTGAAAAAGTAAATGTCTTGGAAAAGTTGTATGGCTTGTTCAAGATCATACTGCTAGTAAGTGATGAAGATACAATTTTAATCCAGGTATTTCAATGTTGAAAGGGACAGAGATCTCAGGGTTATGCCATTTTCAAGCTTCTGTTTTACTCCAAAATTAGTGTTTTCAAAGACTCAACACAGCGAGGAAGGGTTCTGTGAGGCTGAGAGTCTGTGGTAAAGAGGCATGCACTGCATCTACATCTTCTGCCTTTGAGGTAAGGAATGATACAAATCTAAGGGGGGTCATGTTAGCAAAAAATTAACAATAAGAATATAAGGAACTGTGTTCAATCAACACTGGTTCCAATTGGGAAGTGGGGATGTGAGTGGCTAAGAGTTTTGACAACAGAAACCCGCCTTTCTAATGCACACTTCATATCAGGTTTCAGGAAGAGCCAGGCTGCAGCCCACCACCAGAACCTGTTCGGGTCGGTAACCCATACCCTTCACACATCACCACATCACTCATTCATACAGAAAACTATTTTTTCCTTATTTTATTTTTTGCTGGGGAAATGAGTCTCTATTCATAGAAGTTACAAGAAACTATAAGAAAAATGCCTATCTTGAATAGCTACAGATTTAACAGATACAGTTCAGGGCAGCTGTTCAGCAGGAAATATCACAAATCCATCCCTAACAGATTTCTGACTGTTATCAAACTGGGCCCACTGTGAGCCAACAACCTAAAGGAAAACATACTGCAGGCCTTTACCCAGGTCTTTGGAGCCACACAAAATATAACCCATATCAAGATGTTAAAATGTAGGCCAGGCACAGTGTGGTGGCTCAAATCTGCAATCCCAGCACTTTGGGAAGCTGAGGTGGGAGTATCACTTAAGCCCAGGAGTTTGAGACCAGCCTGGGCAACACAGTGAGACCCCATCTCCATACAAAATAAAAAATATATATAGTAGCACACACTGTAGCACATGCCTGTAGTCCCAGCTACTCGAGAGGCTGAGATGGGAGGATTTCTTGAGCCCAGGAGGTGGAGGCTGAAGTGAGCCATAATTACACCATTGCACTCCACCCTGGGCAACAAGAGCTTTTATCTCAAAAAAAATGCCGTTAAAATGTAGCTATTAATATATGTTAAATCCTTTCTCAAATATTCTCTGGCTTCCTAGGGACTCTGGAATTGAAGAACCCCACATAGCAGCAGTAAGATTTGAAAACGGAACTGAGTTAGAATCAGGGTACTGCCACTCCTCACCTACATAACTTCAGAAATTATTTAATCTCTCTGAACATTAGTAGCTTCATTTGCAAAATGGAGATGCCATGAATGGCCTCTTAAGTTTCTATGAGAATTAGGTGTGTTGTGTCAGATAATAATAGCTAATGGTTACTGGGCATTTACTATGTGCCAAACACAGGATGAATTAAGTACTGCTGGTAAACTAAGGCACTCTAATTAAGTAACTTGAAGAAATTCATATAATTAGAAAGTCATAGAAACAGGACTTAAACCAAGGGAGTCAACACCAAAGCCCATGATCTTAACCCACTCTCCTACGCTGCTAAGTATGGAACTTGTATACTGAGTGAAGACTCAACAAATATGAGTCACAGCTACTTTCATTACTGTTAACATTCCTATAACATCAAATGAGGTTATATATTAAAATACTCACACTAAAGAAGGCATAAAGGCATAATACCTGGGACATTGCTGCAGAAGTTCTCCTTCAACAATGCAGGCCTCTTTCTCAAGAAGTTCAGGGCACCCCTTTCCACCTCCAATAGCAATGTGCTTCACGTGCCGACTCCTGCTCCTAAATCCTGGCAAGAGACTCCCTGAACGGCATGTCTTGGAGCAGGGGCTCCAGGAGGACCACTCAGAGGTTTCACAGTCTTTGGGCATGATGCAGGACTGAACAGTCAATGGGAAGGAGTCTTTCATGCACAGGCTGAAAAAACCAGAAGTAGAAAACAGGAGGCCATATATTAATGGATGCAACTAACATTATAAAGTGCCTACTGTGAGAAAAAAAAAACTCTGAAATTTGATTTAAGCGTTTAATAGGAAGATTTTTTAAAATTTTAGAGACATCATGAAAAAATATTGAAGAGCGTAATATATGAAGAATGTTTATTTCTTCTGAAACAGTGAAGCTGCTTCACTCTAGCAAGATACACATGTAAGATGGGTCCACCTTTATCAGTATTATCTGTATTATTAGAAATAATGGGGGTCCTTCTGGGCTGCTTTTTTTTTTTTTTTTAAAGAGATGGAGTCTTGCTCTGTCACCCAAGCTGGAGTGCAGTGGTGCAACCTCTGCCTCCCAGATTCAAGAAACTCTCCTGCCTCAGCCTTCTCCCAAGTAGCTGAGACTACAGGAACACGCCACCATGCCCAGCTAATTTTTATATTTTCAGTAGAGACAGGGTTTTACCATGTTGGACACGCTGGTCTTGAAATCCTGACCTCAAGTGATCCACCCACCTTGGCCTCCCAAAGTGCAGGGATTGCAGGCGTGAGCCATTGCGCCCATCCCTCCTAGGCAGCTTTCACCCATGATGTTAGCCTACTATTACCATGGATTGACTGGTTTTCAGGTGTCACAACTGTGCTGCACTTCACAGATAACTTTCTCACAACAAGCTCATGAGTTTACATTCTATTATATCCACTTTGTAGATAGATAAAGAAATTTAGCCTCAGAAAGACTAAATAATTTGTACAGTATCAAAAAAGGTAAATATAAACTTTTGAATATTCATCTATCCATTGTGGTAAATACTGGGTAATTTTTAAAATGTGCTGTTATATTTCCTCATATTGTTAGGCTCTGAGCATTAATTTCCTGATCGGCAAAATGTGTGTGTGATCAAGTACCAACACTCTAATTAGGAAAAAGGTAAATAAATAAAAAGATAAGATAATGTGATAATGTGACCAACCCGACATAAAAGCATTTGTAATGATGAGGAGAAACACTGACGAGGCAGTGATGAACCCCCCTGTAAGGCAGAAGGGTGCTCAGAGAGGACACCTGAGCTACATTTTTAAAAGATTAATGGGAGCTTCTCAGGCACAGAGAAAACACTATTCTAAGGCAAAACGATAGCATATTCAAACGTTTGAAACCATACCTTTTGGGGATGGGAACCAGTGGTATACTGGAGCTAGCTCTACCTGCTCACAGGAGCCAACTGTTAAATTTTCAGGAATTTGCAAACCACTTGACCTCCTGTAAGCTTTAAATTGGCCAAAGTCAGAATATTTACAATACAGAAATTGGCAAATGCTACAAATCAAGCCTCCCCTGCCAAACTCCTGAGAACTGATTGTTCAACATTTGTAAGCACACCACTGGGGAAACCTAGAAGCCCATTTGTTCTCCTGAAGCATAAAGTGCGAGGAGGAATGTAGATAGATACAAGGTATGAGGGTTCTTCGAAAGCTGCTCTGGAAGGGCTTCCTGTCACAGGCTAAGAAATTTGTTTAATTAGGCATTAAATGATTTCAAGCGGAGGGAAATCAGATTCATATTGGGAGATAATATTTCAAATATTAATTGGCATTCTGTTCCTTTTGTCCCTTGTTATTAGTTCCTCTATTCAGTCAAAGGCAACCAATACTTTGGGAGGAAAAGGATAATATTCTAAGAATGTAAACTAAAGAAAGGGTCAATGTTCAAATACTGACAGAGAGATTTTGGTAATGGTTCCTCTGAATGTGGTTTAAAAAAGGAGGGGGGGGGCAGGTGAAGTGGCTCACGCCTATAATCCCAACACTTTGGGAGGCCAAGGCAGGCAGATCACCTGAGGTCAGGAGTTCGAGACCAGCCTGGCCAACACGATGAAACCTTGTCTCTACTAAAAAAATAAAAATTAGCAAGGCATGGTGGTGGTGTGTGCCTGTAGTCCTAGCCTCTTGGGAGGCTGAGGCAGGAGAATTGCTTGAACCTGGGAGGAGGGGGCTACAGTGAGCCGAGATTGCACCACCACACTCCAGCCTGGGTGACGGGCAAAGTCTCAAAAAAACAAAAAAAGGAAGAAGTCTTAAATTGTTTCATTTCTAACTTGGGAAAACACATAAATGGGGGAGTGATCACTTATAGAAGACAGAGTAAAACATGCTCATATTTGGCCATATTGATAGTAAATCTCCATATTTATACCCCCCATTAAGCCACTGAGAGTTAATGTGTTCATAGAGGAAAAGCTAAATCTTCCTCTGGTCCAATATTTTATTTTATTTATTTTTTGAGACAGGGCCTCACTCTGATACTCAGGCTGGGTGCAATAGTGGAATCAGGGCTCATTGCAGCCTCAACCTCCCCAGGCCCAGGTAATCCTCCCACCTCAGTCTCCTGAGTAGCTGGGACTACAGATACACAACACCACAACTGTCTAATTTTTGTATATTTTGTAGAGATGGGGTTTTGTCATGTTGCCCAGGCTGGTCTTGAGCTCCTGGGTTCAAGCAATCCACCTGACTTGGTCTCCCAAAGTGCCAGGATTGGCCCAGGATCGAGCCCAGTCTCAATATTTTATTTTTTATAACTCTATTTAGATAATATTAGTCCTTTCAAAATGAAAAGCACAGTGTCTCATTGTTACTGTTCAATTCAGTGTGACAATTTTGGGGTCTGGGATCAAAATCTACCAGAAAGAACCTTTCCTGAAAATGTCTCATCTAATACAGAAAGTAATGTCACTGTTGCCAAGTAAAGCAGAGGCTAGGGGAGGGGACCACCTCTTTCTATTGTGCGATATGACAGAAAGCTGTAAGTCAACAAGAAGTTTCCATGTTTTGACTTTTCAGAAATTGTTATAGGCTGAGTTTCATTGCTCTAAAATTAGTATGTTGAAGTCATAACCCCTGGGACCTCAGATTGCAAACTAATTTGGAGATAGAGTGACTAAAGAGGTGATTAAAATAAAGCATAGGGTAGGCCTTAATCCAATATGACTGGTGTCCTTATAAGAGGTTAGCACACAGGCACATATACAGGAAAGACCATGTGAAGACACAGCGGGAGGGCAGCCATCTACAAGCCAAGGAGAGAGCCTTCAGAAAAAAGCAATGCTGCCCCCACCTTGATCTTGGACTTACAGCCTCCAGAAAGTGAGTGAGTGAATGAATGAATGAATAAAATAAAATAAAATAAAATAAAAATCTGTTGTTTGACCCAGCAAGTTTGTGGAACTTCTTACGACAGCCCGAGCAAACTAATGCAGAAATGTAAAAGAGTTTCATAAGTTGTGTATGTTTTTAGAAAATGAGTTTCAGTTTCCAAGGTTGATTTCATTTTTCCCTTCAGAAAGAAAGCCCCATGCTATTTCATTCTCTGTATACAGCTAAAGTAGTGGTTCCTTTCTTCCCACTTACCAGCTTTCACTCTCTGTTGCTCATCCTTCCCACATTGACTTTTCCTCCTGGACCAGCAGAACAGATAATAAGTCTCCAACAGTAAGAGCATGTGCAGGGAGTTACAGGAATTAATTAAGGCTTTTATATTTTCGAAAAGGGCTCCTAATTCTTGTTTTCTTTCCAAGAAATAGCATATGTCCTATTGAGTACATATTAACATATTTCTAGTGTTATTTTCACTATCCCACTCCTTGGTTAAAACAATAATAATAAAAGGTAACATGTTGAGCTCTGGTCTAATTTGATCAGTAAGATTCCCTTTTCTGGAATAGTAAAAGGAACATTAGATGGTGAATGAGAAATATCTGGGTTCTGCACTTTGCATCACGATATATTATTATGACCTTAATCTCTTGGCTGCTAAGTTTCATTATCAGCAGAGAAAGAAACAACAATAAAATGTGATTTACTCACCCCTTAGATTTGTAGTAACCTTTAGTGTAATTGGAATGACCTTACAAACTAAAATCCACAACGAAAATTTTTGTCCACACACAGAAATGAAAATTGATCCTTTCGTAGAAAATGATGTATCTTCTTAATGAAACAGACCTATTCTGTTGATTTGCCTTTTTAGAAAAGATGCCGTGATTATTTGACCCCTGTCACATGCATAGAACATGTTGTCTTTTATAAATTACTCCCCAAATATTTAAATATAAAGAAAATATTTGAAACAAAAATTACACTAGTAATTCTTACTTCCCCTGGAAATGTAAGAAAATCTCCCTATTTATAAATATGGGCAGAAGCTCTTATAAAATAAAAATCAGCGGTAAAGTACCTCCAATTCATTAGCATTCCATTTACCACTACTTTTATATCATACATCACACATATAGAAAAATAGAGTAATACAACAAATACTTCCATACCTTTCTAGCAAAACTAACATTTGGTTCAAATTTCCTTAAATAATAAGAAAATTACAAATACTGGTGAAATCCCTAGTGTTCTTTGCAATTCTAGTTTTATTTCTGTCTCCTCAGACATAGCTACTATCCTTAAATTGATTGTATTATTTCAGATATAAAAACATAATAATTAATAAGTATAAATGTTTTATACTTTCATATGTATAGACCTGTATTTACAGATCGCATGTAGTATTGCCATATATATTTTTTTTAATTTTTTTTAATTTTTTTATTTTCATAAGTTATTGGAGAACAGTGGTGTTTGGTTACATGAGTAAGTTCTTCTTTCTTTTTTTAATTTTTTTTGAGACCGAGTCTCACTCTGTCACCCAGGCTGGAGTTCAGTGGCACAATCTTGGCTCACTGTAACCTCTGCCTCCCAGGTTCAAGGAATTCTCGTGTCTCAGCTTCCCAAGTTGCTGGGACTACAGGTGCACCACCACACCCGGCTAATTTTTTGTATTTTTATTAGAGCTGGGCTTCACCCTGTTGGCCAGGCTGGTCTCAAATTCCTGACCTCAGGTGATCTGCCCTCTTTGGACTCCTAAAGTTCTTTAGTGGTGATGTGTGAGATTTCAGTGCACCCATCACCCAAGCAGTCTACACTGCACCCAATTTGTAGTTTTTATCCCTGACTCTCTTCCCACCCTTTCCCACTGAGTCCCCAAAGTCCTTTGTGTCATTCTTATGCCTTTGCATCTTCATAGCTTAGCTCCCACTTATGAGTGAGGACATATGATGTTTGGTTTCCCATTCCTGAGTTACTTGACTTAGAGTAATAGTCTCCAATCTCATCCAGGTCACTGTGAATGCCATTAATTCATTCCTTTTTATGGCTGAGTCATATTTCATCATACACACACACACACACACACACACACACACATTTTTATTATACACATAACATATGTTGTATATATACATATACACACTAGTTTCTTTATCCACTCATTGATGGATGGGCATTTGGGTTGGTTCTACATTTTGCAATTGCGAATTGTGCTGCTGTAAACATGCATGTGCAAGCATATTTTTCGTATAATGACTTATTTTCCTCTGGGTAGTAGGATTGCTGGATCAAATGGTAGTTCTACTTTTAGTTTTTTAAGGAATCTCCACACTGTTTTTCATAGTGGTTACACTAGTTTATATTTTCCACCAACAGGGCTGAAGTGTTCCTTGTTCACTGCATCCACAAGAACAACTAATATTTTTTGATTTTTTTATTACAGCCATTCTTGCAGGAGTAAGGTGATACCCCATTGTGGTTTTGATTTGCATAATGCTGATCATTAGTGATGTTCAACATTTTTTCAAATGTTTGTTGGCCATTTGTATATCTTCTTTTGAGAATTGTCTATTTATGTCCTTAGCCCACTTTTTGATGGGATTGTTTTTTTCTTGTTGGTTTGAGTTCACTGTAGAATCTGGATATTAGTACTTTGTCACATGTATAGACTGTGAAGATTTTTTCCTACTCTGTGGGTTGTCTGTTTATTTTGCTGATGGTTCCTATTGCCGTGCAAAAGCTCTTTGGTTTAATTAAGTCCCAGCTATTTATGTTTGTTTTGATTACATTTGCTTTTGGGTTCTTGGTCATGAAACCCTTGCCTAAGCCAATGTCTAGAAGGGTTTTTCCAATGTTATCTTCCAGAATTTTTAAAGTTTCATGCCTTAGATTTAAGTCCTTAATCCATCTTAAGTTGATTTTTGTATAAGGTGAGAGATGAGGATCCAGTTTCATTCTCCTACGTGTGGCTAGCCAATTATTCCAGCACCATTTGTTTAAAAGGGTGTCCTTTTCTCATTTTATGTTTTTGTTTGCTTTGTTGAAGATAAGTTGGCTGTAAGTATTTGGGTTTATTTCTGATTCTCTATTCTGTACCATTGGTCTATGTGCCTTTTTTTTAATTTAATTTTTTTTTTTGGGGGGGGGACAGAGTCTGGCTCTGTCGCCCAGGCTGGAGTGCAGTGGCGCCATCTTGGCTTACTGCAACCTCCGCCTCCCGGGTTCAAGCAATTCTCCTGCCTCAGCCTCCCAAGTAGCTAGGACTACAGGCACATACCACCATGCCTGGCTACTTTTTTGTATTTTAGTAGAGACAGGGTTTCACTGTGTTGCCCAGGCTGGTCTCGAACTCCTGAACTCAGGCAATCCACCTGCCTCAGCTCCCCAAAGTGCTAGGATTACAGGCATGAGCCACTGTGCCTGGCCTGTGTACCTATTTTATACCAGTACCATGCTGTTTTGGTGACTATAATATAGTTTGAAATCAGGTAATGTGATGACTCCAGATTTGTTCTTTTTGCTTAGTCTTGCTTTGGCTATGCAGGCTCTTTTTTGGTTCCATATGAATTTTAGAATTGTTTTTTCTAATTTGGTGAAGAACAATGGTAGTATATTTTATAGGAATTGCACTGAATTTGTTGATTGCTTTTGGCAGTACGGTCATTTTCACGATATAAATTCTACCCATTCATGAGCATGGGATGTTTTTCTATTTGTTTGTGTCATCTATGATTTCTTTCAGCAGTGTTTTGTAGTTTTCCTTGTAGAGGTCTTTCACTTCCTTGGTTAGTTTTGTTTTGTTTTGGTTTGTTTTGTTTTGTTTTGTTTTGTTTTGTTTTTGCAGCTATTGTAAAAGGAGTTCAGTTCTTGATTTGATTCTCAGCTTGGTCGCTGTTGGTATATAGAAGAGCTACTGATATATGTACATTCATTTTGTATCCAGAAACTTTGCTGAATTCTTTTATCAGTTCTGGGAGCTTTCTGCAGGAGGCTTTAGGTAAACGATCAAGTCATTGGCAAACAGCCACAGGCTGACTTCCTCTTTTCTGATTTGTATGCCTTTAGTTCTTTCGTCTGATTGCTCTGGCTAGGACTTCCAGTACTATGTGAAGAGGAGTGGTGAGAGTGTAATTAATAAGCATAAATGTTTTATGCTTTAACTAAGATGTATATACCTGTATTTACAGATAGCACATACTATTGCCATATATATTTTTTAAAATTTTTACTTAAATATTTTTGTCATACATATTGCTCTGGAAAAGATCTTCCTCATGTAGTATTGTGATTTCTAGATCTATCCATGTTGACCATGCAGATAGAATTCATTCATTTTCATTATTGAATAATATCCCAGTATATGAACACATGGCAATTTATGTATTCATTTCCCAATTGGTGGGACCTTTGGTTGTGCTCAATTTCTTGCAAATCCACAGGATGATGTATTGAACCTCCTTGCACACATCTCTGTGTGTTACACATGTAAAAGAGATTTCCCCTAGTAGTATTGCCCAGAATTAGGTCATAAATATTTATATAAGCAGATACACAAAGTATTGTCAAATTTTTTCTTTTCAACATGCTCCCAATTCTTGGTATCATCAGGCTTATTTTTGTTGAGAAAATTAATTTTTCCAGATTACCATGAGCTTTATGTTCCTCTCACATCATTAATGACTCTTTATACTTCCTGTTCTGCAAATTGGTCCATACTGTTTGACCATTGTGGTACAGTGAACAATGGCCCTCCAAAAATGTCCACACCTGATAATTGGAATCAATGAATGTGCCACCATACATGGCAAAATAAACTTTGTAGAGGTGATTAAGAATATTGTGAAGGGGAAATGATTCTGGAGTACCCAGTGGACCCGATGCATCACAGCATCTTTATAAGAGGGAGGCAGAAAAGTCAAAGTCACAGAAGGAGACAGAGCAGGAGTTGGAGGGATATGAGTTAGGAACCAAGAGGTGTGGGCAGATAGAAAATGGTTTTGCCCCTATAGCTACAAGATTTTTTTTTTTAACCTTCAGACTTTTTTGGTGGTGGGGGTGGTGGGGTCTTGCTCTGCTGCCCAGGCTGGGGTGCAATGGCGCAATCTTAGCTCATTGCAACTTCTGCCTCCCGGGTTCAAATGATTCTCCTGCCTCAGCCTCCCAAACAGCTAGGATTACAGGCGTGCACCATCATGCCCAGCTAATTTTTGTATTTTCAGTAGAGAAGGGGTTTTCCAGGCTGGTCTTGAACTCCTGACCTCAGGTGACCCACTCACCTTGGCCTCCCAAAGTGCTGGGATTAGAGGCATAAGCCACCACACCCAGCCAACTTTTAGACTTCTAATGTGTATTTTTTTCCTACTGAGTTTAAATACACACACACGCACACAGACTTATATATAGATAGATGTTGACAATAGACATATAGAAATATATGCATAGATTCTGAACAGTAGTCTGTTGGTGGTTTTATATAATACAAATATATTTTCCTATAATTTGATTTTTAATTTTGTTATGGTTTTTGTAATACACGGTTTTTAAATTTCTTGATTTATCCTTCCCCTCATAGTTTGTGTTTTTTATGCCACACTTGAGATTTTTTCCTCAATCCCAATGCTGTAAGTCTATGCTCTCATATTTTTTCATTTAGAAAATTTTACAATTTACCACTTCATATTTAGGTAATCAATTCATTTTCATGTATGGTGTTTTATAGGTCCTCCTTTTATGGGACCATCATCCATCAGATATTTAACCTATATAACTTTTTCTTTTATTTTTTCTCTATTTTCTGTGTTTTCTTTCTTTCCAAGTAATTTACCCTAAATTAGTCTCCAACTTTTTATAAATTTTTAACTTATTTTGCAATTAGATTTTTAATGTTCATTTCTTAATTATTCCTTTTAAATATTATCTTGTTCTTATAACTGCAATATTTCATCTTACATAATTGACAATATTAAAATATTTTTATTTTATTTCTCTCTGTACATTATCTCATTTTATTCTTAGCTCCTGACTTCTATTTATTTTGTCCTCACTGTTTCACATTGGACTTAGCTTACATTTTTGGTGATCCTTTGCTATTAGGGATTAGAATGTGGCACCACAAACACAAATTGGAAGCTCTTCGATTATAGGTGAGTCTTATCCAATACTAATCATTACTATTGGCTGATTATGCAAGGACCAGGGCGTTTTATTTGTGTTCCACAAATGTTAGTATCTATAAGTCTTTACTTTTTAGCCTGCCTTTTTCTCAGGATAGGAATCCCCTATCTCTTGCTTCACGTGTATAAACCTGGATGGTGCTTTTATGACAGCTGGCTAGAGAAAGGGAGCACTCTCAGGGCTCTTTCACAAACTATATAGACTTTCACTTTTATCCTGCATTTTCACAGTATGATCTTTTACACTAACACTATCTTCTCTAGGTAAGGGGGTAATTTTTAGGACCACTGAACACATTTGTCTTTAGTTTCTTACAACTTATAATTCCTAAGGCTTCCCATAATCTTGTATTTGTCAGAATAAAATAGGCTATACTGTGGTAACAAATAAACCTGGAAATCTGAATATTTGTTAAAATAAGGGTTTATTTTCTTTTCACGTAAAGTTTGATGCAGGTTGTTCAACTCTTCCAGAGGGCAATGTTCTAAGCAAAGACTTAGGATTCAGGTTGTGTCCACCTTATAGATTCACCATCTAGAATATGTGGCTTTCAAGTTCACCCTTAAAAAGGAAAGAGATAGCAGGAGGACAGCCCAAGGTGATTTATGACTTTGGCTTAGAAGTGGCTTACGTTGCTCCTGCCTACTAGTCATTGGTCAGATCTCAGTCAAATGGCTCAAATATCCTGCAAAGAAGACAGTGGAATATCTTCCTGTGTGCCATGAAAGTGGTAAAATGTCATAAATACACAGATTTGTGCCCAACGCACCTATGCCCTATAAATTGATTTGCTTCTTGAAGATCTTCGAACTGAAGAAGAGCTTTCTACTTTCTCCACTCAGGTAGGTGAATTACCACTCATCTCTTTACTTTTCAGTTCCCAAAATTTGTTGAACTTTCTCCCCAACTGTCACATGCTTTATTATATTTTTTGTTGAGAGTTTATGCCTCTTTTATTATTTTACTGTCGTATAAGTAGATTTCCCCAATACAGCAGACATAGCTGTGTTCATTTTATCATGTTCAACCAGAAACCTAAAAAGTTATGCGATACAGAGCTTTGTTACAACCATGTAATAATCCAATTTATAAATAAACATATTCCTAGATAGCTAAATCTACCCTGCATATGGAAAAAATACTGATTAGAAGTAACTAATAAGAGTAAAGTCCCTAATTGTGAAGGTATTTGAATTTCTACTATTTTTGTTCTAAATTATGTAATATTTGTTTATAGAATATAATACTTCCAAAATACGCCTTACAGTTAAAAAGCATTTTTATAAAAGTGAAATTGCAACTGAGTACTTTAGAAACTCTTAATCAAACAGTGGGCCATTCGAAATCATGCTTATTCCAATTATTTAACAAAAACAG
The DNA here is from genome assembly GCF_006542625.1 of Nomascus leucogenys. NCBI lineage: Eukaryota > Metazoa > Chordata > Mammalia > Primates > Hylobatidae > Nomascus > Nomascus leucogenys. Next base: position 14,843,479 of record NC_044400.1, read on the forward strand.
TGCTATCCATATGGCAACAGCTTGCCCAAATTATAGCATAATTACAAGGGAACAGTTGCTTCTATAGCTTACAGATACTAACTCAGGGAGTGTTTGTGACATCACATCATGAAAATAACACCAAGGAATAAAATGTGAATGGAAAAATAAAGAGAAATGAACCAGAAATGAAATAGGTTTAAAAGAGAATCTATCTGGGAAATCAGAATGTACGCTATCACTTTTAATGATTTTGACTCCAAACTGGTAGCATTTTTCTGCCACTAGGCAAACTAATAGAAACATATAAAAAATTAGAATAACTTGAAGAAAAAAAACATGCATATACCAAGGTTTATGTTACATCCCTGACTGCTATAGGAACTAGACCAAAAAGTGAGCATTGCCACCTTCTGCAATGTGAAATTTAACAAAGGCATTTGAATAAGAGTTTTAAAAATATGATGGAGAAGGCAATTTTGAAAATATTAAAAGTGATTTTTAAACCACCAAAAAATAAATATTAAGGATCACTGAGAAGTTTAGCTGGAAGAGTATATGAGTTTCCTTTTCTCCATAAATCCTTTCCTAGCCAAATTAACCTGAAGTAACTTAGGTGTTATCTGATAAAAATGATGTTTACCTAAGGTTAGTGTTTACAACTAATGGGGGATGCTGCTTGAGTTACATAGCCTTTCTCTTTAAAATTCTCAATAAAATAAAACTACACTGTTAAAATGCCCCTTAATTTCTTATCCTGATTTACATGATTTTAAACTTTTCAAAAGGTAATAAACCTAACATCATGCAGTTAAGCTAAAACAGCAGGATGAAATTATGTTTTAAATATGGTATTCAGTTGCTTCTGAGGAATAGAGAGATTGCTCTACAGATACAGAGATAAGCCCACAGACATACTGAGATATTAAATTCCTGAGGAGTATCCTTGAGTGTGATGTTATATCAAAATGAAATGTTTTTAGTATTATGATCAATTTCTGTCACTGGAAAACATTATTCAACAGAGCTTTAAAATGCAGTACCACTCTCAGAATAAAACAGACTTTATCTTCTCCAAATTTCTTAGACAGAGTACTAAGAATGATATGTAGGTACATATTTGTGGATGTGTGTACAACCGGTTAGAGATATAAGCAATATCAGCAATCATCTGAAGGTCTTGGCCATTGCCTTCATTTTATAGAGACGAAAATGGAAACCCAAAAAGATCAGTAATTTCCTAATGGCTGCATGGCAAAATTGTAGAATGGCCAAAACTAAAATTAATTTCCCCTGCCTTTTAGACCAAATCTATGTTTAAAGTTAAAATATTTGAGAGCTCTTGTTGTTATAGATTCAAATTTTTAAAACCAATCAAGTTGCACTGAAAAGAAAAACCTATTTTGACTTCCAGGTGTGCAAAACAACAGCAGTTGCCCGAGTTTCATATTCCCCTATCAGCACTACTACAAAAGAAAATCCACAAGCAGAGCAAAACAAACCACACATTACCCTTGCATTCTCCATTACTAGAGACAGAACATGAACAAACACACATATACACACTTTCAAATTAGATGTAAGTGGAAAAATATCTGACAGGTTACCCAGTAGAATGTCACCCAGTGGATGTGGAATGTAGAGGAAGAGAATCCTGAGATTCCATGAAATAAATTGCAGAGGAGTAAAAGACTTAGGTGAAACACAGACGAAATCATTTTCAGAAGAAGAAAGTTCAATGATGCCTTCAAAATACAGAATACAATTCAGAACTTGGCAGTTCAGAACCCAGATACAGACTTCAAAATGTAAGAGACTGGAAGTGGCAGTCACAGATAATCATATATAGATGGAATAGCTGGTAGACCTTAGAGATAATGCAGTAAAGGGGAGAAGAAATTAGAGGAGGGAAATTAGGAATCCTGCAGAAACAAAGACAGAACAAGGTATCGCCCTTTTCCTATCACCACTACCAGCAACAACATCCATAAATCAAACCTCACAAAAGAGGGCAGAAATAACAAAAGAGGATGCTTTGGAAATAGAAACCTTATTCATGAAATAAATAGACATTGAAATAAAACAGACTACCTTCAGGTAAAATTGCAATAAAAGCCAGAAAATGTGAAAATGTTTCTACTAACAAAGTCTCCTCCAAATAACCAAGAACAGAGCTGAAAAGAAAAACCCTGTAACATAAAACATCACACAGCAGTAAATACCCTCAAAATCTTTGAAGATATGACTAAAAAATACCTTGAATCAGAAATAGAATATTAAGACCAGAATAGACAAAAAGAGAAATAAATAAAATGAACTGACTGAACTCAGAAAGACAATAGAAAAAAAAATAGATAAATAAGACGAGATAAAGATAGAAGTAGATTAGAGAAAGTAAATGAAATGGAAAATAGTCCAACATACCTATATTTTATATAAAGAAAATTAAAACATCTGACCAAAATAATGTTTAAAATTATAGAACCCCTCAAATGCCCCCAAAATAAAGAAAACTTGAATCTATACATTGAAACGAACTACTATATCCCCTGAAAATCTAATCCAGATCAATCAACCCTGGGACATATACTAGTAAAACTATTAAACTTTAAAATAAAGACATTCTCAAGTTCTCAGGAAAACAGATAATTTTAAAATGCAAAAAATAAAAAATAAAAACTGGCAACAAACTTCTCAAAACAGTATACAAATCAAGGCTGCAACAGAGTAACATTTTCAAGAATAGTAAATAGAATATTACATCTGGCTAAACTTCTTCAAACAGATTTGAATCTCCCCAACTCAGAAAACACTGTATATTGTGATTTTCCTCAAGAATCTGCTGGAAACTAAGCTTCATTCAACCAAAAAATAAGTTGGAAATCTTTGGCAAAATGACTGAAACTTGTCAAATATATAATTGTAAAGCAAATATTACAATGAGAATGGGGTCAGGACTAGAAGAATAACACGTAAATATTTCATGCTATGAAAAAGTAGAATAGATTATATTTATAGAATAGACCTAAAACATGGAAGAAAAAGAAGAAGAGAGAAAATGTAAAAAAGTGGAATAAAATTATAGGTACCAGGTGGAAATAATTTAAAACTGACATAACAAACAGCACTAAATTAGGCCAGAAAAGGTGAGGAAATTAAGGGCACTGTACAAAATTAAATACAAAGGTAAGTTCTAAAATAAAAATGCAAGTATTCCTAACTACCAAAACATATTGGTCAGATGCAGTGGCTCACACCTGTAATCCTAGCATTTTGGGAGGCCAAGGCAAGCAAATGACTTGAGATCAGGAGTTTGAAACCAGCCTGGCCAACATGGTGAAACCCTGTCTCTACTGAAAAAAAAAAAAAAATAGCTGGGCATGGAGGTACATGCCTATAATCCCAGCTGTTTGGGAGGCCTGAGGCACAAGGATTGCTTGAATCCAGGAGGCGGAGGTTGCAGTGAGCTAAGATTGCACCACTGCACCCCAGCCTGGGTGATGAAGTGAGACTCTGTCTCAAAATACAATACAATACAATTATATATATATATACACAGACACACACACACACAAACACACACACACACACACACACATATATATATATATTTACATATATTTAAAAAGCCAAGACTAGGCACAGTGGCTCAGGCCTGTAATCCCAGCATTTGGGGAGGCTGAAGTGGGTGGATCACCAGAGGTCAGGAGTTTGAGACCAGCCTGGCCAACATGGTGAAACGTCTTCTCTACTAAAAACACAAAAAAATTAGCTGAGAGTGGTGGTGCGTGCCTGTAATTCCAGCAACTCAGGAGGCTGAGGTAAGAGAATCGCTTGAATCCGGGAGGCAGAGGTTGCAGTGAGCCTAGATCACGAGATCAGGCCACTGCACTCCACCCTGGGTGACAGAGTAAGACTCCATCCCAGAACACAAACAAACAAACAAAAAAACAAAACAGCCAAATGTATGCACCAAATAAAGAAAGCAATTAACACATGTAAATTTAAACACACTGTAAATACAATGTAAGCTACTATGAAGAGGCCAAAGATAATTGTCATATCAATAAAAGTAAATAAGGTTAATTCATTTATTAAGAGAAATTCAGTGTTTACACTGACACATAAAGGTAAACCCACCTCTTTGTTCATGCGGAATATAAAAGACATACATAATGTGGAGGTTTCAAAAGGCTAAAAATAAAGGGATGGATAAAGACTTAGGCAAATTAAAACAAGAAGAATGCATGTTGTACAATCCTAATATCGGACAAATTAAAATTCAAGACAAAAAGCATCAGAAGAGACAAATAAAAACACTTTAGAATGTTAAAGTTAACATTTCACTATGAAGAAATAGAAGTTTTGAATATCTATGCACCATATAACAGCAACTACGTGTAGAAAAAATACAGAAGATGCTGGAAAAATAGAAACATACTAATAACAGTATAACTTAACTATTTTTGGTACAAAGTAGACCAATTGAAGAAAAATAGTAGAGATTATAAAAAAACCTAAAAAGTATAATCAATTAAGTACATATATATTTAATAAATCACATCAATAATAGAGAATATATCTTCTTCCAAATGTACATAGAACATTTGCAATTACACATTTATTTTTTTGAGATGGATTCTCACTATGTTGCCCAGGCTGGTCTCAAACTCTTGAGCTCAAGTCATCTTCCTATCTCAGCCATCCTGGGATCAGAGGTGTGCCCCACTGCACCCAGTTGAACATTCACAAATATTAATTATAGATTCTAACACAAAGAAAACATCAGTAGATTCTTAAAAAATAGAAATATCACAAACAACACTCTGCTTACAATGCAATAAAACTAGAATTTAAAAATGAAAACAAACAAAATGTGGCCTATCTGGAAATTAAAATAGCTTATATTTAACAAAGCTTGAGTAAAAGGAGCAATACAAACAAGAAAACTATAGAATTTTTGGGAAAAAAAAGTATGATAATAAAACACTGTAAGAATCTATGGTATCCCTTTAAAATAGTTATCAGGAGAAAATTAATAGTCCTAAACACATATGTCAGGCACATGAATATAAAGGAATTAAATTTCTTATTCTGACAGCTGGAAAATGAAAAAAATATATATGTATATAAAGGAAGCATGAAGAACTAAATAATAAAGATAAATGCAGAAATTAATGAGGTAGAGAATATAAAAACAGTAGACAAAATTAACAAACCATAATCCTGCTAAAACAGTAAACCAAACAGGCAAATTACTATTTTAAATAATAGCTGAGGAGAGAAACACATAGATAAAAAAGAAAAAATGGTGTGGGTTAGAACTCTTAATAAAGGATATACATCTATGCAAATGAATTTGAAAATTTAGAGGAACTGGGTCATTCCTTTTAAGAATATAGCCAATCAAAACTTACCCCAGTATGAAAAGAACAAAATTAGCCTCAGCATGAATAGAGAGCTTTAAAAGAACTAACAAAAAAGGTTAGTTCTACATAGTTGTCACGAAGAATTTCTACCAAACATTTAGTGACTACATAGTCCTAATGCTATATAAATTGTTTAGAACATAGGAAATGAAGAAAAACATCCACATTCTTTTTATGAAGTGCCATAATAATATCTGAACCCAATAAAGAGAGAAGCAAGAACATGACAAAGTGGGGAATATATTACAAATGCAGAAATGGTTCAGCATTAGAAAATGTATTGATATAATTCACCATATTAATAGGTCCAAAGAAAAAATCATGTGATTACCTCATTTGACAAAATCCAACATCCATTCTTAATGCAAACTCTCGCAAGAAAAATAACAACAAAACAGGAATGGATGGATATTTCATTAATATGATCAAACACACATACATTCAAACACACAGGCACACACACCTTGTAACAGGTACAATACACCCCTGCCAATTCTCCAGCAACAGAGCTATGCCCTAATCTTCACAACCTCTGTTATGTGTATTTTGCAGATGTGATTAAAATAAGGATTTTTTTTAAATTTTACTATACTTTCAGTTATGGGATACATGTGCGGAACGTGCAGGTTTGTTACATAGGGATACACTTGCCATGGTGGTTTGCTGCACCCATCAACCTGTCATCTACATTAGGTATTTGTCCTAAGGCTATCCCTCCCTTAGCTCCTCACCCACCAACAGGCCCCAGTGTGTGATGTTCCCCTCCCTGTGTCCATGTGTTCTCATTGTTCAACTCCCACTTATGAGTGAGAACATGCGGTGTTTGTTTTTCTGTTCCTGTGTTAGTTTGCTGAGAATGATGGTTTCCAGTTTCTTCCATGTCCCTGCAAGGGACATGAATGCATCTTTATTTTATGGCTGCATAGTCTTCCATGTTGTATATGTGCCACATTTTGTTTTTCCAGTCTATCACTCATGGGCATCTGGGTTGGTTCCAAGTCTTTGCTATTGTGAATAGTGCTGCAATAAACATATGTGTGCATGTGTCTTTATAGTATAATGATTTATAATCCTTTGGGTATATACACAGTAATGGATTGCTAGGTCAAATGGTATTTCTGGTTCTAGATCCTCAAGGAATCACCACACTGTCTTCCACAATGGTTGAACTAATTTACACTCCCACCAACAGTGTAAAAGTATTCATATCTCTCCACATCCTCTCCAGCATCTGTTGTTTCCTGCTTTTTAATGATTGCCATTCTGACTGGCATGAGATGGTATCTCATTGTGGTTTTCATTTGCATTTCTCTAATGACCAGTGATGATAAACTTTTTTTCAAATATTTGTTGGCCGCATAAACGTCTTCTTTTGAGAAGTGTCTGTTCATATCCTTCGCCCACTTTTTGATGGTTTTTTTTTCTAGTAAATTTGTTTAAGTTGCTTGTAGATTCTGAATAGTAGCCCTTTGTCAGATGGATAGATTGCAAAAATTTTCTCCCAATCTGTAGGTTGCCTGTTCACTCTGATGGTAGTTTCTTTTGCTGTGCAGAAACTGTTTAGTTTAATTAAATTCCATTTGTCAATTTTGGCTTTTGTTGTCGTTGCTTTTGGTGTTTTAGTCATGTAGTCTTTTTGTCCATGCTTATATCCTGAATGGTATTGCCTAGGTTTTCTTCTAGGGTCTTTATGGTTTTAGGTCTTACATTTAAGCCATCAATCCATCTTGAGTTAATTTTTGTATAAGGTATAAGGAAGGGGTCCAGTTTCAGTTTTCTGCATATAGCTAGCCAGTTTTCCCAAAGGATTTTTAAATGGAAACATTGTTCTGGATTATCCAGGTGAGCCCAGGGTAATCACAGGGTTATTTTTAAGTGAAGGAGGGATGTTGGTAGGAAGGATCAGAGTCAGAGAGATCTGAAGAAACTACACTGCTGGACAAAGAACATAAGCAGCTTACAGAAACTGGAAAAGGCAAAAAAAAAAAAAAAAAAAAAAAAACTGATTATACACTAGAACCTCCAGAATAAATGCAGCCCTGCTAACAACTTGATTTTATTCCAGTAAGATTCATTTTTCTTACTTCTGACCTCCAAAATTATATGATAATAAGTGTGTTTTCATAAGTCACTAAATTTGTAGTAATCTGTTACAGCAGTGATATGAAACTTATAAGTACTTACTTAGTGGGGAAATCCTGGAGGCATTCCCAGTGAGATTAGGGAAAGCTAAGAATGCTCACTATCTTTACTACTATTCAACATTTCTCTGGACTCAAAGCATGAAACCAGAGAACACAATTATAGGCATACAAATTAGAAATAAAACCTCTCTATTGTCTAATATAACATTATATTTGAAAACTACTATAGAATAAATGATAAAAAATAATTCAAATAAAAAATTGAACAAGCTAGCATGTTATAAAATTTGCAAGCATATATCAATATCATTTTCTATTAACCAGTTATAGAATAAAATGGATAAAACTCCTTCCATGATAGCAACAAAAATATAAAATACTAAAGAAAATAACAAGAAGTATTCAAGGTTTCTATAAAGAAAACTATTTTTAAAATTTCTATTAGATATAAAAATAGACTTGCCACAAAAATATATCCCTTGTTTTTGGTTAGGTCAACTTAAAATCATCAAGATTTTAGTTCTTTCTAAGTTTATTTATAAATTTAATGTAATCACAAAATACTCCAATGAGCTTGTTTCATGGAGCTAGAAAAGTTAATCCTAAACTTTATATGAAAAAAATTATCTTATAAGGATAGCTTGAAAACACACACAAAAAGAATAGCTATCAGGAGGGAGTAGCACTAACAGATATTAAAATATACTGGTGATGCCTAATTTAAATAGTGTGGAATCAGTTTATAACTAGGCAGACAAATGAAATACAAGTGTAGTAAGAAATCCAAATACATATAGGTACCTAATATGTGAAAATATGTTATCTCAATCACAAGCACAAAGAGATAGTTTTTTCATGATGGTACGAACACATTGGAAAGACTTTCAGAAAAATATAAAATTATATCTACTCCACACACCACACAGTCCAAACGGATCAAAGACTCCAATGCAAAAATTAAAATTATGCATACACTTAGAAAAATCATGGGTAAACTTAAGTGTGGCATGGGAAACTGCTTTATAACCATGACTGAAATTCCAGAGGAAACAAAAGAAATTAATGATACATTTGACTATGTAAAAATTCTCTTTAAATCTTTTGCATGGCAAGAATCACTACAATCCAAGTCAAAACACAAATATCCAAATGAGAGAAAATGTTTGCAATATATATCACAGATATATGAGTATGTCTCTAAATACAAAGATTTGAAAATGAAGGCACAAACAGTATTTCCTATAGAAACATAGGCAAACTACAAAAACAAAGTTCACAAAAAGAGCTATAAATATAGCCACTAAATATATAAGCAAATGTTCAAATTTGTGCATATTAAAAGCAAAAACTCTACTATATCATTTCTCACATACAGCAAAAATTCAAAAGCTTAACAAAAAAGAGCCTGCGTTGCCAAGTCAATCCTAAGCCAAAAGAACAAAGCTGGAGGCATCATGCTACCTGACTTCAAACTATACTACAAGGCTACAGTAACCAAAACAGCATGGTACTGTTACCAAAACAGAGATATAGACCAATGGAACAGAACAGAGCCCTCAGAAATAATGCCGCATATCTACAACCAGCTGATCTTTGACAAACCCGACAAAAACGAGAAATGGGGAAACAATTTCCTATTTAATAAATGGTGTTGGGAAAACTGGCTAGCCATATATAGAAAGCTGAAACTGGATCCCTTCTTTACACCTTATACAAAAATTAATTCAAGATGGATTAAAGACTTAAATGTTAGACCTAAAACCATAAAAACCCTAGAAGAAAACCTAGGCAATACCATTCAGGACATAGGCATGGGCAAGGACTTCATGTCTAAAACACCAAAAGCAATGGCAACAAAAGCCAAAATTGACAAATGGGATCTAATTAAACTAAAGAACTTTTGCACAGCAAAAGAAACTACCATCAGAGTGAACAAGCAACCTACAAAATGGGAGAAAATTTTTGCAATCTACTCATCTGACAAAGGGCTAATATCCAGAATCTACAATGAACTCCAACAAATTTACAAGAAAAAAGCAACCCCATCAAAAACTGGACAAAAGATATGAACAGACACTTCTCAAAAGAAGACATTTATGCATCCAAAAGACACATGAAAAAATGCTCATCATCACTGGCCATCAGAGAAATTCAAATTGAAACCACAATGAGATACCATCTCACACCAGTTAGAATGGCCATCATTAAAAAGTCAGGAAACAACAGGTGCTGGAGAGGATGTGGAGAAATAGGAACACTTTTACACTGTTGGTGAGACTGTAAACTAGTTCAACCATTGTGGAAGTCAGTGTGGCGATTCCTTAGGGATCTAGAACTGGAAATACCGTTTGACCCAGCCATCCCATTACTGGGTATATATCCAAAGGATTATAAAACATGCTGCTATAAAGACACATGCACACGTATGTTTATTGCGGCACTATTCACAATAGCAAAGACTTGGAACCAACCCAAATGTCCAACAATGATAGACTGGATTAAGAAAATGTGGCACATATACACCATGGAATACTATGCAGCCATAAAAATGATGAGTTCATGTCGTTTGCAGGGACATGGATGAAGCTGGAAACCATCATTCTCAGCAAACTATCTCAAGGACAAAAAAACCAAACACCGCATGTTCTCACTCATAGGTGGGAATTGAACAATGAGAACACATGGACACAGGAAGGGGAACATCACACTCCGGGGACTGTTGTGGGGTGGGGGGACGGGGAGGGACAGCATTAGGAGATATACCTAATGTTAAATGTCGAGTTAATGGGTGCAGCACACCAACATGGCACATGTATACATATGTAACTAACCTGCACATTGTGCACATGTACCCTAAAACTTAAAGTATAATTTAAAAAAAGATTAAAAAATACAAACAATATACTGTATCTGTAAAGTTAAGGTGGGAATGTGAGGATGGTGCCACCACCATAAAAGCACCATAAAAGAGAATTTGGCAATATTTAACACAACTTGTATGCATTTATCCTGTTATCCAACAATCACATTTCTATGAATTTATCCTGAAAACATACCTCCAAAAATACCAAAATACATGTGCAGTAGATTGTACATTGAAAAATTGCTTATAATTATAAATTATTAAAAACTACCTAAATTTCCAAGTATAGGAATTTGTTCAAATAAACTATGGCTGCACACACACAATGAAATACTATGCAACTGTAAAAAAAGAATGAAAAAGACTTTAAATAACTAATATGAACTAATTCCTAGGAAATGTTAAGTGAAAAAAATTCAAAAGAGATTATATAACTTGCTACCTTTTGTGTAGGAAATAAGAGGAAATAGAAAGATACAAACAAGCACAAACTATAAAATGGAAAATAAGGAAGCTGGTTATCTGCAAGTAGTAGAGGACACGGGATGAGTGACATTCCTCTAACTGCATATTTTTTATTTTTAGAAACATGTTAATGTTCAATATGTACAAAAATAAAATTAAATCAATATGGATGAGGAGGTGGAAATAAAATCTATAACTGGAAAATAATCCTCCATTCCCACCAACACAACAACAAAACAACTATATATATATATATATATATATATATCTCCACAGATATATAGTTATATATGTTATATATAGTTATATATACGTTTTATATGTATAGTTATATATTTTATATGTAATATATATTTACAGTAGAAATCATATAAATATATACATTTCTACTACTTTCAAAGAACAAATTATGAAAAAGACGTGTTGTTTGGGGACTTATTTTTATGTATGTTTAAGGAGGAATAGCAATGTAAAATTTAAATCTCCTTTAACAGTAGATACAAAAAACAACGGAACAATAAGGAATGAGCTTTAGAGATGATGGCTTTTTAAAAAAATCATCTTAAAATTTATTATCCTTCAGTCACTCCTTAATGAGGAAGTCACAGTGCATTCATTTAACTAAAGTGGTCTGAGAACTGAAAGATGGTTAACATGTACCAAATAATCATAGCTCTTAAAAGGATGCCCAAACCAAACGTTCCTCTCTATTAAAGTAAAAATAAAACCCATTGATCTGATTTTTATTCACCCAAACAATAAGTATGAATCACTTTCCTATTTATATAAACAGTCTTCCTAGTCTATAGCTCAGATATTTTAATTCAGATGTACTTTTACTCCAAAAAATAAAAAGGAAACAAGGTGAAACAAAAAAATAAAAACTGAAGAGAGAAGACTATTGCATTTCACCAGTTAAGGTATTATAAAAAGTCAATAATAGCATCATTGATATATGAGAAAGAATGATGAACAGACTATATGACAGCTATTTTTAAATGTAATAATGGAACCTCAGAGAAACTCCTGTCAAAATAAAAGAGAAAAATTAGGACGTGCACTGAGACAAGTAAAAGCAAAAGATCTTTAAGCACAAGAAGCAAATCAATGATGAGAGAGCAGAGTAGCAGCAAGAATAATACAACTGCCTACCACATTGCAAATATAACTGTGAAAAGAAAATCATTTGAGGCGATTATGAAAAGTCAGAGCAATCAATGAGATAGCTAGTAAAGGGCATTAATTAAAGCTCTGTCGTGTCCTAGATTGATAAAGTGACTTTCAGCAAGTCACAAACAGGAGTTTACATTATAGAAGTAAAGACAAGCTCTTCCTATTCCAAATGACATAATAACCAACAGTAGCCATAATCAAAACAGAGGAAACAGAATGCCACTTGTCCCTACAGTGTCACAGATACTACCAAAAGGAAACAGATCCGAAGTTAGGCACATGAACAGAGTAAAAGGAATCTGTACTTTAGAACAAATTATAATAATTTTAGGGAACCCTATAGTTCATCCTAGAAGTCAATAAATATACACAGGTATTAATGATTTTCTGAAAGCATCAAATACACACACGAAAAATGTCACTTTTCAGAGATTAATTTGAGCCTTTTAGCAAAAAATCCTGGTACAGTATGCCAACATAGTTCATCAAGTTGGACAGAAATGAAACAGCAATGTCAACTATGTGATCACATAACTGTCAAGAGTTAACATTTTTGTTTTTGGCAATGAAAGTTACAGAGGTAGAAATGTCCTCACCTAGCATGATATTTTTCTAAAACCTAATTATTTTATGATAATATATGAGCCATTTCATAGTCCTTTGAAGCCTAAATGAGAGTTATAGATTTCATGACATGATAATTTAAAGAAAAGTATTTTGGTTCAATATGCTGTCTAGAACTCAAAAGAGATAATGGTGACTTCTGGTTTCCACTCTGGCATGTAAGGAACTTCAAAGTTGTCACGCTTTCCTCACAATAAGAAAAAAGCTAAACAATCTGAAAATCAATAACCCTTCTTAGATCCATCAGAGAATCGAAGTCATAGAGAAAATGGCTGCCTCCAAAATAGGAGAGGCATATACAAAGAATCACAACATAGTAGAGGAAAAGCCAAGAGAAGAAACCACTACTAGAACCAGGACCAGAGTAGAAAAACTTAAACTATGATTGACAACTTACTGGAGGCTCAGTGTCTACAATCTTTATAGTAAAAAACTTTAAGGGAGCCCAGTTCTAGTGCGGACCCTATACTTTTGTGAGTATACCTTCAGCAGCCCTGCCAGCCTCTCACAGTGAAGATAAGAAAAAATTTTCTTCATATTTCAGCAGGGGAAAGGAAAAGTAGGCATTTTGAAAGACATCAAGAGAATTCTGTTTTTCTTAGTTCTGCCCTCACAGTAAACTATCTTAGGAAAGCCTAACAAACCAGGGTTTTACCAGACTCTGATATAAAAGAAGGCATATACCCTTCTAGCCTTCTTGTCTTACCTGAGTTGGGAGTGAAAATGGGAAGAGACTGAGAAGAATTTGTGAAGGTCACAGTCCAGAAACAGGCTTAATAAAATATTAGAATCTAATCATGGGACAAAAGACTCTTTCCCCGACTCCTGAAACTTAGCAATCATGAATAGGGCTCCTGAAAAATATTAGGGGGTTACAATGGAAAAAATTGCTTGTTTCAGACCTTATTTAGAAAGAAGTCTCTAAGAAAACCCAAAGACAACAGAAAAGAAAAAATACAACAGAAAATGAACAAAAACAAGGACACCAAATGAGATTTTTAGCCCCGACACCTACAACTATAGCAAACGCAATGTACCTCCAAGTCAGGTAAATTTAACAATCTCACACTAAAGGTCTAATTACCTCTGTTCCATTTGCCTGGTACATCATGTCCAGCTTTCAACAAAATATTACACAGCACACTAAAAGACAAAAAGCATAGTTTGAAAAGCTAAAGCAAACATCCAAATGAGATTCAGATATGGCAGAGATTTTAGCATTATCAGACTGGAAATATAACACAACTGTGATTAACATACTAAAAGTTCTAGTGAAAAAGTAGACAATGTGCAAGAACAGATGCGTATTGTAAGCAGTGAGATGGAAACCCTAAGAAAGAATCAAAAGAAAATGACAGAAACCAAAAACATTGTAAAGTACTGAAAAGTACCTTTGATAGGCTCATCAACAGACTGGATGGAGTCTAGGAAATCAGTGAGCTTGAAGAAATGTCAATAGTAACTTCTAAAACTGAAATTCAAAAAGGTTTAAAAAAGATTGAAAAGACTATCCAAGAACTATGGTAGGACTACAAATGATGTAACTACACATAATAGAAATATCGTTAGGAAAATAAAGAAAGAAAATAACAGAAGAGATGCTTAAAGTAATAATGGCTAAGAATTTTCCAAAATTTATGGCAGACACCAAATCATAGATCCCAGTAGCTCACGGAAAATCAAGCAAGGTAAATACCAAAAATATCCACGCCCAAGCATACCATATTTGAACTGCAGAACATTAAAGACAAAGAAAAAAATTCTTTCAAGAAGCCAGAGGGGGGAAAACACACCTTACCTATAGAGAAGGAAGGATAGAGTTACATTAGACTTCTGCTCACAAACTATGCAAGCAAGAAGATCATGTGCTATTGAAAGTAAAAACCTGGCCAGGTGCAGTGGCTCACGCCTGTAATCTCAGCACTTTGGGAGGCTGAGGTGGGCAGATTATTTGAGATCAGGAGTTCGAGACCAGCCTGACCAACATGGTGAAACCCCATCTCTAATAAAAATCCAAAAAAATTAGCCAGGCGTGATGGCACATGCCTATAGTCCCAGCTACTCAGAAGGCTGAGGCAGGACACCTTGAACCTGGGAGACAGAAGTTGCAGTGAGCTGAGATCATGCCACCACACTCCAGCCTGGGAGACAGAGCCAGACTCCATTTCAAAAAAAAAAAAAAAGTAAAAACTGACCAATCCAAATTCTATATCCAATGAAATTATACTTCAAAAATAAAGGAGAAATAAAGTTTTTCTCATACAAAAATTGAAGAACAGACTTGCTTTGAAAAAAATGTTTTAAAAAAAGCTTCAGAGAGGAGGAAAATTATATAGGTTAGAAACTCAGATCTACAAAAACAAAAACTGACAACTGGAGAAGGAATTAAGGAAAATAAAATGTCATTTATTTTTCATATGCAAATTGATCTAACAAATAATCTGTTCAAATAATAGCAACAATGTATTTGGTGATTATAGGTTATAAATATGTGAAATAAATTCCAGCTATGATGTAAGGGATGGGAGAGAGCAATTCAGAATACTCTATTATAGGATACTTATGCTGCCTGTGAAGTTTATATAGTGTTATTTGAAAGTGGGCTTTGGTTAGTTGTAAATGTACATTGCAAATTCTAAGAAAACCACTAAAAAATGTTTAAGATATGTATAACTGATATGCTAAGAAGAAAAAATCAAACAACATAAAATGTTCCATTAAAATCAGAGAGGACAGAGGAAGAGAGGAAATAAATAAATGAAATGAAAACTGAAAGCCTTTCCTCTAAGATCTTGAAAACAACAAGGATGCCCACTGCCACCACTACTATTTAACATAGTACTGAAAGTCCTAGAGCAATCACACAAGAGAAAAAAATAAAGGACAAATGAACTGGAAAGGAAGAAGTTAAATTATCCTTGTTTGCAGATAACATAATCTTATATTTGGAAAAACCGAAAAAATCCACAAAAATTATTAAAACTGATAAATTCAGTAAAGTTACAGGATACAAAATCAACATATAAAAATCAGTAGCATTTTATATGACAACAGCTAACAATCTTAAAAAGAATAAAAAAGTAATCCCACTTACAATTGCTACAAATAAAATACATAGGAATAAACTTAACTAAATAAGTGAAAGATCTCTACAATGAAAACTATAAAACACCAAAGCAGAAAATTGAAGAGGGCACAAAAAATGGAAAAATAATCCTTATTCATGGATTGAAAGAGTCAATATTGTTAAAACGTCTCTATTACCTGAAGTAATCTATAGATTTAGTGTAATCCCTATGGAAATATCAATGAAATTTTTCACAGAAATAGCAAAAATAGTCCTAAGACTCATATGGAACCATAAAAGACCCAGAATAGGCAAAGCTATCCTGAAAAAACAACAACAACAACCAAAACTGGAGGAATCACATTACCTGACTTCAAATTATACTACAGAACTATAGTAAACAAAACAGTATGGTACTGCCATAAAAGCAGACATACACACCATTGGAACAGAATTGAGAACCCAGAAATAAACCCATACATCTACAATGAATTCATTTTTGACAAAGGTATCAAAAACATACACTGAGGAAAGGACAGTCTCTTCAGTAAATTGTGCTGGGAAAACTGGATATCTCTATGCAGAAGAATGAAACTAGACCCCTATGTCTCACCATACAAAAAAAATCAAATAAAAATTAAAGAATTAAACCCAAGACCTCAAACTATGAAACGACTGCAAAAAAACACTGAGGAAACTCTTCAAGACATTGAAATGGGCAAAGATTCTTGAGTAATACCCTACAAACACAGGTAATCAAAGAGAAAATGGACAAATTATATCACATCAAGTTAAAAAGCCTCTGCACAGCAAAGCAAATAATCAACAAACTGATGAGAAAATCCACAGGATAAGAGAAATTTTTTGCAAACTACCAGTCTAACAAGGGATTAATAACGATATTACATAAGAAGCTCAAACAACTCAATAGGAAAAAATAAAATAACACAATTTAAAAATGAGCAAAAGGTCTTAATAGACATTTCTCAAAAGAATACATAGAAATGACAAACAGGCATATGAAAAGGTGCTCAGCATGACTGATGATCAGAGAAATGCGAATCAAAATTAAAATGAGATATCATTTCATCCCAGTTAAAATGAGTTTTATACAAATGACAAGCAATAACAAATGCTGGCGAGGATGTGGAGAAAAGGGAATCACTATACACTGTTGGTTGGAACATAGTACAACCACTATGGAGAACAGTTTAGAGGCTCCTCAAAAAACTAAAAATAGAGCTACCATACTGTCTAGCAATCCCACTGCTACGGACACAAAAGAAAGAAAATCAGTACATAAAAGAGATAGCTGCACTCCCATACTGACTGTAGCACTATCCACAATAGTCAAGATTTGGAAGCAACCCAAGTGTCCATCAACAAATGAATGAATAAAGAAAATGTGGTACATATACACAATGGAGTACTAGTCAGCTATAAAAAACAATGGGATCCTGTCATTTGCACCAACATGGATGGAACGGGAAGTCATTATGTTAAGTTAAATAGCCAGGCACAGAAAGACAAGCTTTGCATTTTCTCACTTATCTGTGACAATTAAAAATTAAAACAATTGACCTCATGGAGCTAGACTAGAGGCTGGTTTCCAGAGGCTGGGAAGAGTAGTGGTAATTGGGGGAAATGAAGATTAATGGGTACACAGTAACAGTTAGAAAGAATGAATACAATCTAGTATTTGCTAGCAAAACAGAGTGATATAGTAAAAAATAATTTAATTGTACATTTTAAAATAGCTAAGAGTATAATTGGATTGTTTACAACACAAAGGATAAATGCTTGAGGTGATAAATACTCCATTTACCCTGATATGATTACAATGCATTGCATGCCTGTATCAAAATATCTCATGTAACCCATAAATATATACACCTACTACGCACCTACAAAACCTAAAAATTAAACAAAAAATAAAATTAAAAAGGAGCAAAGAACAAGGACAGTAAATGAAAAATAATGACCACAGTAAATATTAGTACAATTGTATTGATGCTCACTTTAAGCATAAATGGTCTAAATACACTAATTAAAAGACAGAGTGGACAATAAACAGCATCCAATTATATGTTATCTACAAGACAGATGAATACACTTTTTATCAGTAAGCATAGATATACTATGCTAGCATGAATCAAAAAAAGTTGGAGTAGGTATCATAATTCCAGACAATGGAGAATTTACAGCAAAGAAAATTGTCAGGGATTAAGGGGGGGTGGGCATTACATAATAATAAAGAGATTACTTCTCCAATAAGATACAGCAAACATTAATATGTATTATCTAACAACAGAGTGTCAAAATCTATGAGGCAAAGTCTGTTATAACTGCAAATAGACAAATTTTATATTGTTTTTGGAGACTTCAACACTCCTCTCTAGTAATCGACAGATCCATCAGGAATAACATCAGTAAGAACATAGTTGAACTGAACAGCACCATCAATCAACTGGAAATAATTGACATCTATAGAATATTTTATCCAGCTACAGCAGAGTACACACATTCTTCTCAAGTTCACATAAAATATTCAAGATAGGCCATATTTCTGGGCCATGAAACACACCTTAACAAATCTAAAAGAATAGAAATCATACAACATATGCTCCCAGGACACAATGGAATTAAACTAAAATTAATAACAAAATAGAGAACCCCAAAATATATGGAGATTAAACAAGACACTCTTAAATAACACATGGATCAAGAAAATCTCAAGAGAAATGCAAAAAGATTTAGAACTACATGAAAATAATGCAAATTATCAAAATTTGTGGAACAAAGAGAAAGAGCTTGAGGAAATTGAATGCATCTAATAGTAAAGAAGAGAGATCTCAAATGAATAACCTAAGTTTCCACCTTAGGAAACTAGAAAAAGAAGAGCAATTAAATCTAAAGTAAGCAGAAGAAAAGAAATATTAAAATCAGAGCCAAAATCAATGAAATTAGAAAAAAAAATCAATAGAAAAAATCAACAAAACCAAAAGTTGGTGTTTTGAAAGCACTGATAAAATTAATGAACCTCTAGCCAGGTTAGGAAAAAGAAGAGAGGATACAAATTATTAATACTGGAAACAGAAGAAGGGTAATCATTAATAATACCATAGCTATTAAAAGGAAAAAAGGATATTATGAACAACTCTATGTCCCTAAATTTGATAATCTAGATGAAATGAGCCAATTCCTTGAAAGACAAAATCTAGCAAAACACACAGAGAAATCAATGATATGAATAGTCCTAAATCTGTTAAAGAAATTAAACCAGTATTTAGTAACTTTCCAAATCAGAAAGCATGAGGTCCAGAGGGTTCACTACCAAACATTCAAGAAAAAATTATACCAATTCTCAACAATTTATTTCAGAAAATGAAAGCACAGAAACTACTTTCCAATTCATTCAACGAGGGCAGCATTACCCTAACACCACAACAAAGACACTACAAGTGAGGACAGCAAAGATCAACATTTCTCATAAACATACATGAAATAATTCTCAATAAAATACTAGCAAGTCAAATCCAACACTATATAAAAGGAATTTATGTCGCAACTAAGTGGTATTTATTCCACATATACAAAGCTGGTTCAACATTTGAAAATCAATTAATGTAATCCATAACATAAACAGGTTAATGAACAAAATCATATAATCAGATTGATAGATGCAGAAAAAGTATTTAACAAAATCTAATGCTTATTATAAGGAAAATTCTCAGAAAACTAAGAATAAAGGGGAACTTCCTTGACTTGATCAAAAACACCTACAAAAAAACCTATAGTTAACAGAACACTTAATAGTGAGAGCAAAGATTTCTTTCCCAGTACAAAAAAAAAGAATGTCCTTTCTCATCATTCCTATACAACATTGCACTGGAAGTATTGGCTAATGAAGACAAGAAAATAAAATAAACAAAACATATTCAGATCGGAAAGAAAGCAATAATCTTTCTTTCTTTCTTTCTTTCTTTTCAGATGACATGCTTATTTATGTAGGTAATCCCAAAAAATCAACAACTACAGCAATGAAAATCTCTGAATAATAAGTGACTATCACAAAGTTGCAGGACACAAGGTTAATATAAAAAGTTAACTGTTTCCTTGTTATACCAGCAATGCACAATTGGAATATGAAATTAAAAACACAATACCATTTATGTTAGCACCAAAAAAGGTAAATTAATATAAATCTGACACAATATGTACAAGATATATTTTTTTAAAAACTCTCCAAAACCCTGACAAAATAAACAAGATTTAAATAAATGGAGAGATATCCTACGTACCAGAATAGGATGACTCAGTATTATCAAGATATTAGTTCTTCCTAAATTGATCTTACATTATATGCAATCCCAATCAATACCTTGGAAAGTTATTTTGTGGATATCAAAAAGTAGTTCCAAAGTTTATATGAAAAAGCAAAAGATTCAGAGCAGCCAACACATAGGAAGAAAAAAGTTAGGAAAACTGACACTTCTCTGCTTTACGATTTACTATAAAACTACATTACTCATAACATTGTGTTACCAACAAATAATAGATAGCAAAATAGAATAAAAGTTGAAGGCATAGAATAGACTCATACCAACATAGCCAACTGATCTTTGTCAAAAAAGCACAGGCAACTCAATAGACAAAAGATATTCTTTACAATAAATGGTGCTGGAACAACTGAACATATAATAATCTTTTAAAAAAAGAATGCAGACATAGAACCTATACCTTTCACCAAAAAACCTCAAAATGAATCATAGACCTAAATATAATAAACAAAATTATGCAACTCATAGAAGAAAATATAAGAGAAAAATTTAGTTGACTTTGGGTTTAGTGATATTCTTAAACACAACACCAAAAAAAGATCCTTGAAAAAATATTGAGAAGTTGGACTACATTAAAATTAAAAATATTTTCTCTGTGAACAACACCATCAAGAAAATGAAAACACAAATCATAGACTATCAAAAATATTTGCAAAACACACATCTGATAAAGGACTGGTATCCAAAATATACAAATAACTCTTAAAATTCAACAATAAGAAAACAAACAACTCAATTGAAAAATACACAAAACATCTGAATAGACACCTTATCAAAGAATATATACAGATGGCAAGCAAGTGTATGAAAAGATGTTCAGCATCACATGTCATTAAGGAATTGCAATTTAAAACAACGAGATACCATTACACACCTATTTGAATGGCAAAACTCCAAAACACTGTCAACAAATGCCAGTGATGTGACAAAATAGAACTTCCACTAATTGCTGGTGGCAATGCAAAGTGGCACAGCCATTCTGGAAGACAGCTGGGCAGTTTCTTACAAAACTAAACATACTCTTGCTATAACATACAGCAATTGTACTACTTGATATTAACCCAAATGACTTGAAAACCTATGTTCACAAAAAAATACACACATAAACTTTTATAGCAGCTTCATTCAAAATTGCCAAAACTTGATAGCAACCAACATGTACTTCAATAGGTGAATGAATAAACTATAGTACCACAAAATGGAATATTATTCAGTGATAAAAAGAAATAAACTACCTAGTCACAAACAGACATGGAGCAAACTTAAATGCCTATTGCAAAGTGAAATAAGTCAACCAGAAAAAGCTACATACATAATTCTAACTATATAACATTTTTTAAAAAGCCAACACTATGGTGACAGTCAGTAAAATGATCAGCAGTTGGGGTTCTCAAGGAGAGAGGGAAGGATCAGTAAATAGAGCACAAGGGATATTTAGGGGAGTAAAACTATTCTGTATAATACTGTAATGGTGGATCCATGTCATTATTCATTTGTCAAACTCACAAAATGTACAATACAAAGGGTGAATCCTAATGTATAGTCTATGTAATAGTAATGTATCAATATTAGCTCATCAGTTGTAACAAATGCACCTGCTGCACGTTGAATTGTGTTCCTCCAAAATTCAAATGTTGAAACTCTAACCTCCATTTTGAATATGGGAACTTTCTAATGTAATCAGGTCAAGAGAGTGGAGCCCTCGTGATGGGATTAGTGCCCTTATGAGAAGAGACATAGAGTGATCTCTTTTTTTCTCTCTCTCCCCCACCATGTGAAGACACAGCAATAAGATGGCCATCTTTAAGCCAAGAAGACAACCTTCATCAAGAACTAAATCAAGACACACCTTGAATTTGGACTTTCCAGCCTCCAGAACTGTGGAAATAAATTTCTCATTTAAATTCCCAAACTATGGTATTTATTTTTGTAACAGTTAGTCTTAGGCAATTCAAGCTGCTATAACAAAGTACCAGAAGCTTGATGGCTTAAAAAACAACAGAAATCTATTTCTCATAGTTCTAGACGCTGGAAGTCTGAGACCAGGGTACCAGCATAGTCACATTCTGGTGGGGTCTCTCTTCTGGCTTGCAGACTGCTGACTTCACATTGTATCCTCAAATGGCAGAAAGAGAGAGAGAGGAAGCTCTCATGACGCACTAATCCCATCTATGAGAACTGCATCATCAGGACATAATTATCTCCCAAAGGCCCTATGCCTCCTAAAAACATCACACTCAAGGTTAGAATTTCAATACATAAATTTGGGGAGGGTAACACAATTTGAACTGTATTATATACTCAATGTTTGTGTATGTAACTATGAAATGTTTGTTTATGAAACTATCACAGGAATGCAAGATGTTAATAATAGGAAAAAACTACATGTTGCAGACAGGGAGTATACAGGAACTCTCAGTACTTTCACTCATTTTTTCTGAAAACTTAAAAATTGATCTGAAAAATCAAGTCTATTAAAAAAAGAAAAACATTGCAAAAATGCGCAAACAAAATGAAAAGATTCTATGTAATGCTCACTTCAGCAATACAGTATGGAATATTAAGAAAACAATGTATTTACACAACCCCACACACATTCAAACAAATTGCATGAATCATTTGCTTAATCTGGACTTCAAAGAAGTAGGCAATAAAAAGCTGCAAATCACTCTTCAATGGACTTGCCAATTTCATATGGCATAAATCAGAATGAAGCATCAAGGATAAAATATACTCATTTGTGAAGTCAAATGGAAAAAACACAATCATCACTTTACTTTGTTCATAAACAACAGTGGTAGTCTTCTGGGCATCTCCTGGTCAGCTGTGGATCCCAAGAAGGCAGCAACTGATGAGAATGATTAATTCTAAAGACATGCATTATGTTGTTTGGTAATTTAAGTACTGTTGAAAGGCATCTTAACTTGGAAGAAACTTAGTAATACACAATGCTTCATTTAAGACCCTCTGGGGGAAAATTAAACAAATACTACTTTCAATACATTTCTGTGAGTTTATGTCATGATGTTTTAGACTACAATTTAAAACAAAACAAGCATAAATTTGAAACCTAAGCTGTTGCTTTTAATAGTTTATTTCTTCTCCAGTAGGTCATTCTAATTACTGCTTGTGCAAGTTAACACCTTTATCAAAATAATGCCAAAGAAAGCACTCTTGGAACAACTTTTTGGTATTATTGTTAGTATAAAAAATGTACAACACAGATGTCAAAGAATGTTGATAATAGTGAAAACAAAAGTAAACAAATAAAAACAAAAATAATATTTTAAAGGACAAATGTTCTGAAAAACAAAAATATTTACATAATTAATATCCCAAATTTGAAATTGAATTTGAATTTTTATCATTATGAGAAGCCCCTTAGTCTTCTATTACTGTAGTAATGGCAGACCTATTTTTATACTAGTTACTGTCTTGATAAAGTGTGGAAATACATGACTTTTCCTATATTGCACTACTAATCACACAAGAATGCTAGAATACTGCTTGGTCTAAACTATACAATTTCGAAAACTTCCCAGTGAAATTAAAAATTTCTTACATGAAACTTCTAAAAACCCAAATTATAAACCTCATTGCCATTTTCCCTTTTTAGAAAATCATAAAGAAGCTTTATAAAATTGTACTATAAAATATTTTAGGTGAATCAAATACAAGCATCAAAGGTCTCCTACCTTAACACAGCATTTTGTCCATCACTTCTTGTACACGAAACCTGCCGGGTTTGATAACCTATCTCTATTGCCCAAGACTTCGAATGATGATGTGCTTTGTAACTTTGATGTTTAAAGGTGACTCGCTCATTTGAATCAGAGTTAAAATCCAAAACAGTTCTTCCACTTGGATTAATTTCTTTAAGATGAGGCAGTCTGCATTTACTCCATGGTCCAACCTTAAGGCTAAATGTATATTCCTCTTCCCCAAGAGGACAGGAA
This sequence comes from Nomascus leucogenys, assembly GCF_006542625.1. NCBI lineage: Eukaryota > Metazoa > Chordata > Mammalia > Primates > Hylobatidae > Nomascus > Nomascus leucogenys. Next base: position 14,867,519 of record NC_044400.1, read on the forward strand.
ATGGGAGCATCACAGGCTCTTGACTCAGTCAGATTTGGACATTGCAAACCACCAAAGAGAGGGGGAGCTATGACCACGCGAGTTCTGTGCTGCAATTTCTTCCCACATCCCTTGCTACAGTTGGACCATGGTAAGAACTCAGATACCACACAATCCCGGGGACAAGGAATGAGGCAAGCTTGTTCTGTAGGAGGCTGATGGGCAAAGTGTTCGCATATTTCATTTGCAACCATAGTTCGGTTCAACTTCTGAATGCAGCGCACTGTCCGGTGCTGCAGTCCATGCTGAGCTGTCACACACTCTGCAGTCCGAGGCTTGACTTCACCATGAGCATAAGGAACAAGCACACAGTGGTGCCAGTCAGAAACCTCCCACTGAAAGAGGTCACTGTGCCAGTCACAGACTCGGAAACAACTTCTTTCCTTTGGAGGCCTGTTGCTCTCACCACAGTTAGACAGGTGACTTGTCCACCCATCAACATGAAAACACCACACTGCCCGACTCTGGACTCCTCCCGGACCACAGTCTCCTGTACACCTTCCCCAGGGACCTACAGGCAGAAAAACAAGGATGTTAATTACTCAGAGATTACATTCAGCAATTCACAGGTAAGTAGAAGTCAATTAACACTTTCCAACACAAGCTGTATGAAATTAGGAATTTTGGTGGAACAGAGACAATATAATTTAGTGGTTCAGAATGTGGACACTCTTGTTGAAATAAGCATTCCATCAGTAATGTAAACTTGGATGAATTATTTCAACTTTCTAAGCCTTAGAAAGTTCCTCATCTATATAAGGTAGAAGATAATAAAAGCACTGACTTGTAGAATTGTTCTGAAGATAAATGATATAATGTGTCAAGTAGACAATACAAATTTAATAAATGATTGGTACCATTATAACTACTATGTTCCAAAGCCTATATATCTAACTCAATATTAATACTTTCCACTGAGGTGGTGTTTCATCTAAAAGAAAAGCCCTAAAGCCAGGATTTTAATAAAGTAGAATTTTTCATATTTCCAGTCCTTCAGCTCAAACTCTAAGAAGCTCAGAAGAGAGATATGTTTAACATCATAAGTTGCCAAAGTATCCTATTTTCATTTTCAAAATAATTGTCCTCAGTTCTGGTTAGTACTTGCAGAGTGAATTGCATGAAAATAACAATGGGGTGCAGGGGAAAGGTAAGTTAATAAGAGAAGCAGCAGCACTGAATTGTCTGTGGAAATTCTGCCCCTAGAATCCCTGAAGTGTACTCATTTTGATTTCTGATGGGTACTGACTCCAGGTAAAGTTTCCAACATTAGCTTGTAATATGGCAGATCTTTTAATTAACTAATTCATTTGTGTAGGAAAGAGTCCAAGAAGTGGACAGATGAGGGAGCTGCCCATTGACATTTATCATATTTTTTGCATCTGATCTACAGACATACCAGCAGGCCTTATACAGAAAGTTGATATCTTTTCACAAGGACAGTAAGTAATAACATTTTGTGTCAACAACGATGAAAAAATAGTTTCTTCCCTTTCATTTTATTTAAATACGTAATCTGAACCTGTTGGTGGGAGTGTAAATTAGTTCAACCATCGTGAAAGACAGTGTGGTGATTCCTCAGGGATCTAGAACCAGAAATACCATTCAACCCAGCAATCTCATTACTGGGTATATACCCCAAGGATTATAAATCATTCTACTATAAGGACACATGCACACGTATGTTTATTGCAGCACTATTCACAATAGCAAAGACTTGGAACCAATCCAAATGCCCATCAATTATAGGCTGGATAAAGAAAATGTGGCACATGTACACCGTGGAATACTATGCAGCCATAAAAAAGAATGAGTTCATGTCCTTCACAGGGACATGGATGAAGCTGGAAACCATCATCCTCAGCAAACAAACACAGGAGCAGAAAACCAAACACTGCATGTTCTCACTCATAAGTGGGAGTTGAACAATGAGAACACATGGACACAGGGAGGGGAATATCACACACCAGGGCCTGTCGGGGTGTGGGGGGCAAGGGTGGGGAGAGCACTAAGACAAATACCTAATGCACGCGGGGCTTAAAACCTAGATGATGGGTTGACAGGTGCCGCAAACCACCACGGCACATGTATACCTGTGTAACAAACCTGCATGTTCAGCACATGTATCCCAGAACTTAAAATAAAAAAAAAAAAAGTTCTATCAGCTTAACTAGGTACCTTTGTCCCTGTATCAGGACTGTGATGATCACAAGGCACTTGAGACCCCAAGAGGCATATGAACTTACACAAGCTCTCTCTCTTTCCTTGAATCTGACTGGCTGCCCCAAATGATGTTTAATTACTCCATGAAAAATATTTTCATTAGCATCCACTACATTTGTACAAATAGTGGACATGTACGTAGTCACATGCATTTAGGAAGAAACATACACATCCCCAGAAAAGCAGGTTATCATTGGGGCCACACACTAAAATGAGGATCTGTCACTTTAGTAGGACAAAAGGGTCTGGCTCTAATGCACCTGGTCATCTCGGTTCTTCCTCACATCCCTGTTCTAGCCATATATACCTGGCATTCTTGGCAATAGCGTGTCGGGTTACAGTGTCAATGCCTTCTGCCACTTCGTGAGAGAGATTAACATAGAAAACATACTAGAGACTTCTCTTGCTGAAACAGGACAGGTTTCACTGGAGCAGGTCACCTTTCATTACCAAAATGCCCCTGAGTTTGCCCACTACCTTCTTCCAGTCTGCTGTCCCAGCACAGACTGCTCATAGTATAGAGAACACGCATTGAAAACGGCGATCTTAGCACAGGCTGACTTAATCAGCCACCCACAATTCTGGTGACATAGATTACTCACAGTTTTTTACTTTGCAAATTGAGATGTTTCTTGTCCTAATGTTCTAGAGAAGTTTCAGTTTAAGTGTTCTATTCATTGTCCATCATGTCAGACTATTCATATAAATTTTTATTATTGCCCCGAAATTCCCACAGTTACTCAGTAAAGGAATATTTGAAAATATATACAAACACAGCAAACTTTAAAATCGAAAATTAGTCTTGAATGATATAAAACAGTTATTGGATAAAGTTAAAGGAAATTTTTTTTTGTAGAGCACTGTGGATTTTTAAGTAATGGCTGTCAGTTTATCTCTATTTGATTAGGTATTAAGCATACACAATTTTCCACTCAGGATTTTTTTTTTGCATGGATTAATGGAAGTAAGATCAGAAAAGTTGGACCTATTTCTGATCAATCTTCAAAAGTTAATATTACACTTAATTCATTTAGAAAATCTGGCCAAGTAACTCTTGTCTTTACTTTTAAAGCATTTGACTATGACATTCTCTTGTTATTTTTTTTATTATAAATTCTCCACTTTCAAAATAAGCTATCTCTTTTTTGGTTATTTGAAATCATTACTATTTTAAAATTTAGAAATATTATTCTTCCCTTAGATTTCATCTCCTCTTTCTTTACAGAATTTTTCCAAATAATTGCTTAGCCTTTTGGCTAAGATCAAACGAAGAATTTTATCAAGCAGCAAAATTTTTTCTATATCATTGGAGAAAAAAAGTATAACTATTAAGTAATTAAAATTGCTATCACTGAAGATGTTTCTTAGCTTAGCCATGATCTCCTATTTGGATATGAATTAATCCAAAATTAACTCACATCCAATATTAACTCTAAAAATTATCCAAAGGAATATTAAGCTATATTAATTTTGGATATGAGTTAATTCAATATTATGTTATATATGTTAATATTCCCTTGGGTATGAGTAGAACAGGTAATGAAGGCAGTATGTAAACAACTACTCCCCACTCCTTGGCCTAGAAATTTAGGATAGTGGCTCTTGTGAGGTAAGACACATGCATGTTAATAAACCTTGGTCAGGACATTTAGAAAGGCAGAGTCAAACTAGAATAGTTCCTCCTTATATTAAGGCAAACTTTGAGGACAACCAAAAAACATGTAAATAACAAGCAAATGCAAACTGAATTGTGTACACATGGAATAAATGAAAAACAAATTACAAACAAGACATACGAGATGAAGATAAGACCTTTCAGCAATTGACCTATAGCCATTTGCAGTTCTCAGGCATGGAGAGAAAATGTGCTCCATGATTTATTCAGTTGTATTTGGCTATGAACTTTCAATAAATACAGGAGTGAAAATCACCCAGCCCTGAGGGGTTTTGCCATTTCAAAAAAAACATGAATATTGAAGTAAAATGTGACTGGCAGTTTGAGAAATCTTATTTCTCTTGTCCAAGTTCATAAATAGAAGAAATAATTAAAAATGTAAGCAGTTACATGAAGAAAGAAGAATATTACCTTTAAATTCACCATATACAAAAAACCTTGCTTTTATTACAAAATATATATGTATTATATATTAGGCAGTATTCACAAATAATCTAAAGAAATACATAAGAAACCATGTTTTTAAATGTCAAGAATTTTTATATGCCTAGTGAACAAAAACAGACACCAAGTAACAAAAATAAAACAAAATTTAGAACAATTTAAGTATTAAAAGTTTGACTACTGATGTAATGTAACTCTAAACTATTAGTAAAACTCATGCTGGTTGCTTTCTCAGAAAATACTTCTGTTTCCCAGAGCTAACTAGATCTATAGGAGCAAGCCAGAAGTTGAGAGTCAGCCCTGGAGGCAGGCTCACTCATGGAAACAGGAAGGGATGAGAGTTTCCAAGTCTATATTTCTAAATCAATCATGATCATCAATAACTTCCACTAGCAGAGGATGCACAAAGCCACTCAATACTTTCTAAACTAGCAATGAAAACCTGCTCATCAGATGTATCCATTACTGAGTTACGCATCAGATAATACTAAAAAAAGAAAATATACAAACATACAAGAATTTAAATAAGAGGAAACTTAAGCTCTGTTGCATTTCATTAAAAAATTCGATTTGCACTTTTTGCAACAAGAAAATTTCAGTTATATCAAAATCATTAAAAAAATAAAAAACATTCATGGTACATTCATGGCCTGAATATGTGTGCTAAAGTATTCCCATAAATCTCATTAGAAAAATTCAACAGCAAAAGTTGAAAGCTAACATATACAACTTCATTTTCACACACTTAAAGATTTACTTGCAAAGGCGGTTCACGATTCCATAGCAGACTACCGCAGAGGATTTGAATGGAATATTTATACCTCAAGTAAGCGTAAGCTTTGTTGCTAATGTTCCCAGCTCTTTCTGTATGATTCTGTTTTTGTTTGGCACTAATAGCACATTGTAAATCCATTTCATCTTTGTGGACAGATGCCTCTGACTAAAAAGCAAAATGTCTCTGTTACTTACTTCTGATTACAAATTATTAGTCGCCAGTGTCTAGAACATCCATTAGAAGTAGCTCAAGAGCAAAGCAGATTAGACATATATTTGAACCACTCATCAGCTAATGCAAACATCACGGAGGCAGAAAACCACCTTTTAAAAATTGTTTATCAATATTTCTGGTTTGAATGCTACATTCTAAAAATTCTAAAGCCTAAAAAAGACTCTCAAACCTCATATATTTCACAGCAATCTGACAGAAGTAGGTCTTCAGGATCACTAAAACCTACATCCTGCTAACCTCCTAGAATGCAGGAGTGGCAAGGGAATCTTACAGCCCAGAGTTTTTGCAGGAAAAAGTAAAGCCTAGACAAATTCATTGAATTGCCCAAGGTCACACAATCATTTGGAGCAAAAATGGGGCTGACAATTTTATTTACACACACCCAATCCAATGATTTGTAACTCTATATCACACTGGTTTCTATGAGAACAGTTCTAAGACTGCAAGTGAAGAATAAGGGCTCCATAAATGTTGCAATCTAAGGTGTGGGTGAGGGAAGAGAGGCTGAAAAATCTCAGCATTAACAAGCAATTTGTTGTTTGTGTTATACAAGTTTATAATGTAATTTCCACTTGTTAATTATGGTTTTTGGCCTCTGTGACTGTCTGTCACCTGGAGCAGATAGTTGCTCCCAGGGTCCCTTCACTATCTGTTAAGTGAAATGAGATCCTTCCTGCCTTTGCTTGAGAACATCAGCCAAACTACCGCTCAAGTACATCCAGCAAGATTCAGGGGTTTAGCACAGGAACGAACCCTCAGACACTGATCAGAAATGACGTGTCCCTAGAATAACAATTACAATAATAGTAATAGGCATGGTTTATTATTTTTTGTTTTTGTTTTTTTTGAACCCCTACTATCATCTTCCCAATACCATATGTGCCTTATTCAAATTGTTCTGCTTTGCAATTGAGGACATCAATGCATGAGATCAAAGAACCTGCACAAGGTAAACAGCTCAGGTGCCCTCTCCAGTTCTATCTTATTCTAAACCTCTTCCACAACAATTGCAATTTAATTATTTGTAGCAATGATATCCCTTGATCAAATGGGGCTTGCAAAGCCATTGGGTAAAATATATTTAGAAGAGAGTCTGATTCGAGTGCAGCTGGTGTGTGGGGCCGAAGGCCCCGCCACCCGTCTCCTGCCGAAAGCCCCTGCCCCGTCTCTGTCCAGCTCAATGGCCTGGTTCGAGCGATGGCCTCAAAACTCCTGGGGCTCTGCTACCTGTCAAAAGATATTTATGAGGTGTTTTCATCCCATAAATATGGCTTCACTCAACTTTGACTTTACTTACAATAAATTCTTCAGCTAAGCCCTTTGGATTCCCTGGAGAGGTGGAAGAAAATCATTTACTTGGCTGTTTTGCATCAGTTAAATGGAAATGGCAATAAAGAGTAAGCCAGACACAGAGACCAGCTGAATCCCACAAAACGTTCTCCTGAAGGACTTTCTCCTTGAGCTTTCAGAAAGCCTAGGCATTGATTTCACTCAAGAGGACCAGATATCTGTTTGCCTTATACTACACAGAAAGCAAACTAGAAGATGTTCTCGGGAGGCTGAAAATTTTAAGCTGCGTCCCTGATCAAAAAAATGAGAATAAAGTTCTGTTTACCCAGTGAATAATCAATACATGTTAAACTTGATAAAGGAGGCTTTCTTTTGTCTACTAGAGGTCAAGGCAAGGCAGTAACATTGGGACTATGCACACAAGCTTTAAAAATACGTAAAACAAAAGGGCAGGGAGCATGCAAACATTTCATTTACCATTAAGCAACTCAAGAATTAATTTTGCCTGAGATAAAAATTGCACAAGAGCATACCCAAGACAATATTTTCCCTAACTTCAAGAATCAACAACTGTAACAGATACATGGAGTATATCTGTACCTGAACCCATATCTCTTTCTAGTAGCAGATATTCATACGATATACAAGTGAGAACAAAGTACTGGCTGCATTTTGGTGGACAGAACATTTAGTGCATCTCACTTTTTTCAAAGGAATAATTTTTTGTTCTGAAACAGCAATTTTAAGACTATGTGAGACTCTTGTCTGTAAAATAATTTTCAAGCTAGCATTTAAAAAAAATCTAAGAAACAGCAGTAACATTGTAACTGAGTAGTTTACTTTCAAAATGCATTATAAAACTTTTTTCCTTTTTCCTTTCTTCCCAGTCCGACCATATAACCATGAAACAAACCGTTCTCACTCATAAGTGGGAACTGAACAATGAGAACACATGGACACAGGGAGGGGAACATCACACACCAGGGCCTGTTGGGGGGTGGGGGGCAAGGGGAGGGATAGCATTAGGAGAAATACCTAATGTAGATGACAGGTTGATGAGTGCAGCAAACCACCATGGCACGTGTATACCTGTGTAACAAACCTGAACGTTCTGCACGTGTATCCCAGAACTTAAAGTATAATAATAATAATAAAAAAAAACTGTAGAGACCTTCTTCCTTAGTCTTAAAATACAGTCTTGAGACACTCCGAAACTCCACTCCCTTCCCTTTCTCACCATCTACTCCTTTGCCCTATGAACATTTATCTAGCTGTGTGCTTGTTATCTAATTATATGTTTACTTAGAAGTTCCAGAGGCTAATCTTGAAACAGACCAAGCCTGGAGACTTAGCTGCAAAATTCCAGAGATTACCTCAAAGCAACAACCTGGCATTGTTGAAATGATGCCAGCTGCGCTCCTGGTGCACCACGGCTTGAGATGGACACGGAACAAGACGCGTGGACCTTGTATTCAGCACCCCTCCCACATGGCTCCCATTCTAAGTTCCCTTTTTAGCTCCTCTTCCTAGTTTAAAATTAGAAGCAGTTTCTGGAGGCATAAGCCAGTCACTTCTCCAAAGCTAGCTTTAGAAATAAAGTCACTTTCCTTTCGCTGCGCTTCATCCTCGTTAATGGCTTTTCAAACAGTGAGCACCTGAGCCTGTGCTCGGTTACAACATGGCATAATCACAATATTGTTTTCTATCGAGAATCATCTAAAACACCTATACACCCAGTAGAGTCAAATGGGTATGCTGAAGACTTTCAGGAAGATTTACAAAGATCAGATTCAATCACCCACCAGCTCTGTCTCCTAAACATTATTTCAATCTGCCCCAGTTTCTTCATCCCATTCCACCACCACCTGCAACCTTGGTGCAGACCATTGCTTTCTCTTGCATGGATGAAAGAAGTATCCTCCCATTCCGCCTTCAAAAATCCACTGCTGCACCCCACTCCACCCCTGCTATCAATTCCTTTTCCCTATTGTGGTCCTACATCTTTTAACAATTCAAATTTGTACCACTTTGGGTGCAGCATGTCATCTGTATATCATTTTCATGTGAAAAGCTCATCAACAGCTTCCTGTTGCTTTCAAAATAAGGAAAAACAATATTATTAACATAACATACAAGTGCCTGCTTGATCAGGCCCATCGTACTTAAAGCTTTAGTGTCCCGATTTCCTGGCCCAGCCACCTCCACTCACTGCTCTCTCATCACATTGGCCACCATTTGGTTCCCCTAATAAGCCAAGCTTCTTCCAATACTTGGGCGGCCATATGGACTGTCTTTTTTTTTTTTTTTTTTTTTTTTTTGAGACGGAGTTTCACTCTTGTCACCCAGGCTGGAATGCAGTGACGTGATCTTTGCTCACTGCAAACTCTGCCTCCCAGGTTCAAACGATTCTCCTGCCTCAGCCTCCCGAGTAGCTGGAATTACAAGTGCCCGCCACCATGCCCAGCTAGTTTTTGTATTTTTAGTAGAGACGGGGTTTCGCCATGTTGGCCAGGCAGGTCTCAAACTCCCGACCTCAGGTGATCTGTCCGCCTTGCCTTCCCAAAGTGCTGGGATTACAGTCATAAGCCACCGCACCCGGCTGGGTCTCTTAAACCAAATTACACGCACTGCCTGCTACAGCCCAGTAACATTAATTCCCACTCACCCTTTAGATCTCAAGGCATATCTGTAGAGAACTCTTCCCTCTGCTCTGATAGTACTTTATTCTCCTACAAAGCATTCACTCTTGCAATTACAAATCTAATTGTAGAATTCACTGTTTAATAGTTGTCTCTCTCACTTGACTCTAAACTCCACGAAGGTAGAAATATTTTCATCCTATTCACTACTCTATTCCCTGTGCTAGCCCGGCACTAGGCATACAGTTAGGGTCTAATTAATATTGCACATTACTGAAGCTAGAACAAGTAGCATCATAGGAAGCAGAATCATGTCCAAGTGTAGTTAGGTGTAATGTCAACACTAGAAACTCACAACATCAACGGGTTGATGATTTTTCCAAAATGAAAAAAAAAGTTGAAGAGAAAAAGTCTCTTCTCTGTGTTTCCTTAGTGTAAGGAACCTGTATTCTATTGGGTACCTAATAATGGTGCCCAACAGAATTTTTAAATACTGTTTTTTCACAAGTCCTTTTGCAATACCTGTTATTCTTTGTTGCAACTCTATAGACCCCTTCTTCCCAGTCTCCATAAAGCCCATGGAATTCAGCGATGGGGTGCCCAGTCTTCTCAAGGCTAGCATGGTAATGTACTAAAGCACCCAAGACTACAGAAATACCCTTGACCTTAAGTATAGCTCTAATGAGAATGATGCGGGAATCTCACTCAACAAGTAAAATACTATTATCTTTTTTCTTGAAGGATGTAAAGAAATGAGAATTGCATATCAGATTCTATTATACCAGCTTACTATAGTAGTTTCTACTTATCTGCGGCTTCACTTTTTGTGGTTTTAGTTACCTATGGTCAACTGCAGTTCCCAAATACTAAATGGAAAATTCCAGAGATAAACAATTCATAAGTTTTGAATAATATGATGAGGTCTCACTTTATCCTGCTTCTGTTTCTGCCTGGGGATGTGAATCCTTCCTTTGTCAGGTGTATCCACACTGCAGATGCTGCCTCCTCACTAGTCACTTAGCAGCCCTCTGGGTTATAAGATTGAATGTTGCAGTATGGCAGTGCTTGTGTGCAAGTAATCCTTACTTTACTCATAATGGCCTCAAAGTGCAAGAGTAGTGATGCTGGAAATTCAGATACACCAAAGAGGAGTCATAAAGTGTTAGCTTTAAGTGAAAAGGTGAAAGTTCTAGACTTAATAAGGAGAAAAAAGAAACCAAGTCATATGCTGAGGTTATTAAGACCTACCATAAGAATGAATATTCTACCTGTGAAATTATGAAGAAGGAAAAAGAAATTCATCCTAGTTTTGCTGTTGCACCTCAAACTGCAAAAGTTACAGCCACAGCACATGATAAGTACTGAGTTGGAAAAGGTGTTAAATTTTTAGGTGGAAGACAGGAAGAGAAACATGTTGCCATTGATGGCAATGTGTTGCACCAGAAAGCATTAAGCCCATAAGGAAGACTTCAACAAGGGATCCCCTGAAACAAGTGACACCAAGCCACTTGCTGCAAGTACAGGATAGTGACATGGATTCAGGAATTCAGAAGGTCAGTGGTAGCCTAACACTATGTCACAATGCCTACGCCATTCACCTCCTTTCATATCATCACAGTCATTTTATCCTTGTTAATTTTAGGATCCATATCATCACAAGAAGAAAGATGAGTACAGTATGAGACATTCTGAGAGAGAGAAAAAGAGTGACCACTTTCACATAGATTTTATTATAATATTATTACTATAATTGATCTGTTTTATTATGGTTGTTATTAATCTTGTTGTGCCTAATTTAGAAATTAAACTTTATCATAGGTATGTATATAGGAAAAAACATAATATGTACAGGGCTCTGTACTAGTCACAGTTTCAAGTGTCCACTGGAGGTCCTGGAACATATGCCCCAGGAACAAAGGCGGACTTTTGTGCAAGAAAACCTAAAAAGTGCTGGGAGATGGAATTATCATGGTGGTCACAGGTTCATCATAGTAACCGCAGCGTCAATATACCCAGTACTATCCTGGACGCTTTACAGCAAACATGTCATGCAGTCCTCAAAGCAGCCTTACAAAGAGACTAATTTTAAAAAGAATTCCTGGATGCCTTAAATTCCCTGGATATCTTCAGAAAAATTGGCAGAATAAATGAAAAGGGGGTGAATGTAATCTTTTTAGAGACTGTTGATATGATTACATTCTCAGATATCCAGGAAAATAGATCTAAGAAGGAGTGAGTCAGGAGGAGCTGTGCTTCAAGGCTATTAATGTGGACCACTCCTCTGCCTGAAGAGGAAGCAGGAGAAGCTGAGAGAAACCCCAGAAGCAGCGAGAAAGCTGTCAGGATACAGGTTCCCGACTAAAACCTGGAAGATTCTCCAGAAAATGTCTTCATGCTCACACCCTAGAGGAGCTTGGAGCAAGGGTATCGTTCTGAAGGGTACAGACTGGGTCAGAGACCTAGTACTTACTTTCAGTTTGGGGTTAAAGGATGGGAGAAATGTAAGAAGTAGGTTCTGTTTATAGAAACAGAAAGATTTATTAAGAGAAGAAGGTGGAAGACATTTTTGAAATATCAACCTATACAATTGTTTCCTTCCACCTAACATTTCTCTTTTCCCCCTTTCCCCTTTTAAACAGGTAATCAGTGGCCCATGCTCATGTTCTCAGAGGAGAGATGTGATAGAGCAAAACGTCAACACAGTCCAACAAGCCTCTGGGGTTTCTGTGCCAGCTTCCTAGGCCATTATGTAGGTTACCTGGGGTATTTCTGAGGTAAGGAGTCTCTGCCCCTGCCACACACCTCCTGCCTCAAAAAATACATATAATTAAAATAAAAGCTTCCTCTCTGCTCTTCTCCTCCTTGGAGCAAAACTGATAAGAACAGAGATTCAATGTCAGTGAGAGACCCTTTACCTTGCTTCCCCAGAGAATGAATGGCTGCCTACGGTGACCAGGCAGAGCAAGCCGAGGTCACTGAGAAACACCTGGGACTCAAGTTGAGCACACTGGAAAAGTACCATAAAGAACCAAGCATGGTGCAGAAGTTCTAGAGAGAGTCTCCAGCTAGCCTATCAGGAAGAAGAGCCCTCTAAGCAGTGACCAGTTTCAACTGACTGACAGCTGAAGAATGGTGAACTTTTCAGAGGAAATAATTAGGGACCCTGGTGGTAGGAAGGGCTCAACGTAAATGATCAAAGTAAGTTAAAAAAAATGATATTCCTTGCACACCTAATTTGTTTGGCTGAGAGGGACACCCACTATAATAATCACCACCACACATAATAATTAAAAAAAATCAGAGATATACTGCAATAATAAATACATCCCCAACCAGCCCAGGGGCTGACAGCCTCATGGGACATGCAAACCTTCGCTCAATAGTGCACTGAGAAAATCTATCCTCATTACCCTTTCCAAGCTGGGCGAGCACACAGCAATGGCCTGCAGCCTGTGTCAACTCTTTTTAGCCCCTGCATTATTGGAATTTCCCAGAGTGCTTTGTGAGAATTCAGCTTACAAAGAAAGTGAATTGAAGAAATGTCATTTGAATTATGGAGGGGCTTTACAATTACATAAGGAAAATAATAATTATAAGGGCTCATTAATCACTTGTTAGGGTCAATGTTAGCTCAGGCTATTAAAAAGAAAATGCTGAGTTTTAAAAGTTCCTGGGGACAAGGGAGTACTATGCTGTCCCCTGTCTTTTCTAGATTAATCATCTCATCTAATTCCAACTGAAGATAACATTATTACTTAGGATTTTCCAAAATGCTTTAAGTGGAACCACTGTACCCTCTGAGTTTAGTAAGAAAGGAGGATCCCTGTTATTAAATAAATTTGGGAATGATGCAGGGTTAAACAAAGTTAAAAGTTTTCATTTTTAAAGGACTGCTCCAGGCTTTTAATACATAATGTGAATCCTCAAGAATTTATCCCTAGTGTGCGAAGGGTCACAAACTTCTTTCCTGGAGGAAACAAACTGTTTCCTGGAGGGAAAAAAAGAGAGAAATATTTTGCATGCACGATACTTTCTTATTGTTAGGTTAGATGAGGTAGCTGATCATTTTTTTTAACCTCAATGATTATAAATAACATGGAAACATTTTTATAATTTCAATTTTAGGGTACACATCTCATAAATTCAGGTTAAAATCCAATTTCCCATCCAAAGGCTAGCACTTACGTCCTTTACAGGATGTGAACACCTAAAACCACAAAACAATGAACACATCAGTAAAAGTCTGAGATCTGCCACATGTTCACAAGGAATAAGCGTGGAGGTAAAACACAAGGCAGAGATCAGCATGTTTCAGTGGTGTCAGCAGAGCAATTGTCAAAGCCCTGAGACATGAGATCAGATCCCACAGAAGAGTGACAAGGCTTAATGTTGTAAAGGCACAGACTAATTCAGAACAATCATTGAACATGTGCCTAATTTACAGACCATGAAAAGGCCCTACCTACAGGACATGCTCTCTAAGTTCAGATTTCCTACATCCCTTCAAACATACCTTGTGCTGTGCTGGGGTTTTACTTCAGGATATGACATGATGTACTTTATTGGCCACACATTAGCGAATTATAGCAATATAGTCATTGCTTCCAATTTTAGAACACAGCATTATTGACTCTGTATGCTATGCCAAGAACATTACATGAATCCAGTATTATATTAACAACACATAAGAAACAGAATTGGCTTATATATTAATATAATCATAACATGTTATGTTATATTAAATACATATTATATAATATTACATAATATATTACATATATTTAAGCCAATTCTGTTTATGTATGATGTTTTTATTATACATGCATTATGTATTTTATATATAAATATATGTGTGATATGACATTCTATTATAAACTATATTAGATATAATATAAATGCATGTATGCATTCCTCTGTGTGCACATACATTCATATTAATATATATGTATGTTGCCAATTGATTCTATTATAGTATTCTTAGTATATTTTGTTAGTATACTTTAATAGCCACATCTAATATTTATTACCTCAATGACCAAAATTACTGCTTATCTGCACCCCTTATGCTCATCCTATCATCAACAACCTCAAGGAGACTTCTGCCTCTTTTCCTTCTATGCAAACAAATGTGTGACTATCCCCTTGAATTCAAACAGGAAAGTACTGATATCCAAAAGTCAAAGAATTTTAGTTTTTTTCCATGCAGAGACCACATAAAAATTGATTAAACACACAACAATATTTCTGAACCATCCGCAAAATATGAATTTACATTTATTTTAGAGTGAGCTGTACCCTGTTATATCCTTGTTCTCCAAAAATCAATAGTTAAATCATGGACTAGATATGGAAATTTAATGTTGACCATAAAATTCTACTCCCTTGGCACCAACTTACTGTAACATGCCATTAGAACTCTTTATTCCCCTTGTGATTTCAGAGAATTAGTCTGAGTACCTCATAATTCCTGTCCTGATGAAACACATTATCAAAGCTTATACCACTTTGGGGTAATTAAAGTCTGCAGTTCATAATCTACATGAAGATTTACTTGAGCTTTTCTTTTATTCTGTTCAAGACAGATATAGGCTCAGTAAGAGCCCCTCTTTACTTTTTTCTAGCTGACCACATAAGCCATGGGGTACATTGAGTGTGAGATCTACAGAAGGAAATATAGCTACCTCGGCCGGGCGCGGTGGCTCATGCCTGTAATCCCAGCATTTTGGGATGCCAAGATGGGTAGATCACGAGATCAGGAGTTCGAGACCAGTTTGGCCAATGTGGTGAAACTCCGTCTCTACTAAAAATACAAAAAATTAGCCGGGCGTGGTGGTGTGCACCTGTAATCCCAGCTACTCCAGAGGCTGAGGCAGGAGAATCACTTGAATCTGGGAGACAGAGGCTGCAGTGAGCCAAGATTGCGCCATTGCATTCCATCCTGGGCAATAGAGGGAGACTCCATCTCAAAAAAAAAAAAAAAAGAGAGAGAGAAGAAGGAGGAGGAGGAGAAGGAGAAGAAAAAGAAATATAGCTACCTCTTGGGCTAGCTTCCTCTAGCTTCCACCTAGAGGAAAAGAAGAATCAAAATAAGCTTTCATACTTAGTCTAGGAGAGGTGGCCATCCCACACCTCCTATCCACCTTTCTGCCAGAACACATTTGTAAGCATTGTCCAGCCCTTGTAGCTCTCATCAAAGAGTTCCTTTAGGAATCAAACACTGCACTATTCCTCTGTAACCCTGCTTCTTTCTTGAGGCAATTTCAATAAGCCATGCAGGGCACTGCTCACAGTGCTGCCAAACCTTTTGCTGTACTGTGGGGGTGATTATCACAGAAGTGAACATTTGTCAGTGATCTGAAAGCCTGGCCTGAGCAGCCAGTGGGGAAGGAGCAGAGGTTCCATAGCAGCAGTCAGCTACAACCAGAAAACCAACACCCTCTGACTAGCTGGGCACAGTATGTGGACAGAAACACAATAGAGTAGGCAGGCTCTGCTCACAGTGCCTGATAAATCAGCCTTAAATGCTTACATTCATTTGTTCTTCCAAACATCCAAAGCAAAGAGTCAATGGCAGTAAATAGTTTAAACAGGGGGAAACAAGTTTGCAGAAAGTGCTTTGGAGCTATATAGGCTTTGGTCCAAATCTTGATTTTGCCATTCAGCACTGTGTGACCTTCAGCACGACACTGTTTGCTTTAATCTTCAATGATCTCATCTTGTAGGCATATAAAGACAGAGACAAGCATGGAAGCTCCTAACACGTGGAGGGACCTGAATGAATAACAAGTCCATGTGGGAGGAATTGTCTGTTACCAGGCTTTCACTGTACAAAAGTTCCTCAAGTCTGGCACTTTAAACATTTGGGGGCAGATAATTGTTGTAAAGAGTTGTCCTGTTCATTGCAGGATGTTTAGCAACAACCTTGGCCTCGACCCTTTAAATGGCAGTATCACCAACCCCCTCTCCACTTATGGCAATCAAAAATGTCTCCAGACATTGCCAAATGCCCCTTGGGGAGCAAAATCACCACAGCTGAGAACCACTGATACAGACCATTAATATATCATTTAATCCTATCAAAAATCACTGGAAATGTGTGACTTTTCATTCTACAGAGAAGCCACATTACCTATCCAGGATCTCAGCAGTAATAAGGGGAAGATCCAGGACAGTGAGCCAAGAGCTTGAAACCCGTCGCTATTCTCCACATCTTTAAAATGTGTATTTTAGAGAAGAATAAAAGAAGTGCCACTGATGTATATTCAGCAGGCCAAGTTCAACTTCTGGCTGCACAGAGTAATGTCTACATAATTGTGTGCTTTACCCATCCTCTGTTTTTATTCATCTTCAAATAAAGAAATTTTCAGAACTATCCCTCTCCATCAATTTCAGTGCTAATTCATAAAATTCCACTTTACCTTCCCCATTCCCCTTTCTAGAAAAAAATCTCTAGACTTTGGAATCAGCCTGCATTTGAAATGTGGCTGCTCCACTTTCTAGCTTGGTGACTCTCAGCATATAACTTACTCTCACCTTTATATCCTACAGAAAAGCAAACTGGAATGTTCCAACTTCACAATGGCGTTGACAGCCAGCTCTCCACTATAGCCTGCTATGCAGAGCCAAGGTGAATGGTACAGATTGCAGTTGTAGAGTGCAACCCTACCTCCTTGACCCTTTTCCGCAAGGCCATCTCTAGAAGTAGTAGGATTCTTTGTCCCCATTAAATCTGCCTTGCCTATCCACATCCTTAAAAAATGATTAATCTTATCTTCCCCACAGAAACACAACTTAAAAATGATCCAACTTCCTCCAACTAATTTAATACAAATTAAACATAACCCAGCTGTTCCGTCTAGTCTAAGACTAAGGGACTTTGGAAAAGGTCCCAGCAATGATGCCTGTGAGGGGCCAAGGACAGTGGCAGCTCTTTTCCAAAGGGGTGCCAGGCTCACCAGCAGTGTGGATTTTCCATGAAAGGTCAGTGAAGACCTGCTGCCCATCACAGAGAAATGGCTCTTCTTCATCAGATAGGTTTAAACGTGACCATTTAGCTTTCAACCCCTTCTCTATGGTGATTTTGAATGAAGAAGTTTTAATAAGATGCTTTAAAAAATCTCTTCAAGAAAATGTCAAATATTTCAATCTCTTTCCACTCCTAGAATGTCAAAAACCATGAAACATTCTTGTAAAAGGACATTTTCAGGGACATACAACCCCTTAAATTCCCAAGTGACAACTACCACTATAGGCCCAATTTGGGCCCAAAATGCATAATAAGGAAATACTACGGATTAGAGTTCTATCTTACATTAAAATTTTACAAGGTAAATAGTAATAATGATTATCTGATTCTCCAAAGGAAGCGATCAACGAAATATTTTTTTTCATTTTTGCTAAACATTAGATGAAAATCTTCACACATAAAATATTTGGGATTATCCTCCTCATAGGTGACATGGCCAACATGGATTCCATTAATCCACCATCCGTGACTTAAAACATCCTCCTTAATGTCCATAAAAGTTATTTTTAACGTCTTCTTAATATCCTTTTTCCCTACTCTCTATAGGACATCCAGCTAATATAAATTACACTGTTTATGCCACTTTATCACACAGTTGAAAATGTGAGAAAAAAAAATCTTAAGATACAATGTTTTCGTGCAGAAAGTACTTTAGCCAAATAAATCCATATTTATGTTCTTAAAAGACAAAGAAAAAGAGGCAAAAAAGCAGAACTGTGATTTCCACCTCAGCAATTCCCCACCTGTCAGATCAAGACCTGTTGGGAAATAAAAATAAGACCTCTTTTTAGACACAGAAGTGTGAAAAATGATAACAGCAGACTGTATTTACATGGAAAAATAAACTAGATTCATAAAGCCCTGTCCTTTTTGAACAAAAGTACAGTATTCACAACATGCTTTCTCTATGTATGTGTGTGTATGTATATATATATATGTATACATACATACATATAATCAGTTCAAAAACATGACCTTCATTTTCATACAGCTCCTCATGAGTCTAAGCTAAGAATCTAGTGTCCATTTATATTTAGATCGTCTTAATATGTAAACAAAAAATATTCAGAGTTGGAATAGTACTATTTGCAGTACTCACATATGTAAACTTAATTCAATTCAGGGTTATGTAACTGCTATGTAGAAAATGTAGATGTCAGAATTATATCAGAAATGCCAGAAATAGATATTTAAGATATCATCTCTGCCCTCAGATTGCTTGGAATCCCTTAGGAAAAAAAAAAGACTTAGTCAAAAATAATGTTAATACAAAATATTATGGAGTAGCTATGCTAACTAACCAATGTACAAAGGCTTTAGGAAAACTGAGTCAGAAAATTACTGAATCAGAAAACAATGTTTCATGATCAGCAGAATTTTATAACTATACCTTCTTCTCAGAGAAGGAAGAGAGAAGGGGGGTGATGTGAGCAAGGTTTCAGAAGAAAGTAGTGAAAGTAATTTATACCAAATGGTCTTGACATTCTCGACAAAATGAGACCTAAGTGGACAGAGAAAGGTTCAGCCCAGCCACTGTGAGGACAGACAAGAACTCCAGTAGAAAGGAGTAATTAATTGTACTTCCAAACCTGCTGTCTGGTATTACACTATGCAAATATTTAAAAGTTACCTTGTATCTGCCACAGATACTCTTTCAGCAATATTCCCCTACTTGGCTAAGTCCCTCTGGGAAAAGAATGTGCACACCATTTTGATTTAACTTGCAGAATAATTTCTTTTACAGGCACTGTACAGTAATAGAGGTATTAGAAAACAGCCTTATTTAAGCAAGAGTCTACTTGAAACAGGTATGTCTTTTTATATTTCTGAAAATTATATTTATAAGCCATGATAGTTCCTTCAAGTACAGTGAAATGAATAACCAGTCTTTGACAACATTAGTAATGATAATATATTTCCTTCATTCTCATATAGTTACTCATAAATTTGATAGTGTAACTGAGAAGGAGAAATGAATACTTCCATTAAAAAATTTGTAAGTATTCTATTTGCCATGTTGGTGACATAAAATAAAGATGTAACGAAAAGATTATACATGTTGATATTTCATTAAAAGCTCTGTGGACATTTGTATATGGCTATTAAGCAGGAAGTATAAGGAAATGAAGATTACCTTTCAAAGAAATAAATTGTAAGGTAGTTCTATGGAATATTTTGATATAAAGAGTGAGTATTTCACGTGCATTAGTGAAAATAACTAAGAATTGCAGCATTCATGATAATGTGTTTAAAATACCTGCATTACATACAAAAAACTCTGAATCACTTAATTTTTTTAAAGCACCTAGTCATTTGTTTTAAGTGTTTGCACATTTTGAATATATGAAAGCACATTTTATGTATTTTAGAGTACTGCTGATGTGGTAGGTAGTATATCATCAAACTACTGCTGCAGCAATTCTAAGGTCAAAGCTATTGCTTTTGGATTTGATATATTTTGTACATGATTTATGGATTAATTTTATGGAAAATATGTAAGCTATATGTTGCAAAAAGCATTTTATAGTGTTATAACAATAAAACATTATAGTTATGGGATGCCCTTCATTGAGGCATATCAAAGCCCTTTCCTTACATTAGTTAATCCTTCTAATACCCCTTAGAGGCAAGGAAGTATTGCCTGGGATACTTTTTAAGAACACAGAAAGCACTGGGGATTTTCACCAGTCTACCTGGGTTTAGAGCTACTACAAATCATCAGTGCATTTATTCATTCATTCTACCACCTATCATGAGCCCTAGAAAAGTTGGTAGGATCTGAGGATAGAATGGTTTAAAAAAAAAAAAAAAACAGAAACACTATCCCTTTCTACTCCCTTGAAACTTGGAGTGTAAAGTGTAAGATGGTTTCGTTTATGAGGAATGAAAAAATATTATGACATATCTCTTATCTAGAACCTCACCCTGGCCATCTAGAAATATGTCTCTCTACAATATCTTCTACTAGCAAAAAAAATTAAGATTCTAGGCAACAAAACTGCATTGCAAAAAGGAGAGCCCCTCATGCCACAGAAATTACTGAGAATTACTTTACATACATCCCTAACAGATGTAGGTCAATTGGTTTCTAGTCAAGCAAAATGAGAAAAGAGACGGGTATGGTTAAATGGCTGTTAGAAGTAGGTACATCAACAGCAAAGATAACAAAGATAGCCTAACGATAAGAGACACACAACTTCCAAAAAACGGAAACAATAAAGCTCAAAGTTCACAGACTTCTGAGACCAACTGGCATCAGGGCCTGAGAGTTCTAGAGCTCATTCTTCCTAGACAACATTGTAGCACGTTGTAGGGCTCTTTTAAGAAAGAACCATTGTGGAAGACAGTGTGGCGACTCCTCAAGGATCTAGAACCAGAAATACCATTTGACCCAGTAATCCCATTACTGAGTATATACCCGAAGGATTATAAATCATTTTACTATAAAGACACATGCACATGTATGTTTATTGTAGCACTATTTACAATAGCAAAGACTTGGAACCAACCCAAACGCCCATCAATTATAGACTGGATAAAGAAATGCGGCACATACACACCATGGAATACTATGCAGCCATAAAAAATGAGTTCATGTCCTTTTCAGGGACATGGTTGAAGCCGGAAACCATTATCCTCAGCAAACAAACACAGGAACAGAAAACCAAACACTGCATGTTCTCACTCATAAGTGGGAGTTGAACAATGAGAACACCTGGACACACAGGGAGGGAAACATCACACACAGAGGCCTGTTGGCGGGGTTTGGGGAAAGGGAAGGGAGAGCATTAGGACAAACACCTAATGCATGCGGGGCTTAAAACCTAGATGACGGGTTAATAGGTGCAGCAAACCACCATGGCCCATGTATACCTTTGTAAAAAACCTGCATGTTCAGTACATGTATCCCAAAACCTAAAGTGAAAATTCAAAAATAAATTAAAAGAAAATTTGGCCGGGTGTGGTGGCTCACGCTTGTAATCCCAGCACTTTAGGAGGCTGAGGCGGCCAGATCACGAGGTCAAGAGATCGAGACCATCCTGGCCAACATGGTGAAACCCTGTCTCAACTAAAACTACAAAAATTAGAATAAGGTGTAAGGAAGAGATCCAGTTTCAGCTTTCTACATATAAGTAGTAAGTTTTCCCAGCACCATCAATGATAGACTGGATTAAGACAATGTGGCACATATACACCATGGAATACTATGCAGCCATAAAAAGGATGAGTTAATATGCTTTGCAGGGATACGGATGAAGCTGGAAACCATCATTCTCAGCAAACTATCACAAGGACAGAAAACCAAACACCACATGTTCTCACTCATCGCTGGGAAATGAACAATGAGAACACTTGGACACGGGGTGGGGGTGGAACATCATAAACTGGGGCCTGTAGTGGGGTGAGGGAATGGAGGAAGGGATAGCATTAGCATTGGGAGAAATACCTAATGTAAACGACCGGTTGATGGGTGCAGCAAGCCAGCATGGTACATGTATACTTATGTAAGGAGCCTGCACGTTATGCACATATACCCTAGAACTTAAAGTATAATAAAAAAAAATGTGTTAAAAAATTAGCTGGGTGTGATGGTGTGCAACTGCATTCCCAGCTACTTGGGAGGCTGAAGCAGGAGAATCGCTTGAACCCGGGAGGCAGAGGTTGCAGTGAGCTGAGATTGTGCCACTGCGCTCCAGCTCTGGGGACAGAGTGAGAATCTGACTCAAAAAAATAAATAAATAAAAATAATATCTAAGAAAAAAACTCCAAATAGTCAACCCTCCCTGTATCGACTCCCTCTGCAATATGACTTTGCAACAATTCCATCAAGAAGTGGAGTCTGCTTCTCCATCCCCTGAAACTGGGCTGACAATCTCTTTACTTACCTTGGCCAAAAGATGTGGCAGAAGTGACTGTCCGTTCTAAGAGGGGATTCAAGAGACTTGTGCACTTCTGCTCACTGTGTTAGAACCTTGCTACTGCCACCTGAACAGGCCCGAGCTGGCCTGCCGGAAGATGAGGGACCACTTGGAGCAGAGAGGAGTCACAGCACTTACAACCACCTTAAATAAGCCAGCTTCCAGAAGACTCTCTAACTGACTAGAGATGTCAGAGCAAGTTCGGCCTAGATCAGCTAGGTCTAGCCAGTATCAGCAGAACCACCTGGCTGGCATGTGGACACATATACAATAATATTTTATTGTTTTAGGCCACTGAGTTTTAGAGTACTTGTTATCAAGTAATAATTAACCGATATAATTTAATTTCAGCAAATATTAGCTATTTCACATAACAATGAACTTGAATCATTGGAAAAATTAAATTCTGCCCAGTATCCTCTGTTTAATAAGGCAGATAAACATAAGGATGTTTTAGAGATATTTCCATCTGAAGTGGCCATTAAAAATACATAAAGAAAATAATCTGAAAACCTTGAAAAGTCCAGCTATCCAGTATGGTTCATTCCCAAGGATGGCACATAATTTTAATTTTACTAGACATGAAAATCAGAATTCTAACAATGATAAATTAAAGGATACTAAACATATTACATGATACTTTTATGCATTGTAAATGATCTATTAAATGACTCCAATGCACATTTAAACTATAATCTGCTTTCTAAAATCTACCTTCCAAGCAATTTTTCAGAAATGTCAGTTATGTGATAGAGGAGCACCTCAGGTTTATCATTATCAGGATTTGAAGCCAACTAGGGCCTGCCTACAAGAACTTTTGTACTAAATTGTGTGAAAAAGCCAAGTTTATTAAGTGTCCTAACACAGTCTAAGGTAGTCAAAAGGCTATTCTGAGAGAGAGAGGGAGAGAATAAGCTATCCCCAGTTTGTTGGTGAACATCTGCTGGAGATGCTTGTTCCTTTTTTTGGGAAGACCTGGGATAGACACAAAATGTTATGGGTTAAGTCACCAGATGTGAACCAGTTATGTGTCTGGTACAGTACTGCTTGCAAGTATATACAGAGATAACTAAGACAGGGTAGGGTCCCTATTTTTGAGGAAATGATATTTAAGTAGGGAGACAGGCAAGTCAAAATGAAGCATCTATGTGCCAGACAAAAGACCTGACGTCAAATATCAACACTAAACGGCAATTTTTTTTAACTTCAGGTCCCAACTTCACTCTATTAATAGGGTGTTCTTGGAGTGCTGTTTTGAGACCTCAGATTCTATCCCAGTTCATTGAAAAGCATGCCATGGGTTGGGTGTGGTAGCTCACACCTGTAATCTCAGCATTTTGGGAGGCCAAGGTAGGCGGATCTCTTGAGCCTGGGAGTTTGAGACCAGTCTGGGTAACATGGCGAAATCTCGTCTCCACAAAAAAAAATACAAAAATTAGCTGGGAATGTTGGAGCATGCCTGCAGTTCCAGCTAGTTGAAGCTGAGGTGGGAGGATTGTTTAAACCCAGGAGATTGAGGCTGTAGTGAGCGGTGAGCATGTCACTGCATGCCAGTCTGGGTGACAGAGCAAAACCTTATCCCCTACCCCCAGCTAAAAAGAAAAAAACAAAAACGAAAGAAAAGCATGCCATGGTTGGCCAGTGATTTAAGACATGGGTAAGGGAATGTGATGAGGCAACGTGGGTAATTTAAAGGCAAATATTCAAAAAGAAGCACAACAAAATGTATTTAACAAATAAATACATTTTGTTGTGCTTCTTTTTGAATATATTTTGTTTTTATTATTTTATTTGTTAAATACATTTTGTTACGCTTCTTTTTGAATATATTAAATAAACTCCTGTTATGAGCTAGGTACTGTGCTGGTCCCTAGATATGTACCGATGAACAAAACTTTCACATGCTTGTCCACATGGAGATTATAGTCTGGTTCCATCCCTGTCACACTGTCTCTGAGGAAAAGTGTGACAAAATCCATGGGCTCTAGCAAAAAATGAGATACTACTCTCAGAAGACAATGATATGTCTATATTTTCTGCTACTTTATTTATTTACTTATTTGTTCATTCATTCAGAGACAGAGTCTCACTCTGTCGCCCAGGCTAGAGTGCAGTGGCATGATCTCGGCTTACTGCAACCTCCACCTCCCAGATTCAAGTGATTCTCCTGCCTCAGCCTCCCGAGTAGCTGGGATTACAGGCACCCGCCACCAGGCCCAGCTAATTTTTGTATTTTTAGTAGAGGCGGGGTTTCACCATGTTGGCCAGGCTGATCTCCAACTCCTGATCTTAAGTGATCCCCCCACTTTGGCATCCCAAAGTTCTGGGATTATAGGCATGAGACACTGCGCCTGGCCTCTGCTAATTGCACTCTAGTTTTTCATGTTATGAAGGTGGTGGGTGTATAAATATGAACTATTAATACAATAACAATAGTAACAAGAACTACAACCTAGTGGTCTTAAAATTTTACTTATTTATTTTGGATTCTTTTATTTCAATAGCTTTAGGGATACAAGCGATTTTTTATTACATGGATAATTGTATAGTGGTGAAGTCTAGGATTTTACCGCACCCATCACCCAAATAGTGTACACTGTACCCAATAGGTAGTTTTTCATCCCTCATCCCTTTCCATCCTCCCCATTTCCGAGTCTCCAATGTCCATTATACCACTCTGTATACCTTTGTGTACCCATAGCTTAGCTCCCACTTCCAAGTGAGAACATGCGGCTTTCACTTGGTTTTCGATTCTTGAGTAACTTCGGAGTAATAGCCTCCAGTTCCATCTAAGTTGCTGTAAGAGACCATTTTGTAAGAACTACAGCCTAGCTTTTATTGAGTGTTAGTGCTTAAAATACATTATCACTAAATCCTCCCAACATACTGAGCCTCTCCTTGTGGGCAGCTGGTACCTGGCAACGTTAAAGTGTCTGTTCAAGATCTCACAGCTTCTGAAATTCAAGCTCAGATTCACACTCGAAACTTTCTGACGCATAACCTAAACTCTTGCCTACTGGGCCATACCCTTCTTACTTCTTACTAATATGTCTGACTATATTCTGGATAAACTTAATCTCATACTCCATATCCTTAAAAATGAAAAGCATCAAAGAAAACATCTTTAAATCTATGTGTATATTAAAATATGTTTTCCTAAGCCTTTCAGTGAGCTGTGAGTTTTCCTTTCTCTAAGCGTCATGCATGTCCCTTCCTGGAGTATCTCTTGTTGTCTGTATACAATGTAAACAATGTTGGTATTTGTGTTTATACTACCCAACCTTCTCTATATACACTCATGCATTCATGCACACACCCACACATGCAAAACCCACACATAGATTATCTTGATATATTTTATGCACTAGAAAATCCTTGTGGGCAGGAGCTGCTTCTCATATAATAGCGTGTGCCCCATGTAGTGTAGCACAGTCTTGTACAGATCACAAATATATGACCAATATAGGTTGAATGAAGACATACCTCTTCCCTATTAGCTCCTGTAATTGTTCAACAGGCAACCAGTTCCTCAAAGTTATAATAAATTATTTCCAAGACTATGCTCCATGGAACACTAGTGCTATCAGACGCACTATAAAAAGAGGGTACCATTATCAACTAACTTAGGAAATCACGGCATAATGATATACCTCCTCTCTTGTAGATAAACAACGCACCCTAACACCCTGACAGCTCTGAGAAATCCCACAATGAACTACTTCAATACTGACCAGCAACTTGAAGGACCCCTTGGATCTAGAGAGGTAATACATATTGGGATATTCTACTTTTGCAGTTATAGTTGGCAAAGAGAATTAATTCTTCCTTAATGTTATTTTTCAGGTTATCCTCAGGAGATGCAGACTTTGCTGTATTATGACAAGTATGTTTGTATATCTTTCAATGTTTTAAGATAGAATATTAATTCCCACTGATTTTTAAAATGTGAAAAAATGGAAATAATCTAAATATAAAACAATAGGGTAAAGGTGGGATCTATGTATAAAATGGGATATTTTTTACCCATTAGAACAATGCTTACAGGCTAGGCATGGTGCCTGTAACCTCAGCATTTTGGGAGGCTGAAGTGGCCAAATCACTTGAGGTCAGGAGTTCAAGACCAGCCTGGCCAACATGGTAAAACCCCGTCTCTACTAAAAATACAAAAATTAGCCTGGCATGGTGGCAGGTGCCTGTAGTCCCACCTACTCGGGAGGCTGAGGCAGGAGAATTGCTTGAACCAAGGAGGCAGAGGTTGCAGTGAGCCGAGATCATGCCACTAAACTCTAGCCTGGGCAACAAAGCAAGCCTCTTTCTCAAAAAAAAAAAAAAAAAAAAAAAAAAGCTTACAAAGACATCAGAAAATGCTTATAACATCTAAGTAACAAAATAGGTGAATATTGTATATGCATATTTTATATATTTTAATTATATAAAATTTACAGAGATCAAATAAACTAGAATACTAACAGGGGTTTTCTTTGCTTGGAGGGATATGAAACATTTATAGGTACACCTATATATTTTTCTATATCTTCTTAAATAACTGAATACAAAACAAACAAAATATCAATTCTAAGTCATCAGAAAGAATCAAAGCATCATTTACCTGACTAGTTCCTACCTATTGTTTAGGTTGAGCTTAGAATCACTGCCTCTGGGAAACCTCCGGCATCCCATCACTGCGGTGGGTTGCCCACCTTGAGCGTCCACAGCATGCTGGGCTCTTTCTTATGATGGCACTTATTCCCTGGAATTTCATTGCCTCATTTACTTGCTTACATATCTTCTAGACTATTACCTATCTCTATCCAGTTTATCCCTGTAATCCCAGTGCCTCGTACAGTAACTAGAACATGGTTGGTGTTAAATAAACATTTCCTAAATAATTGAAAGTTTGGATGTTTTCTCATTTCCTAAATGTGTTGCCTATAGTATGGCAAAGATAATGTAATATCTACATTCTGGATGGAGCAACAATAAAATTTCCCTTTAAGTGACATATTTTATTAAGGCAGCTGATATTGTTGATAAGCCTGTCAATAATTTATATTTCCTATGAAATTTTATCTACAAGCAATTTTCTTCACACTCAGTTTTAACAGTAACAGGGATTCCTGCCATTTGTTATATAATTTTATCAGCATGACTGTCTAACCAATGCAGTGTATAAAGTTCCATATGCTCATACTTGAGTCTTTCTGTTTGCTTCAGGTTGGAAGACAATTCTCTAAGCTTATGAATCCAGACCACGGCATTGCTTTGACACCAAACTCCTAATTAGATCCAAAAACAACCATTTTAATAATGAAATCTATTTAGATTCTAGAAATGAAGCTCTATTTAATTACCCTAAAAATTCATGATATGAAGCATATGTGCAGATATATACATATAGGAATAATAATAACAAGATTAGCTAACATTTATTGAATGTTTATTATGTGCAGGGATCTATAATAAGCAATATATGTACACTAACTAATTTAGTCCTTACTTCATGAGGTGGATAATATGACTTTCCTCTCTGATGATGAGGAAATTGAAGCAAGTATCTTGAGTTTGCAAGACTAATGAGTGCCAGTCAGGGCTATAAACCCCAGTGTCTCCCTTATTAATCTTATTGTCATTCATTCTACAAATATGTATTAAGTGCCTACCCTCAGCAACACACTGTTCTGTGCCCTGAGAATATACCAGTGAACAAACACTGGTATAAAAGTCCCTGTGCTCCTACAGCATACACTTAATCAGGATAGACAGAACTGCAGCGCATACATGCACACATACTGTGGCAAAGGTGGCTGAATGTCCACCAAAACCTGTATTTCCTCTCTCATAGTACATGTTGGTTACTGGGAAGTAGTTCTTCAGTGAGGATTACCTTTCTTTTCAGCTCCTTGTGCATATAGATATGGCTACATGACAACTTTTTCCCAACAGAATGTGAGTAAAAAAATTTGCATTCCTTTTGGGCAAACGCTACAAGAAATCAGGTGTGGGGTGTAATTCACTCTTCTTTTTCTCCTTCTTTGAGCTGGACGCAGACAATGATAAAGTCCTAAGGAATAGAGGAGCTGCCACATGGAAGATTACTGAGTCTCAAAATCACTACTTCAAGGAAAGACACATGCCAACCAGAAAGACCTTCCCTGGATTGCTCTCTAAGTGAGAAAGAGCCATCTGTGGGCTTAGCCATTATATTATGAGGTCTGTTTGTTACAGCAGCTAGCACTATACTTAAAAATATAGAAGTGTGTGCTTGATTTTGGTGCTACCATTAATGTAACCAAAATATATGGAATTAATTTAATAACCATGCAGTGAATGGCATGGAACAGGTATCACAGGCTAGAAATATAAAGACCCACATTATATAGTTACAAAATAGTTGTGAACACTGCTGCCTGCAATAATGGGAAAGGCTGACCAAACACCAAACTGAATCCATAGCTCAAGAAGCTTGACTTCTGCAGATTGGAATGTGTTGGATTATGGCTGCTGCCTTTTCCAATGTATTATGAAAAACCGAAAACCTCAGGGGAAAATTGACAAACACTAAGGAAATTGCTGAGATAAAAAGGACAAATGATCAATGACCCTAAATATCAAGAGATGAGAGTGAAAAAGGAGGACAAATCCTTATCAGAAAATCACAATTTAAACAAACAGACTTGGCTAAAACAAGAGTATGAGTGTTGCAAATATATTGTTTCAGATGGCCACGAGGTGGCCTTAATAAGGCTAAGGGTGAGAAGTGTGGGTCTGAGGAAGCAAAGAAGCAAAGCAGACTCAAGAAGATACATAAGAAATACCTGGGGGTGAGGGGATAGACACACAAAAAACATTGAATGGAAGCAAAAAGATCAAAAGGCTAGTACATTTTGAGGGAAGTTTATTGCCAAAGAAGCCATGAGCCTAGTACTATCAAAAACCATGGACTCTCAAATTTTTAAGGTAATCCTTTTCCCAAAGTTTTACGAGCAAGAAGCCATGTGCAGAAACTGCACAGCTAAAGCAGAGATACTTCCCAAACTCACTTCAGATGTGGCCATGGAAGAAAGTGGACAAGACAGATCTTCTGAGAGGGCAAAGCAAGGAACTATAGGAAACAATGTAGAAGAGGACTCCTCCAAAATGGGATCTAGGTTCTAAACAAGAACTTCCTCCACTGGAAAAGAGGAGAATCTTCATATTCCCTGTCCCAAAGACTCCACCACTGCCCTGGACTGCTGAGTGTGTATGTTTCTCAATCTTCCCTTCTCCGAATAGGAATTGTCATGTACATCCGCCATCCTTGTTCTATCATTTTATATTAGCGCTATAAGGATAGTTCATCTTTTAATTGAATGATCAGAACACAAGAAAAAACATGTGGACTTCATGGAAAGAACTGAGCATTGCTCAGAGATTCTGGACTTTGAGATGGAAGCAGTATCTGTCTCACCTGGGGAGGGGCTGAGTGTATTCTTTATGTGACAAAAAGGTTATGCACATAAATTTGTGTCCAGAGGAGTAGATGTGGCAGAGATGGCTGATATCTAACTAAATCTATTTTTCTCCTTTAATAATATATTATAATTGGTAGTGTGCAATCTGCCAGTCAGGAACTCTATTCCCTATTACCCCCAACCTCCTTGCAAGTAGATGAAGCCATGTGATGAGTTATCACCAAAAGAATTTGAACAGAAGTAATATGTATCAGTTCTGGGCTAAATATTTTAAGAAGTGAGAATGCTTCCCACACACTCATTTTCTCCTTCTGTTGACTTCAGACTCTAGGGAATAGCAGAGCCACAAGATGAACAGCATCTGGGACCCTGAATCCTCACACAGAAGAGAGCTGTCTGCCAACCAACTTTGAGTGTGTGCAAATAAAAAAACTCCACAGAAGTGGTATTAGTATACTATTTGGGGATCTATTTGTTACCAGGACTCAGCCTACCCTAAATAATCCACATCCACACATAAGATTCCAAACAGTGAATAGGAAGAAAATAAAAGAGAGTGATGGACAGAGCCATGTCCTATGAGCTGGGACAATGCACTGACATAGGAAGATCAGAGAAGGTTCCTCTGAAGAGATTATGTTTCAGCTGAGAAAAACGTCTGGCAAAATCTGTGGAACGAGCATTTGGGACAAAAATGATGGCACACACAAAACTCTTAAGATACAGACCAATTTTATGCTTTTAAGGAAAAGCAAAAAGGCCAGTGTGAAGGGAGGCATAGTGAGAAAAAAGAGAGAGGCAGGGCCATCTGGTATTTGGATGTTCCCAGCTTCATGACAAGACAGGGTAGACTTTAACTCTAAAGGGGAACTCTCAGAAGAAGAGTTTCTGAGCAGAAGACTGGTACGGATGGGCTACTTCATCCTTGTGGCTGCTGCATGGACAATGACATAGGATAAGCAAAATGGAAGAATGAGTTCAGACAGGAGGCCACTGCAGGACTCCGGGAATGAGACAGTGGTGGGCCCCTCTGGCATAGAAGGATAGTGGTGTTGATGTTGATATGTGGTTAGATGGAATATATCTTGGAGTTAAAGCTGAAAGGGTTTGCATACGGATAAGATATTGTCAGCAAGGCAAAAATGAGGAGCCAATGATAATTATATATTTGGCCTGAAATGCTGAGTAGAGAGAGGTATTATTTGATGAGATGAAGAAAACTGGGAGAATATTAAGTTGACTATGTGTGGGAAGAACAGGAAGAGTGTGTGCGTGTGTGTGTGTACACTTTTATCAGAGTACCTGGCATGGGCTATGTATTAAATATCAATTTTTAATACAGGTATGCTAATATATGTTGCTAGGCCTTATTATAATGAAATAAGGTGCTAATTTTGAAGGTTTCTGAGGAACCTAAGAAATATATCACACTCTGCTTCTCCTCTTCAATTTGAAATCAATAGAAAAAAATCCAGAAATCAGTTGCAGGGAGATTTAAGTATGACTTTTATAATTGGTAATGCTGATTATGATAGAAACGTACTATCCTCAGCGAAGCAGCCTTCCTAATGATACTAAACCCCACCCTGCCTCAGGGTGAACAAAAGCATGGCTACACTGCAGTCAGGTCTCTAACCCACAAAGGAGAGCAAATTCCAGTTCACACTTTCTGAGAAAGAGCCTGGAAAGCCACAAATGCAAAGCTTCTTCTCCCAAATCCACCACCAATCAGTTTAGTCTCCCCCATTCTCCTGAGGAGAGAGTGAGGTGACAGATCGCGTCTAGGAATGTCACCTACAAAGAAACAGAAAAGGCAAAAGAGTTTCTCTCATAAAACAAATGCAAATAAATGAGTGTTAAAGACATCTATAAAAGTGAGGACCCAAGGAGGGACTTTTCAACAAATGGATGTCATTTCAAAGATAAGAATGTGTAATCAATGCCCTTTTCCGTAACATCTTCCAACCCAGTTCTTGGAACTCAGGAGTGGATTGAAGCAAAATTGAAATTTTACCTTATTTCAGATAGTAAAAGAAGAAGGAAAAAAAAAACTAGAAGGAAGAAGAGAAATGTCTTGTTCATTTGTCGAATTTGAAGTGAAATCCTGTTTTCCTATTTCCAATCTCTTATTATGTAGGTGGCTCATACCTACAGGGAAAAAATGTCACAATTCCTCCAGCTACAAACTGCCAGCTAGCATTCCATCACTGCCATCACATCTCCCATGCTCCTGACAATTTACTGACAGGACTGATAACTCTATCTGAGGACTCTTGTCCTCGGGCCTTTTATCTTATTCTTTCTTAACTAACCATTTTCCCTGAGTGATTTAATAGTAAAACTACTGAAAAAGAGTCCACGCAAAGGAAAGAGATATCTGCACAAAATGCTTCTGTTCTTGGCCACCAGGCTAGCTCAAAGCTCCTTACTTCCCTTTAATTTTAGCTTTAATCTGTTGACTAAAATGGCATTGCTCTCAGATCCTTTCCCTATGCTTCTCAGGCTCTGCTTTGAATTGCAGGGAACGTTTCCCAGAGTCCCTTCCTAATACAGGTTATCTGCTACAGGGCACTGACAGAAGACTGAGTGGTGGAAGCAAAGAGAAACCCTGGAAGCTACTAGACCTCCCCCGGTGTCTGGTGCCACTGGACAGCCATTCATTCTGCAGTCCTAGACCCTGACTGACAGTCTCCAACATGACTCTCCAGATGAACTCAGAAAACAACTCTGCTCCTTCTCATTGTCCCTCCAAGTCTAGGAATGGTAGCAGCTTCCAGTGGTTGCTAATTTGAGAGATGGTTTACCACCCTCTGCCCAGCTTCTCAGCTTTTCCATCTCCTGTATAAACAATTCCCTATTAAATTTCTTTTGTTAAAGTACCTGTGGTGTTTTCTTGTTTATTGACTGGAGCATATTTGATAGAGCCATTCTTATAAAGCTAACTGTCTTCTTGTGTGTTTGTTTGTATTCATTACCAGGGATTGGCAAACTATGAACCTTGGGCCCACTGTCTATTTTTGTAAATCATTTTCTTGGAACACAGCCATGCTTATTCATTTAAATATTGTATTATCTATAGTTGATTTTGTGCTACAACAGTAGAATTAAGCAGTTGCAACAGAAACTTTATGGCTCCAAAATCTAAAATATTTACTAGCTGCTGGCCTTCCACAGAATGTTTGCTGACCCATGCACTAAATAAAACAAGGCTCTCCATCCAGAGCCTTGCTGATCTCTGTGATAATTACAACCTAGACCAGTACTGTCCAATAGAAATAGTGTGATCTACCAGGCCATCTTACATTTTCTAGTAGTCACATCAAAAAAAAGTTAAAAGGAACAGGTGAAACTGTTATATTTTATTTAAGCCCATGTATCTTATAATCCTTCCAATGTGTTATTCATATAAAAAAAAACCTAAGATTTTTTTGTGGTACATCTTCAAAACCCAGTGTATATTTTACACTTATGGCATATCTCATTTTAGATGCTAAATTTTCATTACAAATACTTGACTTCTGTGTGGCTTTCATAAAATCATAAAATTCACATTTGAAAAAGGAGATGCACATTATTCGTCTATCAGAATGATGAAACAAAAAAGTAACGACAACACTAAACGCTTGCAAAGATGCAGAGAAACTGACTCATTCGTACATTACTAGTGGGAATGCAAAATGGTACAACCAGTTTAAAAACAGGTAGTTTCCTACAAAACTAAACATGCAGCTATCGTATGATGCATTAATTGCCCCCTTGGGCATTTATCCCGGTTAAATAAAAACTTATTTCATACAAAAATGTGTACACATATGTTCGCTATAGTTTTATTCATCATAGCCCCAAACTGGAAAAAAACAGATGTCTTTCAACAGGTAAACGTTTAAACAATGGTACAGCTCTACCATGGTTAATTGCTCAGCAATAAAAAAGGACAAACTATTGATACATGTAACAGCATGGAGAAATCTCAGCAATTCAAATGCAATTCAAATGACTCATGCACTAAATAAAACAAGGCCCTCCATCCTGAGCCCTGCTGATCTCTGTGATAATTACAATCTAGATCAGTACTGTCCAAGAAAGTGTCCATTCAGTGAAAGACACCAGACTCAGAATGATGCTTACTGAATGATTCCACTTACATAGCATTCTTGAAATGACAAAATTATAGAAATAGAGAACAGATTAGTGGTTGCCAGGAGTCAGGGATGGTGAGCATGGGTGTGACTATAAACGGGCACATGAGGGATCATGTGGTGATACAAATGCTCTGGATCTGACTACATCAATGTCAACATCATGTCTGTGCAATTGTACTACTGTTTTGCAAGATGTAAACATTGGAGAAACTGAGCAAACGACACATGGGAAATCTGTGCTATTTCTTACAAACGTATGTGAATCCACAAAATAAATAGTTTAATTTTTTAAGTAGATTCATATAACCAACTTTCTCCAATAATTAGAAGTTTTTCAGTAACTGAATCATATATCAGTTTTTAAGTGTAAATTAAATAAACTTAAATAAAATTAAAAATTCAATGCACACTGTTCAGGTGATGGTTACACGAAAAGCCCAGACATCAAAACCATGCAATATATCCATGTAACAAAACTGTACTTGTACTCCTTATATTTATACAAATAAAAAGATAAAAATAAAGAAACATCCAATCCTTTCTCATACTCGTAACATTTCAAATGCTCAGTAGCCATATGTAGCTAGTGGCTAAAACAATGGACAGAGTGGCTCTAGACCCTCTTTTGGGGCCAGAATGGCTAAAAATGTAGCCAAATTTGAGCCATTAGACAGGAAAATCGTCATATAAAACTAGTCCCAGAAAGCACACTTCCTACAAAGAAATACACATTTCTACGCAAAAGAACTCTGCAGTTCCGAAAGCGGTAATGAAGCCTCCATGGTAGTAAGAACTAACCAGTTGTGACAAACTGCTTACAGAGAAGCACTGTTCTCTAGATAGCTCCTCAGCCAATTAACATGCTGCTGTCTCCTGGATAAGATGTACATTTCCTCCTTAAACTCTCATCTTTTAAAATAAAATAATAAGGGTGAATTATTTTAGATTGCAGCTTTTCCCATCAACCTTTATGTCCAGGTGAACAATGGAATTTAATATGATAATGAGCAGTGGTGGCCCCCATTCACAATACAAAAAGTCGATGCCCTGCCCAAAAGATCCTTCTCTTTGACAAGTTGACAAATGAAACTGGAAAACAAGCAGACAATACCAGGGCAAAGCGAAGGAGTGCTTGCGGCTCCCCCATAATCCAGCCGCCTGCCATGCAGAAGGGTCACTGGAGGCTAATGGGGATGCTTTCTGTCAGTGGAGCTCTAGGGAGGGATGTGTAGGGTACAGGGGTTTCTCCTCTCTGCCATAACTGCTATGATTAGCTTCTGAATGAAATAACGGGGGATCCTGGCACAGACAAACTTGCTGTGCTATGTACATGCGTGTTCCCACTGGTGGGGCTTGCACGAGGTACGTTCCTCTTAAATGAACCGCAATCAGATCAGGTTAGGAGAAAATAAGCACAAACAATTTTCTAAAGCGATTGCAGGCATTTAGCAGGTCTGGAAAGAAGTCAACAGTCTCTCAGTCTAGCATTCAGGGCCCTTGACCATCTGGGCCTTTGTGCCTCCAGGCTTTATGTGCCACCATGCTCCATTCACACAGGTCCACTTGCTTCCCTCGGAACACAGCTTGGATCACCCCCTCTGCTTTTGCTCAAGTTATTCCTGCTGCCTGGAATGACACTTGTTTCATCTACTTTTAGTAGGGTCTTGATAGCCCTTTAACGTGCAGTTAGTACCACACTGCCTGGAAATCCAACCCAGCTGTTAATGACCTTGCCTTCTGTGGGACTTCCATAGCTAGTTATAATAACAGCTGCCAGTGACTAGGCAAGTATATGTTTCGAGTTCTGTGCCTGGCATTTTCATGATCCCTAATTTAATCCTCACAAACCTTGGGTAGGAATTATTATCCCTATCTACAGACAAGTAAACAGAGGATCAGAGCTACTGAGTGGCTAGACTAAAATTATACCACGGGTAACTATCAGAGCCAGTAGTCAAATTAAATATTTATTTCTGTCTCTAAAACCTGTGCTTTTATCCCTGCACTACACTATTAACTGAGTGCACAGTCATTTAATCAATCACATTTATAGAGAATCTAATATGTGCCAGGCACTGAGCTAGTCTCTAAGGAGACTATAATAAATAATAAATTATAGGTGCTCACAATATAATTATATAAGTGCATTAGGTAAAAATAGATACAAAGAATTATAAGGCTTCACAAAGATGTTACATTTACAGTGGGCTTGCAAGATGTTTGAAAGGTATCGGGTGGAAAGAGCCTGGCAAAGGATAGGCTGGCGATATGGAAATGTGAGATGATATATTCTAGACAGACAAAGGCAAAGAATTATAAAAGTCCACAGAGTGTTCAAAATAGTTCAGCAGCATGCTAGAAACACAGTCAAAGACAGGTTATAAGGGTTTGCTCGGTTACACACAGGAGTTGGAAGTTATTCCGTGGTAACTGACAGCCACAAAAGGATATTTAAGCAGATGATCACTCCATGTGGCCATTTCTTTTATTTATTCACATAAATACTGAGTACCAAGCATTGTGTTGAAACTGGAAACATAAATACGAGTTTTCAGTAGAATGGCAGAGAGACTCAAACCAACAATTACAGAAAAATATAGTAACTCCTTAGCAGGGTGTTAAGAAGCATGAAGGATGAGGCATGGATTGGAATGGAGGTGATTGGGGTGTCCCTCGTGGAGATGTCACATGAAGGTGCCCGGAGGATGCAATGGAAGGGGTGAGGACATGGCAACTGTGATGCAAATATATTTGAGAATCATTCCTTAGCAATGATTAAAATATGTAGTGACTTACTGGGATGGCGGCAGGGACAAGAAAGAAGTAAAGAGAGGACTGGAGGCTGAGACTAAAATCTTTAGCCAACTGAGATTATGACAATGCCAATATATTAGAAACAGTAAAAACAAACAAAACAGTAAATTTGCAGAGGAAAGAGTCTGGGTAGAGTTTTATAAACAATAGGAGGAAAATGCCAATAATTCCCCCAAAAGAAAATAATTGAATCAAAGAAAACATTGGTAATGGGATAACCCTTGACAGACAACAATAATATCATATTTTTGTTATTTTTTAAATATTAATGATTAGATTACTTGACTAATAACGGTCAATACTATGCCATCTCACTTACCAAAATAATACACGTTTGAGCTTACTACAATAATAAATACTACTTTAGTTGCTTTTTCTTCCTCAGATGTCTTGTACTGTGCAAATTGAATGCCTGCAAGTTTATACTCTGTATTTGTAAGTATACAATGGAATTTTCCAGAAGCTGTATTTTATTTGTTGACAGTATCACTGTAAGAGTGAATGAAATATGTGCTGGTGAATCCTTGTGTTTTTCCAAAATTTTCCAGTTTTTAGGGTATAGATGTGTACCTTTCCAGAGATTATCTCAGTTTATTCTTAGTACTTCTGTATTCCTACTAGTTTTCTTTGGTTGCACCTGCTAACATCTTTGTTATTTTATTAACAACAAATAAATCATTCTTGGGAAACCTTAAAAATGTCCTTATGCCTATGGGAAAACACAATAAGAAATAAATACACTTTGTTGTCTTATTTTGCAATTTTTTAAATGAGAACATTTTCTGAAGTTTAAAATTTTATCTAGAAGTCATTTTTGGATTTAATAATATTTTATTCTAAAATAAAATGCATTTGCATGATATTTTTCTTATATTTAAGGATTGTTGACTTTAAAAAGAGAATATTGAAGACTTACATTTTCAACACACAGCAATAGCAATATACATCTAGAGATGCTAAAAAAAGATCGAGTTTTTGACTCATAAAAGAGAAGGATCAACTCCAAAGAAGCTTTAAAAAAAAAAAAAGGCAAGACAAAGGTGTCTTTCCCTCGGCCTCACAGATGCTTTTACCACATTTTATATAACAGAAGTTTTGGCAATATTACAACAGTGCAAGCTGAAACACAGCATTAATTTTGAATCCAGTTGCTCAGAATTTAAAGAACAACAGACTGGATATTCTTTTTTTTTTTTATGTGATCTTTAAAAGTTAAAAATGATTTTGTGCAACTCTTTAAATTAGAATTGAAAAAGCCACAAAGCATCTTACAGAATAAGGCATCATATGGCACTGACGGGAGATTCCTGAGGGACTTAATGAAGCCTGTATGAGTGACAGACCACAAGGGATGTCCTGACACTGGAAAGCGTGAGTCAGGAATCTGTGCTTCAGTAGCATTCTCAGTTTGGCTTGACAGTCTGTTTCTACATCTGTATTTGCCATTTCCAACTCAAATATCGTCCCTGAGACACGGAGCAGATGATATTGGCTTCTATGATACCTTATAAACCAGGTCATCACACCCAGACTCCCAAGCTCTGCCCTCTTTCAACCTCACTTGAGCCACCTTCTCCTCTGCTTTTCCTGGCTAATACTGGCAGTCCTTTCTCTCCTGTTCTCACAAATGGTACATGTCTCTTTTCCAATCTCTTCCCCAAATTGGTTCCATCCCCTAACCACCAAAATTAACTTCCTCTTATAAAGAGAGAGAGAGAGAGAAAAAAAAAAAGGAAGCCCCTTCGTTCAACTCCAGTTTCACCTCAACTACCTATTCCATGTTTGTTGTTTTCTTTTTTGTTAAGAATAGTGGATACATACTATAGGTCCACAATCCCTCACCCACAGTGCTAAAATGCAAGAAGCTCTAAAAATTAAAAAAAAAGTTCGCAACTCATTTGACGGCAAAACCTGATCTGCTCATTTGGTAGCCAAATCTCATGGAAACTTACACTTGGACTGAATATTGTTTATTCTTCAGGGTAAATTCCTATTTACAACATAATAGGGGTTCTATGTAACATAAAGCATATATGTGCTGTATTATATTTGGAAAACTGTAAAGTATCTGTATTTTGAACAGCATCTGGCCCCAAGTATTTGGGGTAAAGGATTGTAAACTTGCACCATCTTTCATGCCAATCTTGATAGTTAGAAGCACTTGCAAAAGTATTTACATTAAATGTTTAATACAGAGGTTGATATGAAACACCAGTGGTTTCCTATTTAAGAAGTTCATCTAAAGAACTGTGGTCTAATTCATGCTACAGTACTACATTAAGGTGCATTAACATGTCTAGACACTCTTCACATACCATTTAATATTCTCTGAGAATATATGCTGGCCCAAGTATGGAAAGTAGTGTTAAGGAAATAAACCATGATAATACTCATGAGAATTAAATAACACACATAATGAGAAAATAACTACAGTGTGCCTCTTTCCCTGCTAGGGGCTCTGCAGAGCAGTTTTCCCAGAAAGACGTGTGCGGTGGCAAGTAGGTTTCACAGTAAGATGTCGGCATTTGTCCAACTTACTAAGGAAGTGAGAATATATACACCACCATTCAAAGTTACAGTCCTCTAAAAGATGGAGTTTGAGAGAAATGGTGACAGATGACTTCATCAAAAACATTTCCCCAAATTTACTCTTATTTTTCATTAGGTTAGGAAAGCTCTCAAGAGTTTCTTTTATCTAATTATTCATCCAAAAACCTCCATCAGTTTTTGGGAGAGAAACAGCAAAGGAGGTGAGGTTGCAGACTCTAACATCAGGCTGGCCAGACTAGAATCCTCATATGTGACTTTACAATGCCACCTCACCCTCCGAGCCTCAATTTCCTCATGGATGAAGAACACTTTACCTACCTTAAAAGGTCCTTGTGAGGATGAAATGCAATTTCCCCCTGTAAAGCATTTAGCACAGTGGCTGACATACAGTAAGCACTGAGCAAATGTTAGTGTAGCAAAACATTAACATGCAGACTCTTTTATTATGCAAATTGAATTATTCTGTTTTACCGTTCACTGCTGTCCTAGAAGAAAGGAGCACAAGTATTTCCATTTCTCTTCATCTCCTAGAAGGTTTTGCTCATTAAGCCCTCCCTCCTCTCGAGGAAAGGGGAACTGAGCTCTGTGTGCCACTGGTTCAGGTTCTGAAATTTATAAGACATCAAAGCCCACTTCTGAGAGAGAAATAGAGTGGCTGATGTTTACAAAACAGGTAAGTAGAAGGAAAAGCAGGCGATAAGGAGGAGTTTCCCAAGATTAGAAAGAGACTCTTTAAAGTAAAGGGTAATGGTGCAGGAGACGGTTTTGGTTCCAAAATAGTGAGGACTCTGCTCTTTTAACACTAGCTGCACCAGGGAGGCAGAAATTACCTTTAAGGAATGCAATATGTATGTTGAGGGAGAATGAAATTCAAATGGAATTTCATAGGAAATATGATGTGTCCAGGGAAATCAGCCCAGAAGCCTGGAGGTACCTAGCCACACCAATGATGCTCAATTCCATGCCTGGCTCTGGAGCAGCAGAAAGCTGCTGGGACAACGGGGGTACTAGTGCAATATGCCCCCTCAGCAATAACCCCTGAGGACACGTGAGAGATTACTAAAAAGGCGCCAGTATTGTTGCATGACTGCAGTGAGAGGGGAGCCCTCAAGGCTAAGAATACTGAATTCCCTAGCAGTCCATCAGAGTAATTCAGAGTCAAAAATAATGTTGACACACAGAAATAAACAAAGGCCATATTTCTTGGATAACTGGCATTTACAATGAGACACGTGTCCTCTAGTTATCATTATTACTATTTGTACTAGCATTTGTGCTAGGCTCTGAATACACAACAGTGAGTAAGAGATACGGCCATTTCCCCCTGGGAGTCTATAGTTTAATAAAGAAAACAGACACTTGAAAAGCAGTATGAGTAAGTGGTGATAAGTATCATGATGCAGGGGATACGAGACAAAAATGAATTTAAGGAAACAGAACCAAGCTGAGGGGCCAGAGAAGACCTCTTAGAGGGAGTGAGGAGAAAACTGAGACCAGAGGTATGAGACTGAGACAGAGGCAGGAAGGGAAGGACACAGGGGAGGGGTTCCAGGCTGGGTAAGCAGTGTGCTCAGAGCTCCGGAGACCCGAAGAGACAGCTGGCTGATGCAGTGAAGGAAACTGAAGATGTCTAGTTGGATGAGAGCACAGAAAGCAAGAGGAGAAGTGACTGAGATGAGGTGTGAGAAAAGCAGAGGTCTGATTGTGGAGGGAAAATCTGAATAACCCAGATAAACTGAGAGAGCAGCTCATGTCTGAGTCAGGGAAGCTGGTTGCCATGGCCATAAAGAACAGACCAACCCCAACAGGCCAACAATGGGCAGCCTGAATTGGGCTCCTGACTAAGACATGTATTTGAACTTTAATGGACCAAATGAAAGAATTCCCAGGCTGACAATATTGAAAACACCAAGGCACAGGAATGCCTTTAAGAAAACAGACACGGCTCTGAGTTGTTGTGCAAAAGCAGCAAAGGACAGCTGATCTTGGCCTACAGGTGAAAAAAGTGTGTCTTAAGCGATGAGCCTCGCTCTGACCACACTCAGCAGCACCTAGGAAATGGCCACCATCATGCAGGTGCCCGAGCACTAGACCATTCGCAATACATTTATTCTGCAAAATTATTTTTGGCCGCATTACACTGGGCTGATGAAAACCACAACCATGTGAGTAGTTGCAGAGACATGAGAATGTTGAGCCAGGGGCCTGAAGCCTTCCTCGACCACGTCGTAGCTTCACCATCCTGAAAGAGTTGCTGGCATCTTTGAATTTCACTTTTCTCACTAGGAAAACAGGAAACTGGTTTGTCAAGGCTGTACTGATGGCAGAAACCCAGTCAATGAGCACAAGCAAAAGAGGATGACATTAAGGATGGGCATGATGATACACCACCTGATGGCAGGGCGTGCAGTCAGGTCTCCCAAGGGAATGGAAGCAGAAACTAGAAAGCTATGGGAAGTGACCACTCTCCCACTGGCTGCATCTCGCCGACTGTTTTATATCTGCCTCCACATCCTCTGCTTCACCAACATGAATGTAATGGACTGTTGTGGCTCCCGTAAACCCCAGGCTTATATTTCAGCACTTACTCAAAGGGACTAACTCCTTTCTATAAATCTTAATTTCTAATTCCTAGGAAGTCACTGGGTGGGCCCAGTTCTGTCCCAGAGGAAGCAGGCCATACACACCAGCCTGGCTCTGAGAACCCTCCTTGAGGCCGGGCAGAGTATAGGGGGTGGAGGATGGGTTTTAAGGAAGGATCAGGGGGTTGGTAGGCACCCTAAAAGGGAATTCTGTGTAGCAAAACCTCACTAAGGTGGTGTTTAGGATTCATTTGCTATATGTAGAATAGCTAGTACAGAAAATACCCAACATGTTACAGCCTTTGGACCCTCACAAAGAATTTAATAAATATTTATTTCACTCAACTGGGAACCCTCTGCCCACCTCTGGAACTTCCTCTCTCTGTGCAGTTCTCTCCTTTCTTGTACCCTATCCTAAGAACTCTAGCAGCCTTGATCTCCCCAGACTCTCAGCTCTTTATTCTCAATTGATGAAGTTTGCCTGGGTCTACCTGGGTTCCCCTTTCTTTGTGCTGTGACTTGGAAACTCTCCAAACTGGGGCAGCTGTAGCACTCACCTCATTACATCTCTCAGGGATCACCATCCTTCTTTGCCCGATATCCAGTGTCTTTCAAACCTATTGTTTCATATGTTTTGTCAATTTATTTGATTGTTTCAGCTAAGAGAGTAAGCCAGTCCCTGTTACTCAATCTTGGCCAGAAGTGGAAGTCTGCATTTAAACTTTAAAGCATGCATTTATTCTAAAAGTTATTTATACATTTCACAAAATTAAAAGTAATTGATTTATGTATTTTTCAAATAAAACCATAGTTTTTTCCACCTGAAAAAAATAAACATTCATTTCGTTGAGTTATCTTGACCGGCTAAGATGAATCTATTTTAGTAGGTGTGGAGTTTGCTGCATCAATTTCTCACCACATGGGCATTTCTCAGGTAAGTCTATACTCCAGGTAGTTTCTGTCCAGTTGTCCAGAGACATATTTGGAAAAAATAA
The DNA here is from genome assembly GCF_006542625.1 of Nomascus leucogenys. Classification (NCBI taxonomy): domain Eukaryota; kingdom Metazoa; phylum Chordata; class Mammalia; order Primates; family Hylobatidae; genus Nomascus; species Nomascus leucogenys. The sequence continues at coordinate 14,910,314 of NC_044400.1, forward strand.
AATTAGCTTTACTAATTTAGAAAGTTTATTTTTGACAAAGCATAAGTTCATGTTTCAAAAATTCTTAAGCACTCTGTTAAAAGCACAAATAAAAGTAGAAGGATGACTCTCCATGCGAAGCGGAGTGAACACACTGGGACGCCAGAGCTGCCCGCATGTGATGTGAAAGCTGTAGTTGTCCCACACTTCTCAAATGTCACTAAAAGGACCTCGAGTTTGGTCCTCCAACATTCAATAATTGCCTGAATGCCACATGAGCACTGAACTTGATGAACAACTAGATACATTCTGAATAATAAGTTGTATTTGGACAAAAAAAGAATTGAATGTGTACTCTTCTCCATGAAGCTTTTAAGCTTCCCTTCAAGAGTTAAACCAAACCATTCACTTCTGGAATGAAACATTTGGATTTACATGATTGGATGCATCTTCCCATTCATTGTCCTCAAAAGAGCTTGTTACCAAAAAAGATCAAGCTCAGGGTTTTAAGTGGTTATGTAACCATCTTTTGCATAAGGAGCTAGCAATTAGGTGGAGTATTGTTGATGAAGTAGAAGACCATATTTTTAAATTGGTCAGACTCTCCAAACTCTGGATCCTAGATAGATAATTTCTTTCAGAAAAATTAGTTCTAAAAACTCAGCTCCACCCATGCTCAGTTCCATCAGTACTGAATCTCCATGGTATTAGTTACAATCGAATTATAGAAGATGTTTATAAAAATATAATTTTCCAAAATGACTGATTGTTGTGAAGGTTATACTGTTTTTGTTATTTATCACTTTGCCTGATTGAGGATGCGGTTGTTGGTGGAATTTTTGTGAATTGGATTGCTGATGCTAAATTCAACCCATTACTTAATGAGTGTATTCCATGTATTTTTTAATATGGTCTATGAAGATGCAGAGGTGACTAAAGCAAGGTTTCTCCTTTCAAAGAATTTATAATCTAGTAGAGATAATAAAATGCAATCCTTTTAACAAACAATGATGGGTTCAGCTAATAGATGAAGACAGTAGTGATCAAACAAAAGAAATGCAATAGGAACTCAGAAATAGAAGAGATGGAACAGACTCTAGTGCTTAGAGGAAACTGTATGCAGTAGACGTGGCTCTAGCTGGGTCTTGAAAGATGGATGAGATTCAGATAATTGGACAGGGAAAAGGAGCTTGTGGTGCTGCACAAGCAAACACCAGTGAGTCCAGCAGAAGCACCTGCCGGAGACACAGTACACCAGAGTTGGAAAGATGGAGAAGCTTCCTGTGAGACAGTGCTTTTCAGCCAGGGCCTATTTTGTCCCCAAGAGACATTTGGCAATGTTGGGGGACATTTTTTATTGTTACAACTGGAGACAAGCTGCTACTGGCATCTAGTGGGTGCAGATCAGAGATGCCACTAAACATCTTACAATGCACAGAGCAGCCCCCACAACTTAGAATTATCAAGGCCAAAATGTCAAAACAGCTAAGTTTCAGAAACCCTCCTATAAGAAGAGCTTAAAACAGGATTTGAAATAGCTCACTAAATTGGCTTTCTTTATACTAACTGAAAAAGATAAAAAGGAAAGAGGGAGCTGTTTAGGAAACAAATGGAATATAAAGCTTTAGGGGTAAAACCTCCTTACAGATGGCCTCAAGTGCAGAATGCCTGGATTAAGCCCACAGGTTTGATCCATTGCATTGTCAAAATCTCTGTTTCAAAGCAAAATGATCTACCCTCGACTCTGGAAAGTCATATACTTACTCCTGTTGGTGTGAAGGGGAAGTAGGTCAGAGAATGTAAATAGTTCAGAATCACTATTAGGAAGATAAATCAAAGAACAAGTTCTACTAATGAAAGGCTAATAACATCACCTGGATGATAATGTTAATCATGATAATGATAAAAATTATGATGTTAATTACTTCCTGAGAGGCCTCTCCCTGCCACTCTTCATCACTCTCATCCCACTGTGCTATGTATTTTTTCATAGCACTTAGTCCCTTACCACTACCTGAAATTAGACAGTGAGAGAGATTGATCGATATTTTAATTCTTGTTGAATGCCTGGCCCAGTAGAATGCAAGCTACATGAGGGCAGGAACTTTGTCTCATCTATTACCCACTGTACTCCTGGGTCTAGAGAGCTCCTCAGCTGGGCTTTGAAAAGTAGGCATTCAGTAATATTTATAGAACAAATAGATGATGATCACATTGGTATAGTGTACACTAGAAAACACTTGCATTTCTTTGAGAAATAACGTGTGTTGGCACTACAGCAGAGACTGGTAACAAACAATATGAGCCTGCCCCTTACACACCTTACAGGCCAGCCCAAGTGGCAGGCAACGGAAACAATAGTTACAACCAAGTGTGATAAGTCTTCCAATATAGAAAAAATGGTAGAACATAGCAGAGACCCATAACAGTGTCAGGGGAGGTAGACATTACTGTTATTTTATTAGTAAGAAAATAGCAGGTCATGGAACTTAACAGAATTGTTCCAAGTCATCTAGGTGAGAGGTGAAGATGAGATTCTTTTACATTTATACTGACTGCTTAGATATAAAGATTAATATAGTGTTACTATATTGGAAATACACACATAACTGAAGTAGCAGCCTTATCTTCACTGTGCCAATATCTAGTTTCTTCCACTGTTGCTGACTGTGAGGGTTTCTGCACATGATTCTGTATCTGGTCATAATGGACAACACACGTCCTCAAATCAAAATGAACTGAAGATGTCTACACAGCGAGATGACGTTTTGTCAGTGCTAGGCCAGAACTGCATAGTTACAAGACCTCAAGCTTAGGTCTGGGAAGGATGGGAGGGGGTGATGGTGGAAGAAGAAGGAAAAATCACCCGAATTTCATTCAGAATTAGGTAAGAACAGTCTTCTAGATTGTCTGATAAAGGTGTTATTGTTTTATGCTGCAGCAATAGCTGCATGTATATCTTAAGGAAATGTTTATGAAACATCAATTGTGTGCCAGACATAGAGCTCTTCCCTCAGAGAACATTGGCAATGTGTGGAGACATTTTTGATTGACATGTGATATGGTTTGGCTGTGTCTCCACCCAAATCTCATCTTGAACTGTAGCCCCCGATAATTCCCACATGTTGTGGGAGGGACCCAGTGGAATATAATTGAATTATGGAAGTGGTTTCCCCCATACTGTTCTCATGGTAACTCATAAGTCTCACGAGATCTGATAGTTTTACAAGGGGTTCCCTTTTTGCTTGGTTTTCATTCTCTCTTGTCTGCTACCATGTAAGACGTGGCTTTCCCCTTCCATCATGATTGTGAGGCCTCCCCAGCAACATGGAACTGTGAGTCCATTAAACCGCTATTTCTTTATAAATTACCCAGTCTTGGGTATGTTTTTATTAGCAGCATGAAAACAGACTAATACGACATGAATGGGGGAGGAGGTTTTTCTGACTTCTATTGGGTAGAGACCAGATAAGCTGTTAAACATACTATAAGGCATGAAACAGCTTTCCACCACAAAGAATTATTTGGTTCAAAGAGTCAATGATCCCAAGATTGAGAAATACTGCTGTAGACCTAAAAATACAAAGAAAGAATTCCTGCCTTCAATGACTCAAGGCAGGCAAATAATGACAATAGTATATGATAAGCCCCATTGTTGACAGTGTCTAAGATGTCTTAGTAACACACGGAAAGCAACTCCTGAAAGAGTCACCAGAGGCAAACTATGCTTCCCCACCCTCACTCTCTGACACTCAATCTCATGTCAAAATTAATCTATGTTTTAAGCGTTGCTGCCAGCGATCACATAGCCTCAAAGAGTTAGTGAATTTATTCCCAATGATTTTTAATTTATTCTGTTCTTTACTGTCTGCAGAAGAAAAAAGAGCCCCATGTGGTGAATTAGGTTTAGAGACTGTCAAAGCATTTTTATGTCAACCTTTATAGAACCGACCAAGCTGATGTTTCAAATAATAGAAATTACACTGTAGTTTATATGTGGGGACTTGATTCAGAAATGAAAAAATAAGAAGAAAACACTTTAAGGTCACTTAATCTCTAGTGGATTACAACAGGCACACTTTATGAACTGGCACTATCTCCTTCATAAGCAAGTGATTTTTTTATTATACTCTCCACATTTATGTAAAATAAAAATGTTCCACAAATTGTGATGCCCTGGCAAATATAAGGGTATCTATAAGATAAGCTCTTATAGAAAATGGGAGTTTTATCTCTTTACATTGAATAGAAACACACACAGAGAAATCCCAGAGAAATCAGCCACATCAAACAAAACAGTACAGTCAAAATTAATCTTATTATAAGAGAGCTTACTTCTACCTGGTTAACTAAAAAAAAAAAAAGTACTACACCAACCACTTCAGGTTGTCCAGTAGGTCATAAGTTCCATTTTCCTAACAGGTAATGAAGACATTTTACTGGATGACATCTAAAGACACAATGCAACCTTAGGTTTGAATGACTTGTTTTATAGTTCCCCTTTAGTTAAAAGTGATTTCCTTATTATTTTTATTTAATTTTTTCAAAAGGGGCTTCTTAAATCAATTTGTTTCCACATGTTCAACTCACTGTCTGCCAGAGGACATGCACATTAAGATGCATTTCCACCCACTCCTCTATCATTATACCATTTAACAATGCACTGCAAAGAGTGTAGAATGCAGAAAGGGCTTTTCACTTTCTGTTGCAAATGGAAATTTTGGCCAGAGGGTATTTTTCTGATCCAGTCCAACCTAGGATATAGTCTTTTTTCCATTATACAACACTTTTTCATGTCTTTGCTAGTAGATAATAGATATGAAACTGTCAAGTCTTACAGCTTTGACATCATATCAAATTTATCTGGATAGCTGACTCCCTCAACTAATTATTGCTGAAACCAAGCCAACCAGTATCTATCATGTTAATAAAGGTGGTCCACATATTTTTACATGTTTTATAATGGATATTTGTTTTATAGATATTAAAAGAACTAATAACAACATCAACTGACCTGGAATTAAAGTGGTATTAAGGCAACTCATAGTTAAATAAAAGGACTGCTGGCCTAGTGAATTCATCATACAGACTTCTCTGTCTGAGATTTTCATTGGCAATATAATCTCTATAGAAACATTACAGTTGTATACCTTAATTTCTGTGTATGCCTTAATCTCTTTTTTATGCTAACAAAATGACACAAGTGTCTCTGCAATTCTTATCTCGTTGTGTTGTACCTTTGCAACAGTCAATGGTCCAAGTATAGAATTCAAGATCTGACCATGCCAGAAACTTCATTTATCACTCACCAATTCAAATTTTACTAGCCATCCTCCATCAGCTTGTACTTTCTCCATGAGTTGTTTATTCTCTGATATGAAAATACATTAAACTGGACACCTCTAGTCTTTTCCATACAGCTTCTGCCTTTATTTCTCCATTATATGGTCATCTATCTCTATTAGTGTTGATGTGATTCAAATGTGCAGGAAACTTTTAATTGCTAAAATGCTTCATGGTGTAATTTAAACATCCCTGTGGATAATCAGTGTACCTTTAGCCATCTAAATATTCTCAGGCATAATTTAAGCTGCCCACAAAGCCTCTCCCTTAAAGTGACAAATGTCTGATTTAACTCTAGCTCCATTCACTAGTGCCCATTTTTACAACATGAATATTTACTATCTTAGGTCTGAGACAGCCTACACATTTACACTCAGGAATGTCTGTTTGCATTCAAACCCCACTATTAGTCATATGCAATGATGTCACTTGGAAAACTTTTTAGTTACCCTAATATATTTAAATGCAATACCTTCAAAACTAAGATGACCCTAATATTAATTTGCTTGTCTTCTACACAGCTAGGAAGAAATGTTTGGGGCAATACTGATTTCAGTAAAGTGCACATTTTTATCATTAAAAATTCTCTTTAAATTTTTTATATGTCAGTTTTTGACCTCACAGTTTCATAGTCTCCAACATTAGTGCTGGTTCAAAAATATTCAAATCCATGAAATAATGAGAAATCTTTTAAAACTGTATGGCTATAGAAAATATCAAAGAAAATGTAAAATGTGCCCCTTAGTATGGAGGACATTTTCATACAAAAGCACTTTGTCAAGTGTAAAACGTTTAACAAATAGGAAATGAGATATACAATATTCAATTAATCAAATTTGTTGCAGTGTTAACTTGGGCTGAGCTAAATATTTACTTATTTAGCTATATCTTGCTTATTTCTAAAAGAATTTGGGGGAGTTGGTGGCATTTATCCTCTCTGCATTGATAATGGAGTATGTATGAACAGGCAGTATAGAAGAGACTTGTCAAGCAAACCAGTAGAATGAGGATTATCAGATGAGTCCTTTAACCTCCTGTACATCAATTCCACGCCATGTCACAGCCAAATGTATATGCTTTTCATATACAACCTATATGTATGTATGTATTTATTTATTTATTTATTTTTTGAGACGGAGTCTCACTCTGTCACCCAGGCTGGAGTGCAGTGGTGCGATCTCGGCTCACTGCAAGCTCTGCCTCCCGGGTTCACGCCATTCTCCTGCCTCAGCCTCCCCTTCTGAGCAGTTGGGACTACAGGCGCCTGCCACCACGCCTGGCTAATTTTTTTGTATTTTTTAGTAGAGACGGGGTTTCACCGTGTTAGCCAAGATGGTCTCAATCTCCTGACCTCGTGATCTGCCCGCCTCGGCCTCCCAAAGTGCTGGGATTACAGGTGTGAGCCACTGCGCCGGGCCCTATATGTATTTATTAAAACAGCTCATATGGAATTTCCAGTCACAAATTTTTTGAGGTCGTTCTTATTGCTTTAGTATTTAAAGGTGTGAAAATGGTTTTCCATTCAGCCTTGTCATTAGTTGAGGTTATTCCTCTTAACAATTGGAAAAGATATAATAAACGTAATTTATATAACTATGGGATACACAGACACACACATATATGCACATACACACATAAAATGTTAAATGAGTTTTCCCTCCAATCCGGTAACACCCAAAACTATGTAATTTAAGTCAATGACTTATTATTTTTTATTTCATTTTAAGGCAGAGACAGAAATGAAATCTTTAGAAGGTGAAATTTCAGCTAACAATACAACACTATTCTGCTATTTGTAATACACACAAAAGAATTTAGAAAAAATAAGCTTTTCTTCCTTTTCTTTGTATAATTGAAAAGCCTAGATTTTCCTCTACAATGGAAGGCAAATTAATAGGCTAACTTTAAATTCATGAAACTTGGCAATTGCAGAAGTAATTATGACAGAGTAGCCAACAATACAGGTATACAATTACTTCTGTTAAGATATCTCGATTTCTTCCTGCAGTAATGCCAACATACACAGTCTGAGCTATACACATTAAAGATCTCACAACTCCACTGACGTGAAAGTCACAAGGTGCCAGTCAAACAAAGTAAAGGATGGGCCGTTTCACTGATGGCAAAGCAGAGCCATTGCCCTGGGGAGAAAAGATAGCAGATGATATTTTCTGTATTATACCCTACATTTCTTTTCTTTAGGGAATTTAAACATAAAACAACTGACATGCTTTGGCAGATTTCAGAACCTTTCAACTCTTCCAGCTGACTTGTTCATAAACATTTGGTGGCTCAAGAAGAAAATTATTGGTAAAATAAGTTGGCTGAGCACTGAAACCACATTTTCACTGAAAAAGCCTGACAACACTTTAGTTCTTCTGGTTTATATCAAATAATGCTTTAAAGGACTGGCAGAATAGACTCTCTTCTGCTACATAGTGCATATACATATTTCATTATAATTTTCAGAGCAGTAGCATTTATTTAATAAGACTGTTTTATAAAATTATTTTTCAAAATGTAAGAAAAGTTACAAAATGCACTCATGCGTGAGTAAATGATACCTTTATATGATACTCAAATTCAAAATAAATAGTAGGGCAACACAATGGTTTACCTCTTTACAGCTATCTAGAACAGAAGTGATCTAAGGAAGGTGAAATATATTTTACAATAAAAACTCAGTGAATTAATGAATATAATTCAAATCACTACAAACCTAACAAAATGAAGGCCACAGATTGTTAAGAGTAAATATTCATATGGAAACGAGATATTTTAGTCAAATATTTGGGTCCAATAAAATGTCCAATAGCTACCTGATTATTTTACCAGAATTTGAGATGGTATCAACATCATGATAACATTTATCCAAATACACACAGACTGTCATTGGGAGTTTAAAAATAGATCTCTTGAAAGTTCAGTATAGGACCATAATTTTCTTGAAAGACTAATTACCTGAGTCAGATAAGCAGTTTTTCCAGTGAGATGTATTTTTATTTTTGTATTTCACTGCCTTTTGAAAAATCCCCCATGGGAGGCACATTGAAAGACTTTGGTAACTATGAACCCATAAGTAACAAGCAATTGTTTCCATAAGAAGAACTAATGTGATTTTGTAAAAAGAATAGCTGTAGTCACATAACCTTATAATGGTTCCCCTGGAATAAGTGTGTGTTTGTGTGTGTGTACGTGTGCACATACACTGGGTCATGGGAAGGAGGATGAAGGTGGATAAAGGTCAGCAGCCCTATCTATAGTGTATAAATGCATAGACTTCTCATTTTACAGAATGCCATCTTTGTACCCTCATATAATGCCATCTTTTGACTGATGAAGAAAATAATTTCATAGACAAGTATCAATTAATATTGATTTTTCTCAGATTTTTTTTCTATCTTTTCACAATAAGACCCTAAAGCAACATTAGAATTGCAGCTTAAGGTTCATTTCCTTTAGGAAGCAACAGGGGAGGGTGAAGGGCACTTCTTAGGCATCAATGGAAGAGAAAAGATAGGTTTGGGTTTTTATAATATTTTTAGCACGAAAAAGTAACATAGTATAGAAAAATAAAATGCTGTAAAGTCTGACAAATGTCAGGTTTGAATCCTGGATATACCACATTCATTGCTTAATTATGGGCTTGTTACTTCAATGCTTTGTGACTCTTTTTCCTTTACCTGTAAGTTGGAACTGATACCTTTCACCTAAGGATTAGCTGTGATGACTGAAGAGCTAGCAAATACATGGAGAGGCCTAATACAGATAGGTACACAGTAAATAGATGCTTATAAGGAGTCTTGGCTAGGAGAATGACTTCGGGAGAAGCTGCTGTAAAGAGATCCAAATGGAAGTCAGAATCTTCCCAGTGCTACAAGAGAAGGAACCATTTCTCGCAATGATTTTGCATCTCAGGATCATTACATGAAATGTAATAATCTTACATTATACTTCACAACACCGCCATGCCATGTATTCCCTCTCAAATGAGAGATTTCTGGTCACTGACTTCAAATATTTGAGCAATTTGTCTATTGTTACACCCCTCTTATCTCTATAATCCTCTCTCTACTTTCTGTTACAGGCAGAGAAATACAGTAACCTGCATCCTCTCTCCCTCTGAGCAGTTAATCACACCTTTTCTCGTTCTTGGAATGCTCTTTCCATTTTCCTTAGCAAAGCTTTCAATCTCCTTTCAAGATTGTTCTAAAGGAGCAGGACTCTGAGACCATCAAAATATGCCTCTGAGTTTTACATGTCATACATTTTTAAAAAGCCATGTGTGGCCTTCCCATTCCATCAGCACGAGAACATTGCCTCTCGTTCAACCCTTCTCATGAGGTAGGTCATCATACCCTTATTACTTGACTTACAAACCAAATAAAGAGACTCCCCAGAGATGTGTCAAACATTTGAAACATTCACAAAGTAACTGCAGTCAACTGGATAAAAGACTTGAGTTAGTATATGCAGGGTTAATTTATTCAGACACCATAAAATGCTCAGTGACTTCAACAATCATTGACACTCCTGGTATTGTTTTTAGCTTCCCATCAATTTATCTCATTTTATTATCTATTTTTTAAGTAAATTCTACTTGGTATGAGAAGTATAAGAAAAAAATCTGTGCAGAAAATGGAGAATTAATATGATTCGGGGAAATATAGTTTTTAAAGTAATGAGAAGTAGGGAAAGGTAATTAAGGCAAAAAAAGGAGAAAAAGGGGGGAAAGGGAAACAGTGATATAGAATCAAATACAGGTTAAGACAAGACACAGAAAATTCAAATGCTAGAGTGATATAGACAATGATATTTAACAACAGTCAGTGGACCCCTGTTAAGAATCCAATTTGTGTTAGATGTTATGGAGGATGATAGAAAACAGAGAATAAAAGCAAAGAGATGTGACCTCTGTCTTCTAAAATTTCATAAAATAACTGAGGGGGAAAAGAGCCTCTTCATGAAGGAAATTTTTAAAAACTCATAAGATACCAAAGGGGAAATCTACTTTGGAGTCCTAAGATACAGCAGATGCAAGAGAAACAGCATGGGGTTTGGAATCACCCAGGTCCTAGTCCCCTATTCTGCTCCTGAAGGATCTCATAATCTTGGGCAGCTCAGGTGACCCAGTCTGGATCTGTTTTGTCATCTGTAACATGCGGAGGTTTACTATATGATCCCAGTGGTACTTAGAGTAGTCTATGATTTTAGAGGAACACCCATGAGGAGGTATACCCCATACTCTAGATGTAAAATATTCTTGAAAGAAAATAATTCTGAGGAGGAACTTCAAGGAGGGGAGATAAGTAGAGATTATTGACAAACTGTCAAAGATGAATATTAGGCAGTGCAAAAAATGTGTACAAAATCCAGAGCTAGAAAGAAAACAGTCACATGTGGAAGGCAAAAGTCATACCTTGTTGCTGGAATATGGACTCAGTCAGAGAGAAATAACAGTAATTAGACAGGAAAGAAAATAGGGTCTTGTAGATCAGCAGCTCAGCTGAAAAAAGGAAAATACACAGGAATAAAATGATGAATACACTTTCTGAAGAGTAAGCAAAAGTATTTTTATAAGAAAAAAGAAAAAGTTTTGAACAAAAAAGAACAAAGAAAGTGAAATGCAATTAAAAGTCAGAAAAGTAGAAAAACAGCTCTTGGGTTGACAAATAGAGGAGAAAAGTGACTGGTTGTGAGAAAATGAATGAGTAGGTGGTTTAGAAAAAGTGGGTTGAAGCTAAACATAGATAAATGGTCAAAGATTTGAACATATTTCTGAATTGGAGCCTTTAGTACTGCATCAAAATGGGCATTTCATGGTCATTGCATCAGGCCAGAAAGTTTGGCTTCTGTAAGTGTTTTAGTTGCCACACTTGAAGCACCTCAAAGCAGAATAAATGTAGGACAGGAAATAAAATTGTTGGAGAATTCTGATGTAATACTTTCTTCCTCCTGAGCTCAAAACCAATTAATTGGTCCAAAATTGGACTTCCAGAAGTACCAAATGCAATGCAATTCTAATAATAATTATTATCTCAGCTAACACTTATTGAACCTTTCCTTGCATCAAGAACCAGGGTGTGTTATATTGTGAAGGCACAATATCATTTAGTGCTTCCTATGAGAGGACAGAAAAAGATGTGGGTGGCCAGAAATTGTGATTTTATTCTGTTTATAGTTTCTTCATTATACATAGAATTCAGTGCTTCTTGTATGCAAGAGTATTAAAACTCAGATTTTAAGGGCAAAGAAAACTCCTCATCAGTCATCACCACACCAGGGAAGTACAGATAGAAGTATCATTGTCGTCTCACACAGGATGATCCCAATGAATCTATAGCATTAAAAAGAAATCAGGGAAACGTAAAACATGAAAAAAACTGCAGTGCATAAAAGTTAAATGAGGCAATATAATAGAACACATGCTCTTAAAACCTTCAGCCTCTTATTTTTATTCTGTAATGTAAACATAGTATTGCTACCTGGAGGGTGGATAAGTAACAGCTGAGGACACTTTAGTTCTCATGAGAGTAAAATAAGCAAACATTACTCAAATTTATAATTAACTAAACGGCTTCTGTTACAACTATGAGAGGCACCCTTTTGAAATGCAATGGCTTGTAGGTGAGGTTTCCTTCTAGTTACTAAAAATAAAATAAAAACAAAGGTATGCCTGGTAGCTGTCTAATTAATGATCAAAAATGCATTTACTTTGGCTTAATTTCACACTTTTATGTGAAGTCTTATTTAATTGTAATTAGTATAGACTACAGAACTTAATTAAGACTAATCATTCCTTAATGCAATCAGATTCCCAAAAGAACAACATAAACAGATTTTTATTGGTATTAGTGATGCAAACTTGTAAAATATAGAGCCAATTAACCTATAACAATGCTTCCAAAGTATATAATAAAAATAAATTATGGGTGCATTACCAAACGGTTTCATGGGTACCCTAAGAACGTAATAACGGTGTTAATAATCAACCTCATAGTATCAGTTTTCCTTCTTAATGCTAAAGATATTTATGCAATCACAATTATAATGCATATTAAAATATGTCACCTTTAAATGAGATTAAGCATTAAAAGACTTTAAGACACTGTAGGTTCTATGATGACAACACAGCTTCCCAGTTAAATTCTGAGTGATAGGAAATCTACAAGTTCTAGATCACATAAAATTCAGTCCCCTTAAATTTTGAAAAGTTAAGCAGGGTTTCCTCAACCTAGGGGAAAAATGGTGAAGGAGGAGGGACTGAGGAAACATTGCTGCTTTGTAAATTTCAGAGCATAATAGCAACTGAACTTCTCTTGTCAATTATATCCTAACTCTGTGTTTGTTCCTCCAGCCTCCTGAAATGATGAACCCTCCTCCCCATGCCAGAGAGAAACTGATAGCCAGTCTCTTCCATTATACATTCCTGCTAGAATTTATGAAAAGACAGGAAGTGTTCATTTGTCTTAAGGTAGAACTGTCTAATGAAATTCTTTAATTGGAATTGGAATCTACCCTAAAATGCCTGGAATATTTCATACAATTAAATTTGGAACCCTAACTGCTCTCCATCCATTTCCAAAATGTGCCAAATTGAACACATTAGCACAGGATGGATTCTCTTGACTGAGCCTTGAAGCAAAACTTGAAAAATATAAATTGGCTTACAACTTCTACTATACCAAAATTACTTTCCAGCTGGGCTTCAGTCAGACATTAAGAGGGGGAGCAATATTTGAAAAATGTAATCTAAACAGTATGTTCATATTTCTTAAATATTGTGAGTTTCTCCTCACAATGCTGCAGATTCATAGCAGCTTGCTGGTGAGACAGACGCCAAAATCATATGCTAGGAGGGTAGGGAAACAGACTTTTAGATTTGGTAAATTAATTAATCCCTTACCTGCTGCCATAAATTTTAAAAATTCAGAGGGTGAGTTCAGCCAAGTTCATATTGACACACAAAAGGGATAAGTCAAAATCAATATCATGCTTGAAAAAAAAAAAACCAAGATCTCTAATTTAAATCTATCACCCTACATTACTTTTACCTAAAATCTTCCTAGCTTTCCTTCTTTTTCAGTCAACACACAGGTTCATCACATTCTACCTTTTACTAAACATGAAGGAATCCATGATCTAGCAAAGGTAGATAAAAGGATTCACCAGGAATTTCTAAAAGTATTTGCTGTTTATTAGGGGTAGCTGTATGGCTCTCATTACAGTTAGCAATTATTAGCTATCTCTATTGTGCCAGAAAAGTAGGGTAAGATCAAAAACCATGGTTACTATCTACTTGGGGTTTATAATCTTTTCTGAGGAAACATTAATCTCTCAAAAAATTGTTGAGAACTCTGCAGGCAAAATGCAATTAAGTCCTTAAATAAGGAATACATAAAATAGATGTTGAAAGGAAGAGATGGGAGTGATTGGCTAAGACTTCAACAAGGAGGTGAAACTTGAACAGGATCTTCACTCATGCTTAAGACTTGGATAAACAGAAAGCAGGTTTGTGTGTGTGTGTGTGTGTGTGTGTGTGTGTGTGTGTGTGTGTGTGTTGGATATTCAAGGAGCATGAAACAGCAGATGATAAAAAGCATGCCACTAATTATTTATCTCCCCCATCACCAAGTATGTTTTTAAACTTCTCAAACTTATGTTTCTGCCTCTTGAAACAACTTTAGACTCAGAACTTGAGAACCTGATATCTGAAGTTCCTATTCTCCAGGAAGAAACCACCAGCAGCAGTATTCTTGTGTGATCTAAGTACGAAATGAAAGAAAGCAACTATGCACATCTATGCTAGGTAAGAGGACATTCTCCATTCTACAGCTAGCAAATACTGTCTGTCATTTTCAAAAGGGTGTTTGTGAAGTCTGATATGCCATATAACTTGATACTGTGAAGCTTCATACTAAAAGTCTAATTACTCAGTAAAATTTTATAAAGATAGTCCAGCCTCTGCCATTAGGAGTGCCCTCCCCCTTCCTCCCACAGATGAGATAAGGAGCAAAGCAGCAGCCATCCTTACTCATTTAAGTGTGAGTAGTGGGTTGAAATTTATACATGTTGCACTAACATAGACAGAAAAGCACATTTCTACCCAGTGAAAACCAAGGGGAAAAAACCTTAGATTTGCTAATAAAGGTGTCTTTTCTTTTCTTTTTTTCTTGGCCTTTTAGTCTCTTTCCATTTATAGGCATACTTTAGGAGGTAATCTCCGTCTTTTAAGGATAAATTACAGGCTTTCAAGGTTCCTAATGCATCCTCTCCCCAGAATGGCATCCTAAGAGTAGCAAAAAGATTGGATCAGGCCATGGCATTGAGTGAGGTTTCAGATTGTTCAGTGGGTCTGTGGTCAGTGTCTCCAGCTGGTCTAATCCCGTCCCATGCTCCTTGCTCAGTTGTCTGCTACAGTGTGACTACTGAATTCTGGGCTTTTTCTCTTAGTGTAGGCCAGGTTACCTTCCCTTGCTCACTCTGCCTTACCTTTGCCCTCGGTAGCATGAGGAACCCTTTGTGTCTTAGCCATGTCCTCCGGCTTGACTGGCTTAAGCTGAGCTCCCTGAGGCCTATGTGGTAGGGTCCCAAGCTTTGAGCTCAGCTTCCTTCTGTACCTCCAGAAGGTCACAAGATGACCTCTGAATCACTTCTATGACATAAATCAACCAGACTAGGCAAGGAGTCATTAACTCATTCCCTCTCTCTGACTAGGCATTTGTTTTCACTTTGCAATAACTAGAGGGAGGAAACTAGGACACAAGAATCAGATAGCTTGCTTCTACTACCTGAGTTTCCTCCACCTCTGCGCTTCTGCTATCAGAAGCCTAAGGGCTTTATCACATCCTCTTCCCACTTCTGGTGGCACTTATGCCCCGCTTTCTACTTTCCAATACGAATGAAGTTAAGCATCAATAGAAGAAGGTAACCTAAAAGAAACACACCCATTTGGTGTACTAGTTTAAAAATACTATCTCCATGATTTCTAAGATATGACAGTATCCATACAAAATCAAGCACAAAACTTGTTTAAAATATTTTATTCTTTAACCCCCAATGAAACAAATCTCCCCAGCACATAGATGTTGTCTTATATTTACACTCTAATTTTAGAAGAATAAAGTAAATGTCGAAACAATTTCATTTTAAGTAGGATTTTGACTAAAGATGAAAGGGAAGAAAAAGGAGGGCAAGGAGTAGACTAAAGGAAAGAAAGGGGAGAAAGAAAAGAGGAGTGGTTTCCTACACCAGGGAATATTTTCAGCTGTATCTGTATTTGTTTTGGCATCCAACATGCTGTTTCCAAGGGTACCCAATGAATATTGATTAATAATTAAATTATTTTATTAAAAGCACCAATTTCTGTTTCTAGTGTGTTTCCAAATCATACATTGAAAACAAAGTCTGGCTAGATGCAGTGACTCACGCCTGTAATCCCAGCACTTTAGGAGGCTTAGGCAGGTGGATTGCTTGAGCCCAGGGGTTTAAGACTAGCCTGGACAACATAAGAAAGACCCCATCTCTACAAATAATTTTTTTTAATTATCCAGGCACAGTGGTACATGCCTGTACTGCCATCTACTCAAGAGGCTGAGAAGGGAGGATTGCCTGGGCCTGGGGGTTTCAGGATGCAATGAGCTGTAATTGCGTCACGGCACTCCAGCCAAGATGACAGAGCAAGACCTTGTCTGAAAAAAGAAAAAAGAAAAAAATACAAAGAAAGAAAGAGAAAGAGACAGAGAGAGAGAGACCAGTCTGACTTATTTGTTGGTAAATTAAAATAGGTTTCCATGTCTTTTCCAATTAGTTACTAAGTTGTGGAGTACCTTCATTCAGTCTTCTAGCTTAGTGCGCACAGACAGATGAAGGAAAATAGAAATTACTGTTATAGCAGCATCTCTGCAGAGGTGTTAACACACACAGGATTAAGACATAAAAATCAGCATAACTGCAAATAACACTATTACATCTTTAAATTATATGTTGCTCTTCAAAGATACAAAATGTTATGTGACATGAAGCAAAAAGTAAAGATTCTTTAAAACCTTTAGGAGAAAAATCAAGTGGGTCGAGAAGTGAGAGCTGACAGAATCTACTGCAGAATACACTGTTAATAACTCTGACTTCAATAATGACATATACCCTGTTCTCATTACACCCATCTATAAATAAGGCCTAGCATTAAAAATGAATAACCCAGAGAAATATGTTTCCATATAGCATTAAAATTCTACCTTCAACAAGCTTTTCTCATTTAATTCTAAAATGACAAGGACAAAGGCAGGTAACAACCACCTCCTTGTTAGGTGAGGTCTGGGTGAGATTTTTGTCTCCTGAAGATGATGAAGTCATGAGAAGCAATTATTGACCTATCTTATTCTTCTTTGTCCAAATAAGGGAATAATTATGGCTTTGATATTGATTCACATCACACTTCCCCAAAAAGTGTCCCTTTAGATGGGGTCATTCTATTTCAAGGAAAAGAACAATTTAGTTCTTTTTACTACTCAGACTAGTTCAAATTAAAACTAGGCATTTATTGGGAAAATTATGAGAACAGAATAGAAATATAGGCAGGAAGAAGAGCTTGATCTTGGAGAAGCAAGAGGTGAGAAGTGTTGTCACTGCCCCTGTATTCCAGAGATGCAGGTTTGCTGGTCCATGAGTCTCTGTGATCCTAGGCTTCCCTACTGCCAATCTTCCAATCTCCTTATCCCAGCTCCTTCCACACCATCCCAGCTTTCCCTGCTTTGGGTGCAGATCATATTTAACATCCACTGACATACATCAATTCCCACCTTCTGGTCACAGCCCCCACCAGAGTTTGCTCTGAGGCAGTCATTCTTAGCCATAGAGTCCTGGGTTGGGTAGGATTGGTCCTTCTACCCTACTCTACTCCAGGTGCCAGCTTTGAATCAGAAGAGATGTTTGTTGATGGATTAACACCTTACTCTGAAATTTAGCTCCACTTTTAGAAAGATACAGAAGACACATGGGATAGGACTACTGCAGAGTCAGGCTAGCTCAGGCATCAGGAAAGCACATGCTCTAGCTGAAGATCTCAGCATCCAGCAACTCTTTCAACCTGCATTTCAAATAGGATTACCACACAGCAATGCAAGTTAATGCCGATTTTCCTACCTTTAGAAAAATGTAGATCATATTCACTACTTAGAAAAGTTTATGTCTAGGACTGTCTACATACTTTTAGGAGGGTAATCTGTATTTGAATGTTAGTATTGATGCTTATTATTTATATAATGTGGAACAAGTTGTTTACACTTGGTGTACATATATATGTAGAGGAGTGTTTTCCCTTCTCTAAAATGGTTTCTTAACATCATAAAAGATTGTTATAGGATCAAATAAGATAACATACGCAAACTACCTACCTCAGGACTCAGCACCAAGGAATTCTCAATATAGGCTTTCTTAGATTTTCTAAGACGGAGTTTCCCTCTGTCCCAGGCTGGAGTGCAGTGGTGTGATGTCGGCTCACTGCAAGATCCACCTCCCAGGTTCACGCCATTCTCCTGCCTCAGCCTCCCAAGTACCTGGGACTACAGGCATGGGCCACCAGGCCCGGGTAATTTTTTTGGATTTTTTTAGTAGAGACGGGGTTTCACCATGTTAGCCAGGCTGGTCTCGATCTCCTGACCTCGTGATCCGCCCGCCTCAGCCTCCCAAAGTGCTGGGATTACAGGCGTGAGCCACTGCGTCTGGCCCTATAGGCTTGCTTAGATTTTCAAGCTACAATTCAAAGACCTTAACACATCTTCATGCTTTTCTCAGTCTTACAAACTGGGCAGTTTAAATATATTTTATGCCAGCCCTTGTCAATTATGTATTTCTTTCCAAATTCACCTATCCACCAAGCAAATCCCTCCTGCAACAATCTTGTCTTACAGAGGCAAGTAATCTGTGATGTGGCAACGGCTGAGTGACCTTGAAGTGAGAATACAATTAAAATAGCAAAAGTATATCTAAGAGTTATATCTGCTGTTCTCCCCGACAATAACCTCAGAAAATATACTAAGCTCATTGTTTTCTATAACATGTATGTATGTATAAACAAATATACACAAATATAAATGCACATATATATTTATGTTCATCATGAGCACATCAGGTGATTCTTTGTCTCCCCTTCTGTCTTTCATGCACACACATGCACACAGACACAGACACACATGACCCCACCTTTGGCCGTGGGTCATCTGGCATTCATACATTTCCCTGTCTCAGAGGCCTCCAGCCAAATTGACCTGTATGTTGTAGCTGGTCAGCAAATGTGTTTTTGTTGTTGTTGTTGTTCTTGTTGTTGTTTTTCACCTGAACAGATTTGGGCCACAGAGTATTTTAAATGTGCACGAATTACTTTCTCATTTAAAGCTTTTGGCAATGTCACATGAACATCTATATGTGTACTATGTACTGGGTGTGCATCCCTATATGGTTACGTTTTCACTTTAGACAAAGCTCAAGCTCTCTGTTATACTAAAGGCTCTACCACTCACTATTAGATTCTTGACTACAAGGCTAAATGTCACTTACTATTTGTCTTATTACACCTGGCTTCTTTCCTCACTCACTTTACCTTCATAGCCCTTATGGGTATTTCACTTTGTGCACTCTGGACTATGCTTTTATATCCATTTTAGTGTCTGTTTCTGATTTTAGATTCCACGAGGAAAGGAGCACACTGGTTTGACTTGCTTTTTATACTGTCTGAAAGTGTCATATCTAAATGGAGATGCCTAAGAAATGTGTGACATTAACGATGACAATGATACAAGCACTCAATGATTTGTTCTCATATACATCTGAAACATCTAAAGCACCTTCTTGGTTGCAAAGGCCAGTACCAACAATCCTTGGTTTTTCATGGTCTGTTTCTCCAGTTTATGAATCATTCAGGTAGCTTTGTTTCCCTTCATTTTGCTCACCACTTGACTAGTATTTGCTCCAGTGCAAGAGCATGAGTAGAAAGATGATGGAACTAACATCTCTTGATTAGACTACTGATGAGAGGAACAGGTGGAACTAAAAAAGAGCGCAAAGCTTTTAGTGTTTGTGTTATCTATTCTTCAATTCTTCAGATAATCTAAAATTGGGCAAACATGTTTTAACAGACATTGCAGATGACCTACGCATAGTCTTGGGTCCACTCTATAGGCTGGTATCAGGCTGACTTACAATTGCTAGTAGCTGTCATTTTTTCCTAGAATGATAAATAGGTGAGTTGCCAAGATGTGCTACTGTGTGGCAAGCCAGAAGTTCCAAGGTGTTAACACCCCCAGGGACAGGGCAGTTTTCAACCAATGCCTTGTGACTAAGTGTGCAATTGTCCTACCTCCTTCATGCCTTGAGTGTGTGTGTTGCCTTGCTTCCCAGTGTCTGCCCTCAGAATCAAGCTCTAGGCACCCACTGTAGTGCTGCCTTAATAGTTCTCCATTTATTGGCTGTTTTCTTTTTCCTATATCACTTCTCCATCCCCTATAGGCTTTTCCTGAGCTTTCCAAGTAGACTCCTTGAACTCAAGTGTGGTCTTCAGGTCAGCTACTGGGAGAACCCATAAGAAGACATATATACCTCTGGAATAGCAAGAGCTACCAAGAGACCATCATCTAAATTGGTTCCCATGGTTTCCACAAAACCAAAATGACACTTTAAGACAGAAGCTCTATCAAATCAGTTACAGCCTTCAATCAGTACAAGTTCTGCTAGGAGAACAAATTTTATGTACCACACTTGAGCCATTTAATTAAGGTCTTGGTAACTTCAGAAGAAAGATTATTGTGAAACAAAGACAGTTTAGTCAGGCTTTTTATCTTGGTCGATCTGAAATGCCTCTTTATTGCTGTATCAATCAACTAAATTATTTTTTCCAAGTCTGGAACAAAATTATATATTGGTGTGTTGGGCAACAGAGACAATGAGGATAAAATTTTAATTTGTTTTCATGAACGTGACTTTGTAGCTTATGTGACTGCTGAAGGGGACTCTGTAATTTTTATTACGGTAAAGTGACTAATGGAGAAGGCAGAAGCCAAATAAGAAATCCAGTTTTAGGGCCAGACAAGCTTCTGAAAATTGTGAAAACCAAACAGTTGCAGTTTGGCATTCAAAGTTTATGAGCCTGAATTACAAAATACTCTTGACAAATTTAATTTGGTCTTGGGGCAGTGGCAAGGAAATAGGAGAATCTGAAGAAAAGAAGTGAAGCAGAAGAAAAATTAATGGGATGAAAGAATTGGCTATGAGGACAGAATGCAAACAATAAGGCTAACAAGAATCTTTAATTCCTGCTGCCTTATAAATATACGGCATATGAAAGAGCATACAAACAAACTGATGCACTACACTCAATTTACCCAACTCTCCAGCTACTCAGATGCACTGGAAACCACCCAGCTGGCATTTAGTATTCTGTACTCTGGAACCCAAGTGATACAGCTTCAGAAGCCAGCAGAGAAGATGTCCCCCTCTCCACTGCATACCCAGGTATATTCGTGACAAAAAAAGGTAATCAAAAGAGAGACTCTCTCACTCTCTTTTTTTTAATTCCAAATATATCACTTAGCTAATATACCTTTCTGTAGAACATGGTTGACTTTAATATTTTTATTTAATTTCTTACTCTATTATCATAGAAGCATATCCTTCATGTGACCAAAGCATTTTTTACCTCCCTCCACAATAGCAGTTATGTTAGAATCATTTTGCATGTGGTCTCTCCGACTAAATGGTGAGCTCTTTGGGCTCTGGGATCCTGACTTGCTCTATTTTGTATCACCAAAACCCAGCACCGTGTATGACACATAATCACTGCTGAAAAATCTCGAGTTTTAAAATGCTAAATTATATGCCTAGTACTTTATGATGAGGCAAAATGTACAGCCTTTCTATTGAACCTCATTTGTCCAAGTCCTTTTTATTTAACATATAACCATCTTTCTTTCTTCTTTTTTGGAGAGGATGGGTATTCACCTGTGCCAGCAGAGATGATGTGACAGTTTTGATGTCTTTCCCACATCTCATTCTTCTGATTTACCTGCTAATTTGTGATACAAAACCACCTCATCTGCTGTGTTATGCATAGTTTCACCTCTGAATATTTTACTTCTTAAAGAGAATTTTAATTTGTGAAAATGCTCAGTACTCAGAAGAAATACCATTGGCCGGGCACTGTCGTGTGTCCTAATCAGTATCTCCATCTCAAACAAGGTATTAGAGAAGGGGAAGAGCAAACTGCAAATATTTCCCTGATTCCTCAATCTAGTGTATTTAATGTAGAAAGCTGTTGTGAACTTGTCTGCCATTACAGTAAATGTCCTGTGAAATAAGGCCATTTTCCCCCATGTTTTGCAAAGCGCCTCCATCACGAGTAATTAGTGTCAATGACAGTGTTTCTCGCCCCACATTCCAGCGCAGCCCATCTGCTGCATGTCCTGTA
This sequence comes from Nomascus leucogenys, assembly GCF_006542625.1. Classification (NCBI taxonomy): domain Eukaryota; kingdom Metazoa; phylum Chordata; class Mammalia; order Primates; family Hylobatidae; genus Nomascus; species Nomascus leucogenys. The sequence continues at coordinate 14,932,095 of NC_044400.1, forward strand.
ATGCCCTCAGACAGTCTCAGGTTCATCTGCTCCCTGCCTGGCATGTCCCCCACCTACAGTTCTGTCCATCTGCTGTCTTTATCACTCTGACCTTTTAAAGTCCTGTCGATTTCCTGACTCTCAGCCACTCTTGCTCAGTCATCTTGATCACCTTGGGCTGACACAATGATCTACTCCACCAGCTTGTTCTATTAGCTCAGGTGTCTCTGTCCAAAGACCAATCTATCTGAAAGGATATCTGCCCCTCACATTACTGAAGACAAAAATGAGTATAATGTATGAGAATATAAAATAGGCAGGACATTCGTGGAAAATGCAATCAATGAGAGTTCTAAGTTCTACTCTGGGCTCTGCCATTAACTACATGTATAAACTCAGAAATGTCGCTGATTTCCCTCTTGACCTCGGTTGCCTCAGTTCTTAAATGAGAAGATTGCATTATATTTTCTCTAAGAACATTTCTAACTCAATGATTTAAAGCCATCATCACTTTAGGTTAGCCAATTCAATGAGGACTACTTTTAAAACACGAAAAGAAAGCAGAAGACAGGATACACAGAATAAAGAAAGAAAGCATCAAGTTAAGAATTAACATGTGTGAAGCCATTAGAATGCTGTATGACCCTAGTACTAGCCACTATCATTATCACCTCCAAATGATCTCCTAGCTTCCTCTCATGACACCTAGATTTTAAACCCAGCACTTAGAATAAAATGAATTAAATATAAATAGATCATATCCCTACCTCTCTCCCAGCTGGCTGCCCACTGCACTTGGAATAAATTCAAATTCCCTTCCACGGGTTCCAGCCTCTCTGAGCTCATCTTGGGTCTCTCTCTCTCTTCCTGAAGTATAGCCCCACCAACAGTGCTTTAGTCTTTGGAACATACTGTGTTAGTTTTGTGCACTATGAAGGAATACCTGAGGCTGGGTAATTTATAAAGAAATTAGGTTTCCTTCTTTGGCTCATACTTCTGCAGGCTATACAAGCATGGTGCCAGCATCTGCTCAACTTCTGTTGAGGCCTCAGAAAGCTTACAGTCAGGGCAAAAGGCAAGGGGGAAGCCAGTGTATCACATAGTAAGAGAGAGAGAACAAGCGAGAGAGAAGTCAAAGGCACCAGGCTCTTTTAAACAACCAGATCTCACATGAACTCAGAATGAGAACTCCCTCATTATTGCAAGGACAGCACCAAGCCATTCATGAGGGATCTGCCCCCATAACCCAAATATCTCCCACTAGGCCCTCCACCAACCCTGGGGATCACATTTCAATGTGAGATTTGAAGGGGACAAAATATCCAAACCATATTGTACACCAAGCTCGTACCCCTCTCCTTCTGGCTTGGCATTTGCTCTGCCTTCTACTTGGAATACCCATGTAACAAATTCTCACAAGACTGACTTCTCTGTGGGACTTCAGTCTCAATGAGAATGTCCATCTGCTCCTAGAGATTTTCACCTGACCACCCATTTATATTAACCCCACCAACCATCCTTACCCTATACCCTGCTTTCATTTCTTTGTATCATTGACCGCTGTCTGAATTTACCCTATTTATCTACTCATTATTTCTCTAGCCTTGGTAAAATGTAAACTTTTGGGGAACATTTGTTTTTCTGACTCATTGTTTTTCTGATTCATTCCTGTATCCTTATCACCTAGGACAGTGCAGAAAATGACAAATGTTTGGTAAATGGAGGAATGACAGAAGAAGTTACTCAGGCAGTGAAGACTTCTTGGACATTTTAAATGACAGACTTGATTTTTCGGTTAAGCAGGAGTGGAGCAGATTTTGAATGGAAAACAGAAAAATAAAATAAAGTATCATTGGCAGGAAAAATTTACATGCCCAGGATTGGAAATCCATGATAGACTTCTCAAGTGATAAGTTTCTTTGGAAAATATAAATTTTCAGAAGGTGAGGACAAAGTTCTCTAGCTTACAGCCACAAGGATGGTCTCTGCTGGAAGCTCCACATACAGAGCCAGTTTACTCACACATCAGTGGAGGCCAGTCTTCCCAGGTAAGATCACCCAAGATCACATGCTGCTTAGAGAAAAGATTCAGCAATCTCAAACTACTTTTTAAACACATTTATCAACTCTGTCTGGCAGATTTGGAAGCAAATTCAAATTAGGTATTATTTCCTCCACTGCTCATAGTCATTCTTTTCCACAATAGGTAAAAATCAGAAGACTTACAAATCAGACTGAAATACCTGATCTCATATTAGCATCCTTGCTCCACTTCTGAGGCCAGAGACACCAAAATCCAGCCCAAGAACTTCCTGGCTCACTTGCTTTTCTTAAAATAGAGCCTTTGGGAAATCTGTACAGACCTAAAGCACGTTAGTGATTGCCTGGGCCTGAAGGTGAGAAGAATTAACTGTAAAAGGACACCAAGAATCTCACCGGGGAGATGGCCATATTCTAAAACCAGATTGTAGGGACAATTAAACAACTCAGTGCATTTACTAAATATTATCAAATTCAGTGAATTTTAGGGAATGCATATTGTATTTCAATAAAGGTTTTTTTAAAAAATAAACATTTGGACTTCATCAGCTGATTTTCCCTGACCTTCAGTTTCAAGGGAAATTTTCTATAAAAATGTATTTCTTCTTTTCTTTCTTCATATTAATCTAAAGATGTGGGGAAGTCTTGGCTTAATAATGTTGCTGGAGGTTTCCAGAAGAGATAATTTCCATTCCAAAAATCTGTTATTACTTCTTTCATCCTTTTTGTCAAATGGAAAGTGACTAGATATAAAATATTTGGAACAGTCTTTGGCACCTGACCAAATGCAAAAGGACACAATTATCAGATTACGTGAAATATCGAGGGAATAATCCAAGCAAAGTTATGACACCAGTCTTGGAGCAAAAGTCAGAAGCCTAAGTTGAGTGGTGGGAAAGCTGGTGAGAAGAATGCTTCCATGAGTACAGTATTCTGGCTCTTCTCTGTCTCTCCCTTCCTAACTCCATGTTTTCCACTTCAACGGCTGCCTCATCCCTCTCTTCTTATAGTAAAAATATGCCCATTATTTCTCACCTTTAACCTATCCTCACATGCCTGACTTCTCTATGTGGGTTTTCTTCCATTTACAGATAACTTTTTATTCAGTTTTCATTATCTTCTCTATATTTTTTAAAGTGTTCCATTCATCAAGGCAGTAAAAATATGAATAGCCCCAGTGGTTCTCCACCATGGAATTGCTACTGATGTGGCATACTTTCCCACATGAGGCATATCAGTATTTCACTGGGTAGGAGTCACAGTCCTCTACCCTGGCTAAACAGCCTTGCAAAATCAAAAGTAGTAATCTCTTTTATTTGCTCTCTAGTTTATATGTGACAGCTGAGACAGATCTAGATATGTGACATATTGAAATGTTGCTTGAACTACTGTGAGTCTGAGTTCTCTTCTGTGAAATGGAGGTACTGATAACTACCTTTCAGTAATGCTGAAAGATAATGAAATAACACCATGCATGTTCTGTCACAAAGTAGGTGTCCAATTTCAGGTGGCTAAATAACTCTCAATCAACACTTTTGCTGTCACTAACATCTCTGGACTCTGGGACGGTACCAAGTTATTCCCGAAACTCACTAGACAAATTGTTAAGGCATCAAAACAGCATTGATCCTGTTTGCAAAATTATAAGCTATGCTTACAGTCATACTTTCTTACCAGTGGGAGCTGACAGAGTGACAGAAATAAACTTTTTACAATGGCAGTTTACAAAGGTACACTTGATACTGTTGGCAGGAATGGTTATCTGTCAAGTCATGTTCTCAGATAATGAACACTAATCTGACTTTCAAAAAACAATCATGGGAACACCAGTGCTGTTTGACATTTCCTTAAAAAAATGCAGGAGAAACATTAACGACTATCTTTACTTTTAGAAGCTTGTTATTTGCTTCCTTATATGTGTTACTCCATGTGCATTACTATAAAGAAATACCTGAGGCTGCCTCATTTACAAAGAAAAGAGGTTTAATTGGTTCATGGTTCTGCAGGCTGTACAAGTATGGCTCCAGCATCTGCTTCTGGTGAGGGCCTCAGGATACTTAAAATCATGGTGGAAGGCAAAGGGAGAATGGGTGGTCATATGGCAAGAGCAGAAGCAAGAAAGTGAGGAGGGGGTGGTCCTAGACTTTTAAATTCGATTTCACATGAAATAACTGAGCAAGAACTCACTCATCATCAAAGGGAATTTCAACATGAGATTCGGAGGGGACAAACGTCCAAATCATATCATTCCATCCCTGGCTGCCCAAATCTAATGTCCTTCTCACATTTCAAAACACAATCATGCCTTAATAATAGTCCCTTCCAATCTTAATTTGTTCCAGTATTAACTCAAAAGTCCCAAGTTCCAAGTCCAAAGTCTTATCTGGAAATGGGTTCCTTCCACCTATGAGCCTCTGAGATCAAAAACAAGTTATTTATTCCCAAGATACAATTGTGGTACATGCATTAGGTATCCATTTCCATTTCAAAAGGGAGAAATCGGTCAAAAGAAAGGGGCTACAAGATCCACACAAATATGAAACCCAGCAGGGCAGTCATTAAATCTTAAAGCTCCTTTGACTCCATGTACCACATCCAGGGCACACTGGTGCAAGGAGTGGGCTCCCAAAGCCTTGGGCAGTTCTGCCCTGTGGCTTTGCAGGGCGCAGTCCCTGTGGCTGCTCTCATAGGCTAGAGTTTTCCAACCCTGTGGCTTTTCCAGGCACAGGATGCAAGCTGCTGGTGGCTACATAATTCTCAGGTCTGGAGAGCGATGGCCTCTTTCCCACAGCTCCACTAGGCAGTACCCTGTTGGGGACTCTGTGTGGGGGCTCCAACCTCACACTTTCCTTCTGTACCGCCCTAGTAGTAGAAGTTCTCTATGAGGGTTCCACCCCTGTGGCAGGTTTCTCATACATGAGAAAGGCACCAAGGCTTTCTCATACATCCTCTGAAATCTAGGGGGAAGCTGCCGAGCCCCACTTCTCTCCTGCATTCCGCATGCCAGAATTAACACCACATGGAAGCCACCAAGGCTTACAGTGGCTTTGACTCTCCAAAGCAGTGGCCTAAGTAGTATTTGGGGCCCTTTCAGCTGTGGCAGGAGCTACAGCAGCCAGATGAAGGGAGCAGTATCCCAAGGCTGTACAAGGCAGCAAGAGCCCTGGGCCTGGATCCTGAAATTATTCTCTCCTCCAAGGCCTCTGGGGCTGTGATGAGAGGGGCTGACTTGAAGATTTCTCAAATGCCTTCAAGCCCTTTTCCTCATTGTCTTTGCTATTAACACCTGGCTCCCTTCCAGTCCTGCTAATCTCTCTAGCAAGTAGTTGCTCCACAGGCTGCTTGGATTCCTTCCGTACCACAGGCCCACGCTGCAAATTTTCCAAATGTTTACACTCTGCCTCCCTTTTAAGTTCAACTTTAAGTCTTTATTTTGCTCCCACATCTGATGGTAGGTTGTTAGATGCAGGCATGTCACTTCTTGAATGCTTTGCTGCTTAGAAGCTTCCTCAACCACATACCCTAAGTCATCACTCATAAGTTCAATCTTCCACAGATCCCTAGGGCACAAACACAAGGCAGCTAAGTTCTCTGCTAAGGTACACATGGGCGATCTTCACTCCAGTTCCCAATAACGTACTCATTTCCACTTGAGACCTCTTCAGCCTGGCCTTCACTGTCCATTTTTCTATCAGCATTTTGGTCACAACTATTTAACGGTCCCTAAGAAATTTCAAACTTTCCCTTATCTTCCAGTCTTCTTCTGAGCCCTACAAACTCTTCCAACCTCTGCCCATTACCCAGTTCCAAAGCTGCTTCCACATAACACCCCATCGTTGGTACTAATTTTCTGTATTAGGCCATTCTTTGTGTCACTATAAAGAAATACCTGATGCTAGGCAATTTATTTAAAAAATACATTTAATTAGATTGTGGTTCTACAGGCTGTACATGCATGGCACCAACATCTGCTGGACTTCTAGTGAGGACCCAGGAGGCTTACAATCATGGTGGAAGTAAAGGGCAAAGCCAGGAAACCAAATGGTGAGAGCAGGAGCAAGAGAAGGAGCAAGGAGATCCCAGACTTTTAAACAATCAGATCTCACATGAAATAACTGAGGGAGAACTCCTTATTATCAAGAGGTTGGTGCTAAACCATTCATGGAGGGATCTGTCCTCATGATCCAATTACCTCTCACCAGGCCCCACCTCCAACATTTGGAATCACATTTCAACATGAGATTTGGAGAGGACAAACATCCAAACCATATCAACAAACCTGTCCATTCCACATCTTGTACAGCTTCACCACTCTGTGGGATGGGAGGGACAGAAAAGTACTATGAGGTCCATGTTCTTCCATTTCAATAGGTATGACCTTGGGTTGATAATTCATCACAAACTTCCTTGTTGTTGCTTATCCAATATTTTCTTTCTTGCTCTCTTTTTTTAAAATCTTACTTTCTAGGCCTTCATGACATATTTTCCCATTTGAGGGTTACTATCTTAAAAGCAAAAGTAATGCTTACACTTTGCTTCTTGTAAAACACTTCAGTCTATATACCAGTGCTCAGTGAATCTTTACTGATGTCCTTGATTGAAGTATTTGGATTGTCCAGAAGTTTCCCATTCCCCATGGCTATGATACATACTACACACTCTCATGAAGTCCAGGTTAGCAAACTGATGGTTCCTGAAAGGAGGGACTTATTCCATCCTGCACATCATGTATATACCATGCTGCTTATTCACTCCAACATGGCACATTTCTCTGCCACAGCTTCTTTTTTTAAAAGCACTTAATAAATCATTTATTTATAAATCAATACATGTGTACTATACAGAACCTGAGAATTTAGACAATTTTAATGACCCATAAACACGTTAATTCCATTTGCAGATTTAAATTTTGTATAAATAGCAGTCATTGCGTACACATATCTTAAGTGTACCTTGCTTATAATCACATTTATGCTAAGGATACTCCTCAGGAAAAAAAAGATTCTACTGGGTTCTAGCTGAAGTATTATCAACTCCAAATAACGGTTTGAGGACCTCCAAAGGGAGTACTAACCCCTTTGGCCATTTGCTTCCTAAGTCAGAGAGAGAGAGAGAGAGTGAGTGTGAGTGTGTGTGTGTGTGTGTCTGTGTGTGTGTGTTGAAGCAACAGTGTAACAATGTACTATTAGTAAAGTTGCTGTGCAAAATTATCCCTCTGGCCTATTCTAAGCTTACAGTTCAGTTGATTTTATTGTCCTCACCTAAATATATATAATTCACATATGGGAGAAAAACACTAAATCGAGATGGTTATTTTCACTATTTTGCTTAAGATTCATATTTAAATATAAACCAAGAAGTTAATCTATACAGTTTGAGAGATACTTTTTACATTAGAAATGTTTTTTTTTTAATTTTAAACTGATCCAGGGTAGATGGGCCCCAAAAGAAACTAACACTTCTCAGTACACATGTTAAGCTCGCATGGGCCTCTACTGACCAAACATGGAGCTTGAGAGGAAGTCAAGAGGTATCTTGGAATTCCACATTCTGACCCTATCATTCTTGAAGGAAAATAATGCATAATTTTTGGATTATTCAGAAAGAACACTCTTTCCAGTTCATTTTTAAATGAATAATTCTGTTTATAAAATTTCTAAATTAACCTTTCTGAATTCACAGTTTTCTAAAACTGGCCTTAATCAAAAGTCTGAAACCTAGGCTGGGAACCATGTAACCAGCCCAAGAAGGTACTTAAAAGTGTCTTAGAGTTGTTTCTCAACTTAGGGGAAACAACAGATTCCACTAAATCCTGAAAAGGATTTTTTGTGTGTGTGTGAAAAAGGGCCTGATATACTAGGTTAGACTCCCAAGACAATTCCACATTTTACTCACGAGGCTTTAAAAAGTTGTGTCTTATGGGTAAATGGTGGCTATTTTCACTGATAACATCATTACCCCCACCCCTTACTACAGTTTATACAAAAGAGGCTGGAGGATAAGAAGTACATTTTTACAGCTGGGTATGATGGTTCATGCCTATAATCCTGAAACTAGCACTTCGGGAGGCCAAGATAGGAGGATCCCCTGAGCCCAGGGTTCAAGACCAGCCTGGGCAACATAAGGAGACCCTGTCTCTATTGTTAAGAAAACTCAAAAAAAAAAGTACATTTTTACTCACATAGCACCAAATATAAGAGCCTTATTTTATTTTATCTTACCTAGAAAGAGTATTTTGGAGAGAGAAACCAAGGATCAGAAGGTTTAAGAATATCTAATATTTGGGGCCAGGTGTGGTGTCTCACACCTGTAATTCCAGCACTTTGGGAGGCTGAGGTGGGTGCATCACTTGAGTTTAGGAGTTCAAGATCAGCCTGTCTGCCATGGCTTTTAAACAAACAGATCACACCATGTTACAGTTAGTGGCTTGTGTGTCTATCTCCCTAACTAGGTTGTAAGTTCCTTGAGAGTAAAATGGCATCACATTTATTTCGATCTCCCTAGAAATTCACCCAGTGCCTCCTGCATAGTGGTTCCCAAGTGCTCTGTCAGAGCCAGCAGTGTGAATGACACTGGGCACTGGACAATAAATGAGCAACACAACGTTCTCCCTGACATACAGCTCACAGGCAGATAAGAAAGAGGGGTGGGTGAGCCAAAGACTATGAGATGCTGCAGCAAGTGCTAAATGTAGGTGTGGTGTACAGTCTTCAGTGGGCAGAGGGTTCCTACTCAGCCTGGAGGAGTCAGACAAGGTTTTCCAGAGAAGTTGATGATAAAGAGGAAACCTGTCGAAGGAATAAACAGAAGGCACCCAACTGAGGTTCGCTAACTTGAATTGAACATGAGGCATGGCAGTGATGATAATCTTGTAGAATCCAGGCTTCTGCAGGCCACACTACAGGGTCAATGAGAACATTCCATGTCTAAGAGCACCTCAGAGAAAGAGCACAGAGGGAGGGATGGCTAGAATAGAATTAAACTAAAAAATGAAGAGACAAGCAGGGTTAATAATGAGCAAAATGCAAAGAAAAATTCATGTAGATTATTAAATTATCAAATACATAAGGTAGATAGTGAACCCTCACAACTAATAAGCACATACCCCAGGGCCCATGGTGTATATAGCACCGATTTCTTTTTGTCCAATATTCTGCTCTCTTTAATCACCTCAGCATGCTGTACTGGGTGGATAAAACTAGAGACCTCAGCTCCAGCACTTACCACCATTCACAAGGCTAAGGCCACTAAGAGAGTCCTCTATCAACTATACGATCTCCATTCAAATGAACTTTAATATCTCAAGTTAATTAATCAGTACATTTTACCTAAGAAAGTTACATTCACTCTTTTACAAATATCCCAGTACAAACTATAATGTATAAAAAGTTTTTATAGAAGTAAAACAGGAGGGGCCAAGATGCCTGATTAGAAGCAGCTCCCACTGTGGCTCCACCAAGAACAATGAATACAGCGAGTGAATCCTGCATCTTCAGCTGAGGGTATCTAGGTTATCTCACTGGAACTGACTAGGCAGTCGGTGCGACCCACAGAGAGCGAGAAAAAGCAAGGTGGAGCTATGGCCCACCCAGGAGCCACACGGGGCAAGGGGATCTCCCATCCCCAGCCAAGAGAGGTGGTGAGTGATTGTGCTACCCTGCCAGGGAAACCATGATTTTTCCACAGATTAGTATAACCCTCAGATCAGAACATACACTCACGAACCCACACCACCAGGGCCTTGGTTTCCAAGGACAGAACTGTGAAGACTCTTGGGACTGCTCAGGTGGCGGCCAGCAACAGCAGGCTGGAGACTGCCTCAGACGACCAAGTAAGCTCCCAGGGGAGGGGTGACCACCACCAATTTCAGCCATTTTCCCCTGTCGGTGCCAGGGAGACTGGGTGATTTGAACTGGGAGGAATTTCCTACAGTGCAGTGCAGCACAGCAGCTGTGGCAGATCGTGGCCAAGCTTCTTTAGGTGGGACCCAGATTTATTCCTCCTCCTCATGGGGTGGGGCCTCCCTGCAGCAATTTCAGCAACTCCAGCCAGGGCTTTATGGACAGAACTCTTATCTCCCTGAGAAGGAGCCCCTGTTGGGAGGGGTGGCCGCTGTCTCCTGTTCAATGGACTTAATCTTTCCCACCTGCTGGCTCTGAGGAGTCCTGGCCATCCAAACAAGGGAGATTCCCCCCAGCGCCAAGCACTTGTTCCACCAAGGGGCAGCAAGACTGCTCTTTAAGCGGGTCCCTGATTTCATGCCTCCTGACTGGGTGAGACCTCCCAGCAGGGGTCTCCAGACATCTTATAGAGGAGAGCTGTGGCCTTCCAGCCACCACCAGGCCAGTGCCCAGAGAAAGGAGTAGGCAGCCATCATTGCTGTTCTGCAGCCTCCACTGGTGATACCTCCAGGTTCGGGAGAGACCCAGGTGAATAGGGTATGGAGTGAACCCCCAGCAAAGCACAGCAGCCCTAAGGAAAATGAGCCTGTTTAAAAAAAAAAAAAACTTTAAAATGACAGACAGCAACAACAACATCAACAAAAAAACCCACAAAAACGTCAGCCAAAAGTCAGTAGCCTCAAAGATTGAAAGTAGATAAACCCATGAAGATGAGAAAAAAATCAATGCAAACACGCTGAAAATTTAAAAAGCCAGAGTGTCTCTTCTCCAAATGATCACAACACCTCTTCAGGAAGGCACAGAACTGGACTGAGGCTGAGATGGATGAATTGAAAGAGATGGGTAATAATGAACTTCACTGAGCTAAATAAAGGAGTATGTTTTAACCCAATGCAAAGAAGCCAAGAACCATGATAAAACATTACAGGAGCTGTTAACCAGAATAAGCAGTTTAGAGAGAAACATAAATGACCTGATGGAACTGAAAAATACAACATGAGGACTTCACAATGCAACAACAGTTATCAGTAACCCAATAGATCAAGTGGAGGGAAAAATTTCAGAGCTTGAAGACTATCTTGCTGAAATAAGACAGGCAGAGAAGATTAGAGAAAAAGAATAAAAAGAAATGAACAAAACCCCCAACAACTATGGGATGATGTAAAAAGATAGAACCTATGATTGACTGAGGAACTTGAAAGAAACAGGGAGAACAGGACGAAATTGAAAAATATACTTCAGGATATCATCCAGGAGCACTTCCCAAACCTAGCAGAATAGGCCAACGTTCACATTCAGGAAATCCAGAGAAGCATAGTAACATATTCCATGAGAATATCAACTCCAAGACAGATAATCATCAGATTTTCCAAGGTTGAAATAAAAAAAAAATGTTAAGGGCAGCAAGAAAGCAAGCTCAGGTCACTTACAAAGGGAAGGCCATCAGACTAACAGCAGACATCTGAGTGGAAACCCTACAAGCCAGAAGAGACTGAGAGCCAATATTCAACATGCTTAAAGAAAAGAATTTCCAACCCAGAATTTCATATCTGGTCAAACTAAGCTTCATAAGTGAAGGAGAAATAAAAATCCTTTTCAGGCAACCAAATGCTAAGGGAATTCATCACCACCAGGCCTGGCTTGCAAGACCTCCTGAAGAAAGCAATGAATATAGAAAGAAAAAGCCTACACCAACCACCACAAAAAAAAAAAACACTGAAGTACACAGACCAGTGACACTATAAAGCAGCTACATTAACAAGTCTGCAAAATAACCAGCCAGCATCATGGTGACAGGATCAAATTCACATATAACAATATTAGCCTTAAAAGTAAGTGAGGTAAATGTCCCAATCAAAAGACAAAGAATGGCAAGCTGGATAAAGAGTCAAGACCCATCGGTGTGCTATATCCAAGAGACCCATCTCACATGCAAAGACAAACATAGGCTCAAAATAAAAGGATGGAGGAAAATTTACCAAGCAAACAGAAAGTAGAAAAAAGCAGGGGTTGCGATCCTAGTTTCTGAAAAAACAGACTTTAACAAAGATCACAAAAAGACAAAGAAGGGCATTACATAATGGTAAAGGGGTCAATTCAACAAGAAGAGCTAACTATCCTAAATATATATGAACTCAATTCAGGAGCACCTGGATTCATAAAACAAGTTATTGGAGACCTACAAAGAGGCTGAGACTCTCACAAAATAATAGTGGGAGATTTAAACACCCCATTGTCAATATTAGACAGATCATCAACACAGAAAATTAACAAAGATATTCAGTACCTGAACTCAGCTCTGGATTAAATGGAACTGATAGCTATCTGCAAAATTCTCCACCCCAAAACAACAGAATATACATTCTTCTCAGCACAACATTGCACTTACTCTAAAATTGATCACATAATCAGAAGTAAAACACTCCTTAGCAAATGCAAAGGAACTGAAATCATAACAAACAGTTTGTCAGACCACAGAGCAATTAAATTAGAACACAAGGTTAAAAACTCATTCAAGGCTGGGTGCAGTGGCTCATGCCTGTAATCCCAGCACTTTGAGAGGCCAAGACAGGCAGATCACCTGAGGTCAGGAGTTCAAGACCAGCCTGGCCAACACTGTGAAACCTGCCTCTACTGAAAATACAAAAATTAGCTAGGCATGGTGGCATGCACCTGTAATCCCAGCTACTCAGGAGGCTGAGGCAGGAGAATCACTTGAACCTGGGAGGCAGAGGTTGCAGTAAGCTGAGATTGTGCCATTTCCAGCCTGGGGGACAGAGCAAGACTCTGTCTCAAAAAAAAAAAAAAAAAGAAAGAAAAGAAAAGAAACCACACAACTACATGGAAATTGGAAAACCCGCTCCTGAATAACTCCTGGGTAAATAATGAAATTAAAGCAGAAATCAAGAAGTTCTTTGAAACTAATGAGAACAAAGAGACAACAAGAGATTTTGTCTCGAATCTCTGAGACAAAGCCAAAGCAGTGTTAAGAGGAAAATTTATAGCACTAAGTGCCCACATCAAAAAGCTAGAAAGATCTCAAATCAACCTCCTAACATCACAACTCAAAGAACTAGAGAACCAAGGGCAAACAAATTCTAAAGCTAGCAGAAGACAAGAAACAACTAAGATCAGAGCAGCACTGAAGGAGATAGACACACAGAAAAGTCTTCAAAAAAAATCAACAAACCCAGAAGCTGGGTTTTTGAAAAAATTAATGGACTGCTAGCTAGACTAATAAAAAAGAATAGACTGCTAGCTGGACTAAGAAGAAGAGAGAGAAGAATCAAATAGACACAATAAAAAATGATAAAGGATGTATCACCACTGACCCCACAGAAGTACAAATAACCATCAAAGAATACTATAAACACCTCTATGCAAATTAACTAGAAAATCTAGAAGAAATGAATAAATTCCTGGGCACATACACATTCCCAAGACTGAACCAGGAATAAGTTGAATGGACCAATAACAAGTTCTGAAATTGAGGCAGTAATAGCCTATCAACCAAAAAAAAGCTTAGGACCAGACAGATTTACAGCTAAATTCAGTAAGAGATACAAAGAGGAGCTGGTACCATTTCTTCTGAAACTATTTCAAACAATTTAAAAGGAGTGACTCTTCCCTAACTCATTTTATGAGACTATCATCATCCTGATACCAAAACCTGGCAGAGACACAACAACAAAAAAGAAAACTTCAGCCAGGCGTGGTGGCTCATGCCTGTAATCCCAGCACTTTGGGAGGCCGAGGCAGGCAGATCATGAGGTCAGGAGATCAAGACTATCCTGGCTAACACGGTGAAACCTCGTCTCTACTAAAAATACAAAAAATTAGCCAGGTGTGGTGGCGGGCGCCTGTAGTCCCAGCTACTCTGGAGGCTGAGACAGGAATGTCTTGAACCCAGGAGGGGTAGCTTGCAGTGAGCTGAGATCACACCACTGGGTGGCAGAGCAAGACTCTGTCTCAAAAAAAAAAAAAAAAAAAAAAAAGGAAAACTTCAGGCCAATATCTCTGATGAACATTGATACAAAAATCCTCAATAAAATACTGGCAAACTGAATCCAGCAGCATATCAAAAAGCTTATCCACCACAGTCAAGTTGGCTTCATACCCAGGATGCAAGGCTGGTTCAACATACGCAAATCAATAAATGTAACTCATCACATAAACAGAACTAAAGATAAGAAAACACTGGGTTATCTCAATAGATCCAGAAAAGGACTTCAATAGAATTCAACATCCCTTCGTGTTAAAAACTTTTAATAAACGAAGTATTGAAGAAAAGTACCTCTAAATAATAAGATTCATCTATGACAGACTCACAGACAATATCATAATGAATGGGCAAAAGCTGAAAGCATTCACCTTGAAAACTGGCACAAGGCAAGGATGCCCTCTCTCACCACTCCTATTCAACATAGTAATGTAAGTTCTGGACAAGGAAATCAGGCAAGAGAAAGAAATAAAATAGGAAGGGAGAAAGTCAAATTGTCTTTGTTTGCAGATGACATGATCTTATATCTAGAAAACCCCATCTTCTCAGCTCCTTTAGCTGATAAGCAACTTCAGCAAAGTCTCAGGATACAAAATCAATGTGCTAAAATCACAAGCATTCCTATACATCAACAACAGAGAAGCAAAGAGCCAAATCATGAATGAACTCCCATTCACAGTTGCTACAAGGAGAATAAAATATGTAGGAATACAGCTAACAAGGGAAGTGAAGGACCTCTTCAAGGAGAACTAGAAGCCATTGCTCAAGGAAATCAGAGAGGACACAAAGAAATGAAAAAGCATTTTATGCTCATGGATAGGAAGAATCAATATCATAAAAATGGCCATACTGCCCAAAGCAATTTATAGATTCAATGCTATTTCCATCAAACTACCATTGACATTCTTCACTGAACTAGAAAAAACTATTTTAAAATTCATGTAGTACCAAAAAAGAGCCTGTACATCAAAGACAACCTTAAGAAAAAAAGAACAAAGCCAGAGGCATCAAACTACTTGACTTCAAACTATATTACAAGGCTACGGTAACCAAAACAGCATGGTATTGATGCAAAAACAGACACATAGACCAATGGAACAGAATAGAGACCTCAAAAATGAGACCACATTTCCACAACCATCTAATATTTGATAAACCAGACAAAAACGAGCAATGGGAAAAGCATTCCCTATTCAATAAACAGTGCTGGGAGAACTGGCTAGTCCTATGCAGAAGATTGAAACCAGACCCCTTCCTTATACCTTATACAAAAATTAAGTAAAGACTTAAATGTAAAGCCCAAAACTATAAAACCCTAGGAGAAAATCTAGACAATACCATTCAGGACACAGGCACAGGCAAAGATTTTATGATGAAAACATCAAAAGCAATTGCAACAAAAGCAAAAATTGACAAACGGTATCTAATTAAACTAAAGAGCTTCTGCACAGCAAAAGAAACTATCATCAGAGTGAACAGACAACCTACAGAATGGGAGAAAAAGTTTGCAATTTATCCATCTGACAAAGGTCTAATATCCAGTGTCTACCAGGAACTTAAACGAATTTACAAAAAGAAAAAAAAACAACAACAAACTCCATTAAAAAGTGGGCAAAGGACATGAAAAGACACTTCTCAAAATAAGACATTTATGTGGCCAACAAACATATGAAAAAAGCTCAACATCACTGACCTTAGAGAAATGTAAATCAAAACCACAATAAAATATCATGTCATGCCAGTCAGAATGGTGATTATTAAACAGTGAAGAAACAACAGATGCTGGTAAACCTGAAGAGAGACAGGAACGCTTTTACACTGTTGGAGGGAATGTAAATTAGTTTAATCATTGTGGAGGAAAGCATGGGGATTCCTCAAAGACCTAGAACCAGAAATATCATTTGACCCAGCAATCTCATTACTGGGTACATAACCGAAGGAATACAAATCATTCTACTATAAAGTTACATGCATATGTATGTTCACTGCAACACTATTCACAACAGCAAAGACATGGAATCACCCCAAATGCCCACCAATGATAGACTGGATAATGAAAATGTGGTACATATACACCATGGAATACTATGCAGCCATAAAAAGGAATGAGATCATGTCCTTTGTAGGGACATGGATGGAGCTGGAAGCCATTACCCTCTGCAAAACTAATGCAGGAACAGAAAACCAAATCCCACATTTTCTCACTTATAAATGGCAGCTGAACAATGAGAACACATGGACACAGGGAGGAGAACAACACAATCTGGGGCCTGTTGAGGGGGGCGGGTGGTCGGGTGAGGCAGAGCATTAGGAAAAGTAGCTAACGCATGCTGGGCTTAATACCTAGGTTGATAGCTGCAGCAAACCACCATGGCACACATTTATGTATGTAACAAACCTGCACATGTACCCTGGAACTTAAAGTAAAAATGTTTTAAAGTAAAAGAGTATATTTTGATATAAACTATATATAAAGCATTTTTGAATTATAAGAATACTAAAATATTATAGAGGTAACAATATACAATGCAAGGAGAAAACAATTATCAACGGCAAGATGAAAATAAATATCAAGTTCAGATGAACATTCATTAAATACTTACATAAAGCACAATGAGAAAAAGAGCATAATCGAAATCATCATTACTTGTCAATTCCACTTAGCCTAACTTTCATTTAAGTATAAAATCTTTCAAGATACGAGGTTACACAATGCATTATCTCATGATAGTTTAGTTTTAAAAGACTGTGTTTCAAATTAACACAAATCAGTGAGGAATAAAACATCTACTTTCATCAAAACTCCACATACTGACTTATACTCTCCCGAACAGCAGAGTTCAAAAATATTACCCTAAATATTAAAACTCAAGGGTGCTGCTTTAATGAACTTAATTATGCAAAACACCAAATGCAAGAATGTACTAGCAAAACAGCAATTTGAAACAGATGGGTAATTACAACAGCTTGCTACAGATGGCATAACAGTACAATGTATTTGTCAAGTTTGGTTTTGATCAAAAAAGTAAGTTGAATGCACTTTTCTATTGGTAAAATAACAGAATATATTAAAGACTCAGAAATCCATTTTCACAAATAATTTTTGAAAATGATAAATTTTGCTTCTCTTGTAATGACAAATATTGATATAAAATACAACCCCATTATAAGAAAAAAAGTGCAGAATAAAGGAAAATACAGATATTTAGTCTCTAAATTTATTTGCCAAAATAGAATATAAAAGTGAAAGAAAATTTTCCACGTTAAAAAGTGCAAGCCAGTAGACTATATGAAAGAATCCCAAATGTGGGCAATACAAGAATGGACAAGATATTAATTATACACTTGAAAGGAAAGTGAGGTCAGCTAAGGAAGCATAACATTCAGAATGGATAGTACAGATGGGACATCTTTTACTCCTCTAGAGGAAAGAGAAGACTGATTATAATATAAAATAAGGAATGAAGAAAGAACAATATTCACCAATTATAATATTTGTGCTTCCTAAGATTCCTTGCCTTAAGGGATGGTGGTAGGAGTGTGGGAGTGGACTGGAGATAAGAGAAGTTCCAAAGAAGACTGTAATAAGTATGAGAAATGATACAATTCTAATCTTGACTCAGCTTACACCACAGACATACCAAATGTTTTTAAACCGTGATCTCATTTGTGGGGAGGGAGGAGGAAGAGAGAAGAATTTATCCGAATCTCAAACTTTGGTATTCACTAGATCACCAGAAGAGATTTCTAGACAAAACTACCCATGTCTCTGTAGTTGCCCCCACACCCCCAAAAGGTTTTCATTTTGTTGGTTTGGGGTACAGTCCAAGCACTAAGATTTTATAAAATCTCTCTATGTGGTTCATACATGATACAACATTGAGAAGCACCATTTTAATCCTTTAGTACTGTCTTGCTAATAACTTGTCTTAAACCCCAGTTTATTTAATGTTTATAAGTGTGTCTAAAGTATATTAAATGAACCAATGATCGCCCTTCCTGATTTGCAATAGTAAAAATTTTCAACAACCTAAATACATTTCAACAAAAGTTGACTAAAGGTAATGAAAAATTGTAATGGAATATAATGATGTTACTTAAAATAGGCTTAATATTTGTGATTTTATTTTCTACATAACATTTTTATCAAATACATACATGCATACATGCATATTGTTTAAAACATTAATTAACATTAAAAGACCATATGAAAGTTAAAAAGAAAAGCAAAATCCTTGTTTCTTTACTTACTGCCTATTCGCTAGAGCAACTGCTTTTGCTTTTATCTCTGCTGTTATTGACCACCACTTTTCTAAATAATATATTTTAATATCTTAATTCATCATGTTAGGAAGTTATCTACTAACTTCCAAGGTGGATGAGAACATAGCTCTCCCTACCCCTCAGCACTTCCTATCCCAAATTCAGCAGATAATGTTAGATGCCTACCCAGCGTCTACCCTGGGTCTAAGACTCTGTCATCATGGTAGTCCATTCTCCTTGACACTGATTGGTTGTAGGTGTAGATATGCAACTAAACCTTGTCATAGAGACTTCAGGGAAGGTAGCTGGGGAGCTACCAGGAAAGGTTTCCTAGATTATAAGAGGTATCAGAAGAGTAGATTTGCTTTCTGTGTCTGGACTTTATCATAATTGAATGCAATCACTGGAACTTCTGCAACTATCTTGCTATCTGCTTGAGCATAAAACCAAAAGAACAGAGAGAAGAATTAACATTCATAGAGAAGTGGAGCCCAATCCCTGCCAGTACCATAGCTGTGGCTTCCCTATCTCGAAACTTCTTATTATGAGAGATACAAAATTTAAATTTAAACTGAGTTGGCATTTTCTGTTATAGTTGAATGTATCTTTAATAGCCCTCAGTTTCTTTTTCCATTGTCCAATATAATTTTATATATATAATATATATACATATGTATGTATATACATATCGTGTGTGTGTGTGTGTATTTGTTGTTGTTAAACCAGTGACTTGGTATTTGTGTTCTGCATCTATGTAAGTTTTTTTCAGTGATAAGCAATAATTACATTTTCTTTTCTATACAATATTTAGTGCTCCTTGGTATTAAAAATATGCTTTTTTATTTGCTTAGATTGCTTTTTGCCTATAGTTATTTCTTCCTACACCACAGGAAACTTTCAATGCAACATTTCAATGCAATTTTTCACATGGTACCACATATCACGAGTGACTGTGTAATTTAATATTCTGCCTGTGTCGCTTCTGAGAGTAAAAGTATGTGTTATCAATGATTATGCCAGAATCATATGTATAAATCAGGGCTGTACTCAGAATACCATGACATACCATCTACATAAATATATCTAATAACCTATCAATGCATTTTTAAATTAACAGTACCCTTCATGGGTACTCGTTTTTGGAACTAGTGGCTTTTTTGGGCCTGTTGCACATTTACAGTTCTATAACCGCCCATCACAGACTTCCTGGAAACTTTATTTGTCTTATTCCTATTTGAGATATTTTGTGTCCAGATTTCATGTATTTCTCTTTAGGTGCAAAACATTTTCAGGTAGTTTTTGTTTTCTTAGTTTATTCCACTGTTTAGTTGCAACATATCATTATGTAGTTTCTCAGAAAAAAATAATTCTTGAAATATGGACATGTAATTGTGGCTTTATTGTATAAGATTAATTAACCATCTGGCTAGAATTTGTAAAGCTTTGATATAATACTATATAGATTCCAAACTTGCTATCCAGAAATCCAATGCCATCTTTATTCCCATTGCTTTGTAAATAAGGTGCATTTTTTTTCTCTCTTTCTCTTTGAAAGATTTTAAGATGTTCTCTTTATGTCTGGTATTCTGAAAATCAAGATTTGCACTTTCCAGTAAATTTGTCTTTTCATTTACTAAACTGGACCTTGGCAGGATCTTTCAATCTAGTTACTGATGTGCAGCAATTCTGAGAATATTTTGTATTATTTATTTCTCTCCTTTAGTTTCTCAGTTCTGTGGTTCTGAAATTATTACCTATCAAATTTTGGACTTCTCAAATTGATAGTTCAATGTTCTTATGTTTCCTTTTATTTGCATACTTTCTTATAGTCTTCTTTTTCCTTATTTATTTATTTATTGAGACAAAGTCTCACTCTGTCTCCCTGGCTGAGTACAGTAGTGCAATCTCAGCTCACTGCAACCTCTGCCTTCCAGGTTCAAGTGCTTCTCATGCCTCAACCTCCCAAGGAGCAGGAGGACCACAGGCTCGTGCCACCATGCCTGGCTAATTTTTGTATTTTTAGTAGAGACGGGGTTTCTCCATGTTGCCCAGGCTGGTCTTGAACGTCTGAGATTAAGCGATCTACCTGCCTCAACCTCGCAAAGTGCTGTGATTACAGGTATGAGCCACCATGCCTGGCCGTTCTTCTACTTTACCTTCCAAAATTGTATTCGATGTTTTTTATTTTTTCTATGTTATTTTTAATTTTCTAGAACACATTAATATCCTCTGAGTGTTTATATTTTTAAAGCATCCTGATATTACTTTTTGGATAAAATATTTTCTCCTATTTCTCTCACAATTTTTTTAAAATATTTTCTTTTTTTCCCACATTGCCTGTGCTTCCTTCAGATTCCTTTCGTAGGTATGTGGTGGGGTTTGTTTATGTTTTTGCTAGTTTATGACTTTCATATTGGAAGCTTCCCTCAATTGGAAAGATTCCCATCTGTCCAATTATATTACACATTGAACACTGAAAAGCTCATTGGAAGCTAGTCAACAGGTGGGCTTCACTTAGAATGATTAAGTGGTAACATTTTAGGGAGACTTGGGATCCCCAAATACTGGTATTCCTTGGTCTTTCTTCTGAGATTACTGTTTCTATAAAGAAAATCTTCTATCTCCTGCCTAATGTGCTCTGGGAACGGGGCAGCAAATGAGGGCTCAGAGTGTCCATTCATGCCTTTATTTATAGTTTCACTATTTTCACAAAATATTTTTGCAAAAAAAACCCTCATAATTAAATAGCCTTAAACCAATCTTTGAAAAGGAAAATACATAGGATGAATTGATGAATGAAGTCATTCAAAAAATATTTTCAAGATCCTACAACATGATGTTTGATGCTTTGTGAAATTCAAACATTATTAAGATTAAATATTCCCTCCAAGGCAGTTCACAAACTACTGGAGAGAAAGACACTGGAGCAACTAACTTTAATGTAAAATATTTTGTGGTATTACAGAGAGTCAGGTCTAGAAACACAGGTTCACCATAGCCATGTGCTGAGAGACAAAATGAAGTACTATTAGAGTAGGTGGACATTTCTCACTAAAGGGACCTGGGAAGGACTTGAGGATAAGCTGGATGTGAAGGACATTAAACATTCAAAACTGGATAGACAAAGAGGTCAAAAAGAGCTTTGAAAGAAAAATCCAAGAAGTCTAAGACACAGAGGTAAGAGCAAGCAAGAGTCTACTACAATGGCAAGCAGACCTATAGCTGACATCTTTTTATGAACTCAAGAGGTGACTAAAAACTTGCAAATATAGACTGGGGTCACTGAACAAATATCTCAAAGTTTAGGATAAAAGTGTTAGGATGTTTTCTCTGGGCAACTGAATTATATTGTTTATTTAGTTATATAATTTTTACTGTGTGCTGGGAAACATGATGCATAATTTTTATATGCAGACCATTCAAGTTGTGTTTTAGGGAGGTGAGTCTGGTTGCAAAGAGTTAGACAGATGGGAGAAGAGAAAAACTAGAGGGAAAACCAAAAAAGCTTAAAGGCTATTGCTTTCTACCTAGCAGCATAAACAAATATCAAACATGGACTGAAGACTTAAATATTAAAATCTTTTAGAAAATGATATAGGAAATATCTGCATAACTTCAGGGTAGGAAAAGATTTCTTAAGCAAGATTCTAAGAGTACTACTTATAAATTATTGATAAGCATCTCTACATTAAAATTAAGAACTTCTCCCTTTAAAAGACATCACAAGGAAAGCGAAAATACAGACATAGCAGAAAAATACATTTGCATCATATATAACCAGTGCAGCAGTCATCCCAAGAATATACAAAAATCACTATAAATCTATAAGAAATAAAGAAACTTAAATACGCAAATGGGTACAAAGACTTAAACAGACATTCAACAAAAGGAAATCCAAAAGGCCAATAAACATATGAAAAGATTCTCAACTTCACCACTATTTACAAAAATGCAAATTAAAATTCCAAAGATATCTTTAAATCCACACACATAAAATAAAAATTTAAAAATTTAAAAAGCCTGAAGATAGCACAAATTACTAACATATGGAATACTGTAGACATCCAAATAATGCTAATAGGAAAGTACATTGGTTTCATCATGTTGGAAAAGAGCCTGTCATTCATAGCAGATTGAAGATATACATGCCCAGTCAGTGTACTCTAAAATACAAATCCCACACAATCTCATGCATATCCCTATCATGATACAGTCATAAAACGTTCAGAGCAGCACTGTTTATAATAAAAATGAAAACAATCCAAATTACTTATCCATTAATAATAGAATGGATAAGTAAATTGTGAAATATTCATTCAATAGAGGGCTATACAGCAATAAAAACACACAGCGACATGATACTATATGGATGAATCTCAGAAACACAATGTGGAGAGAAAGAAGCAAATCACGGAAGATCCATATACAGTATAATTTCATTTACATAAAGTTCAAAACTAAGCTATTTTCTTTAGGGAAGCATCCATCAGCGGTAACTCCAAAGAAAAGAAATGAAAACATTATTACAAACATCAAGGAAAGTGCTTTCCTCTGGGTAAGAGGGAGTTGATTGTGATAAGGAAGGGACACATTGGGAGTATAGGCAATATTCTATTTCTAAACCTGTGTTGTTGGATGGGGCCTCATTTTACCATTACTCTTCAAACTTGCATTTACTTGTATTTTTTCAAAGTATATTTAACAATATCAAATAAATACATATTTTGAAATACGAATAAGGCAAAAGATTGGGAGAAAGAAAATATCTCAAGAACAGAAGGAAAAGCCATTGCAACAACTGAAAGGAAAGGACATGAAGTCTGGAACAATGGCAGAATACAGGGAGAGAATGAGACAGAGTTACCAGAAATGAGATAGAATTAATAGAATTTGGCAAATGACTGAATATAATAACAAATACAACTAGGAGAAATGAATGTCTTCACGATTTTATTCAGGTGATTGGTAGGATAAATACACCATTGAAAACAGTAGGGCGACCCAGGAATATGAGCAAGTTCCCAGAGAGAAAGGTGAGGAAGACAACACTTTGAGTTTAATTCCTTTTTGTGGCATCCATGTAAGGATAGCCCATGGGCTTGAAACATTCCTTTAGTATTTAATTTTGTGGCGATTATTTATTTCCAATAGCAAACTAAGAAATGCTTTTCTCAGTACCTCCCACCTGCAGGGTACCATGCTGGTACAGTAGAGGACACAGTAAAATACAAACAGCATTCTCTTCCCCAGGAAGCTTACAATTTAGCTAAAGCTACAGGGCATATAAAAACGGAATGGCAGTTAAATAAAAGACAAGCCTAGGTCAGTTGCAGAGATAATAAATGATACAGAGTTTAGTAGGGGAGGGGAAGGAAGAGACAAAGAGAATAGAATAGACTTTCTACATGAAAGAAAGTCATTTCCAGTTAGTCTTTCTTTTGATCTATATCTTGGAACATGTATAGGACTTAGAAAGAGGGAAAAAAGGTCTTTCTAGGCAGGGACGGTGCTTCATAGTATATTCAGGAGATGGCAAAGAGGGTACTCTGGGCAGAATAAGACAAACAGCAAAGACGACACAGAAAAGATAGGATGGAGCCAGATTTTTGTCATCAGCTGAATAGGAGCTAAGAAAACTAACAAAAGATAAAGAACACAACTCAGAGACCAGACAACTATAGCAGCCAAAGCAAAATAAAACAATCAGATAAAGACCTGCTCTAAAATGTGACTGTTCGAAATGGTTTTTTTCAAATAAAAATAAAAAAAACTGATTCAAGACATGTTGTTGGCTGGACACAGTGGCTCATGCCTATAATTCCAGCACTTCTGGAGGCTGAGCTGGGCATATCACTTGAACCCAAGAGTCTGAGACCACCCTGAGCGATACAGTAAAACCCCATCTCTACAAAAACACAAAAACTAGCTGGGTGTAGTGGTGTGCACCTGTAGTCCTGGCTATTCTGGAGGCTGAGGTGGGAGGATCACTTGAGGCTGGTGGGCTGAGGCTGCAGTGAGCCAAAATCATGCCACTGTACTTCAGCCTGGGAAACAGACTGAAACCCTGTCTCAAAAAAAAAATGTTTAGAAAGAATTAATATGAAATAAATTTGAAGGAGGGGGAAAAGCTAAAACCAGCTCTGAGGTTGGAAGTCTAGACAGCAAGATCCCTGAGACCACTGTGAGAAAGAAGCTGCCAGGCGGGGAAGATCTGGGGGAAGGGCATCAGTTCAATTTTAAGCACTGGGAGCATAATGAGACAGAAGTTGATTAATCAAGCAAAAAAAGCCCAAGATGGTCTTGAAAAATTAGAGCATTTACTCAGGAAAAATATTAGGTCAGCAGAAGAACTAGGATGTATGTGCAGAGAAGTGAGAACTCAGTCTAGGAAAGTGGAAAAGATGTCTAATGAATTTTTCAAACAAAAGTCATATATTAAGCACCTACCACATGGGAAATACCGTAACAGGCACTTTAACTTAAGAAAACTGAAAAAAAAAAAGGGGAAAGTTTACAAGTTTAGAGGTGGGAGGAAAAGAAACTATTAAAAATAACAAAATAAAAATCAGAAAATAAAGGAAAACCATTATCTCAAGTAGACAATAAGATAAATAGTAGAAGAGAGACTAACAGAGTCAAATACAGCAGAGATGTCAAGGAGAAATGAACAAAGAAAGGGGCCTTAGAAATGCCACTGACAAATAAAAAGCCATTGGTGAGGTTCAGGAAAGCGGTTTCATTAAGCAAAGTATGTAGAAGTCACATTAGGAGGCAGCAGTTATGTACTTGTCCCCACTACCCAGAACACTTTCCTTGTGGCTTGTTCCTTCCTCTCCTCCAGGTCTTTGCTCAAATGCCATTTTCTTCATGAGGACTTCTCTGATCCTCTATTTAGAATTGTGATGCCAGCACATTCTTCCCATCCCCATATTCTGTTTTTCACCCCAGCACTCTTCACCATATGTGTTATTTATTATCTGTCTAAAAGGAAACTCCATAAGAAAGGCAAATTATTTCTCTTTGTTCTGAGCTCCAGTGCCTAGAATAGGGCCTATTCAGAGAATGTTCTGAAAACCAAGTGAAGAAGCCGTGTTAACTGTGCTACATGAGAGGCAGATCATATGAAGACAAAGAACTGATTATCAGATTTTGGAAGAGACCTTAGCAACAGCAATTTCAAATAAGCACTGTGGGAAAAAAAATGGAGCAGGTAAAAGTGTTAATGGGTAATGAGAGAATATAGACAACTAGTATAAACAACCTTTTTTTTTTGAGACAGGGTCTCACTCTGTCACCCAGGCTGGAGTGCAGTGGAATGCAGTGGCATGATCTCGGCTCACTGCAACCTCTGCCTCCTAGGTTCAAGCAATTCTTCTGCCTCAGCTTCCCAATATGTGCCACCATATTGGCCAGGCTGGTCTCAAACTCCTGACCTTATGATCCGCCTGCCTTGGCCTCCCAAAGTGCTGGGATTACAGACGTGAGCCACTGGGCCGGCTAAGCAAGTTTGCTACATACAGGAGAAGAGAAATGAGATGACGGCTGGAGAGATGTTTTTGTTATTGTTTTGTTCTGAGATGGAAGATGTTATAGAATATTTGCATAGGGATAAGGATATCTGCATAGGAATGTTTAAGTAGAGAGAAAATGTGTTGATAACGCAAAAAAAGAGGGTAGTTAATAAAGTGATTCCCTTGAGAAGTCAAGGGGGACAAATTCTGGAGCAGAAGGTTGAGAGTTGCCCTAGAGAAAAGTTAAGAGTTAAGTTAAGCTCTGCTCTTTCCTTTTATTTATGTATTTTTTAAAGACAGGGTGTCACTGTGCTGTCCAGGCTGGAGTGCAGTGGTGCAATCATGGCTCACTGTAACCTTGAACTTCTGGGTTCGGGCAATCCTCCTGCCTCAGCCTCTTAAGTAGCTAAGACTTCACCATGCCTGAGTCAATCCTCAGGCCTATTTCCTAATCCTAAAAGGATTAGGAAAAATTTTCTTCTGAATCCTCCCTTAGTGAAAGGAGAATTGAGTCTGCTGAAGATTTAAGAAAAAATAAAGTGAAACAATTGTCTTGGGCATGAAAAACGGAATTTACTAAGGAGATGTGGTAAAATCTTTAGCTACTACTGAGTTCCTATGGGAAATTTGTGGTATCAAATTCAAAGTGAAAATATTCAGCAACAAAATCGTATACTCTTCTCCAGCTGTGTTCAGTTGCAAGGGTGCAACTAGAGGACAGATGAAGAGTTGGGTTTAACCAACATGGCTAGCTAGCAATATTTTCTACCTATGATAGCACACCATCACATATAGTTGTAACCCAAATAAATAGATGAGTTTCATGTGGCCTAATCTCACCATTTTAGGACATTAACAAACACACACAGTCTAATTATCAAAAGGAATAATTTACTGCTCAAAAACATTCAAGAAGATCCAGTTCATAACACACAAATACCACTTTCTCTTTCTTCTCAGTAACTCTCTCAACCCAGAGACACCCTCAAAACTCCTCAACGCAGTTTACTCAAAACTCTCCCAATCAAAACTCTTTTGTGACACAGGGTTGGCATAAGCTCTGCTCTTTCATTTATTTATTTTTTAGAGACAGGGCCTGACTTGTTGTCCACAGGCTGGACAACACAGTGGTGCAATCATGGCTCACTGTAACCTTGAACTTCTGGGCTCAGGCAATCCTCCTGCCTCAGCCTCCTGAGTAACTAAGACTTCAGGCATGTGCCATCACGCCAGAATAATTTTTTATTTTTTATTTTAGAGATGGATCTCGCTATGTTGCCCAGGTTACTCTTGAACTGCTGGCCTCAAGGAATTCCCCACCCTCGGCCTCCCTAAGCCCTGGCACCCAGGGTATTCAACCCTGTTCTTTCCTTTTAATTTCCCTTTTCTGCTGCCTATATTCTTTTTCACTTCTTATGAGTACAAAATGAGCCTTTCCAAGGCCAATTACCCATCATTTATCCTCCTATTCTTTCATACTAATTACTCTCATCTGCAAAATAAGATGGAAGGACTGGGGGTGGGAAGGGAGATAGCATGCAGTGTCAAACAGGCCAACCCAAATTTTCCAGAGAGTTGGTCCAGGAAAGAGATGGTGACTATACATACATTTGACCTTGTTACATTGTTTTAATTTTGTAATTTTTACCACACAAAAAGCAACATTTTGACCTATTTTACCCATCTCTGAGATATGATATGTAGAAACAGTAACGTAATCTCCATTTGCCATTTCATTTAGACTTCTCTTTTGATCTTCTTGTCTAAACAAACCACAAAATCTGATTTCAAAACACAAGTATTCTAAAATCAGAATTGAAATATTAGTTTTCATTTTTCTTCTTTCAAACGTGTATCTGTTTTATAACTGGCAAAAAAAAAAATTAAAGACCCCACAAATTTCTAATTCCTATAAGAAAAGTAATAGATCACTTATCTTTATGAAGTTGTATTTCGCAGAAAAATGTTTATTATTTTCTGTAGTGTTTTCGATCATTTTTGTGACAATTTTTCCTCAGATGTCTTTTGTGTACTTCCTTCTAAACTAAAGCCTAGGAGTAGATTCTCAAGGCCATGCTGACTCTTGACATCATCCCTTTCTTCTGATCCACCTGCCCTCAGAGACTGTTTTCTTCCCTTACAGGGGAGGGCATGACACAGGCTACTTTGAAGACTCTCTGTTCCTCCTTTCCACCCACATGTAATAGACTGTGGAGTAGGATACTGCCATCCCAACTCTCCACGACTCTGCCCATTCCCATGCAATGTCCTCTCCCATTTTTAGAATATTTATTGCCATATATTGTAAAAAAAAAAAAAAAGATAACAGATTTATGTATAGTGTATTAATTTCCTATTGCCTCTGTAAACCAATTACCACAAATGTAGCAACTTGACACAAATTTATTATCTTACAGTTTTGAAGGTCAGGAGTCTGAAATAAATCTCACTGGGCTAAAAACCAAGCTGTCAGCAGGGCTAGTTCCTTCTGCAAGCTTGAGGGGAGCATCTGTGTTCTTGCTTTTTTCAACTTCTAGAGGTCTCTTGCCTTCCTTGGCTTAGGACTCCTTCTCATATTCAAAGCCAGCAATGGCTTGTGCAGTCTTTCTCCAGATGCAAATATGATACTCACTCTTGTTCTGCCTCCCTCTTCCACTCATAAGGACATTGATTGTAACACTGGGTCCATCAGAAAATGTAGGACAATCTCCCCATCTCAAGGGCAGCTGATTAGCAACCTTAATTCACTTGGCCATGGAAACTAGCATACTCATACATCCTGGGCATTAGGACATTGGTGATGACAGAGGGCATTAGTCTTCCTACCACCAATGAAATGTTACAAAATCTAAGAAATCATTTTATATTCTTAAAGTTACTGTCTTTAGTTCCCGTTCCCTTGCTGATGTGATTAGTAACTGAAGGTTGTATAAAGCTTCTACTTGCTTCCATATTCCAGAAACCACCACATTCCTCCGTTCATGCGAAGGCCACATGACTCCCCCTCTCCATGATAGTTTATCTTCTTCAAACATAAAGCTAAAGAAGCAGTAAATCAGTAATAAGTTCCTCCTTGTTTCCAGTAGGACATGCATATATATGAAGACCTCCATAGTAAGGGGTACTGAGTTCAGCCAGGAATGATCCATCATGGGCATCTCCTGATAGGTTTACTATTTATATTGAAAAATACAGGCTGGGAGCAGTGGCTCATGCCTGTAATCCCAGCACTCTGGGAGGCCGAGGCAGGCAGATCACAAGGTCAGGAGATCGAGACCATCCTGGCTAACATGGTGAAACCCTGTCTCTACTAAGAAATACAAAAAATTAGCCGGGCGTGGTGCCGGCGCCCGTAGTCCCAGCTACTTGGGAGGCTGAGGCAGGAGAATGGTGTGAACCCGAGAGGTGGACCTTGCAGTGAGCCGAGATAGCGCCACTGCACTCCAGCCTGGGCAACAGAGTGAGACTCCATCTCAAAAAAAAAAAAAGAAAAGAAAAATACATGTCAATAATACCTATAAGTTAACAGCTTTGCATCAGAAACAGAAATCTTCATCTTTACCTACAACTTTCTAAAATCTGCCCAGTCTCACATTTTCTCTTTTTTTTGAGACGGAGTCTCCTCTGTCACCCAGGCTGGAGTGCAGTGGCACTGTCTTGGCTCACTGCAAGCTCCATCTCCCGGGTTCACGCCATTCTTCTGCCTCAGCCTCCCAAGTAGCTGAGACCACAGGCACCCGCCACCTCCCCTGGCTAATTTTTTGTATTTTTAGTAGAGACGGGGTTTCACCATGTTAGCCAGGATGGTCTCGATCTCCTGACCTTGTGATCTGCCCGCCTCGGCCTCCCTAAGAGCTGGGATTACAGGCATGAGCCACCGTGCCTGGCCCAGTCTCACATTTTCAAACATGTCATTATTTTTCTTCCCTATGAGTCCACA
This sequence comes from Nomascus leucogenys, assembly GCF_006542625.1. Lineage (NCBI taxonomy): Eukaryota > Metazoa > Chordata > Mammalia > Primates > Hylobatidae > Nomascus > Nomascus leucogenys. The sequence continues at coordinate 14,961,729 of NC_044400.1, forward strand.
TCATCCTCTGTTCTTCTCTTTGTAAAGATATAAGCAACTGTGGCAGCTCCAGAATGACTCTATGGAAGGAGATTTGAGAAGGGAATCTTGCTGGATAGGGAAGGCCTGACACTAGAGGCCACATGTTAATGCTGTTGTTTGAAAGGCACTTCTCAGAAACAGTTTTGAAGTAACCCATATCAAAAAATGAAGTGAAGCTAAAGAAGCCCACAGGAAAGTTGAGTGCATTCCCCCCCCACAGTTACCCCATATTTACTGCCAATGGTAGACAAAATAATGGAAACTTTACACGGGGAAGAGACGTTAGAGACCATTCCAGGCCAAGCACAGTGGCTCATACCTGTAATCCCAGCACTTCAAGCGGCCAAGTTGGGAAGACTGCTTAAGCCCAGGAAATTGAGACCAGCCTGGACAACAGGGCAAAACCCCATCTCTACAAAAAATACAAAATAATAATAATAACTGGCTGGACATGGTGGTGCATGCCTATAGTCCCAGCTACTCAGGACGTTGTGGTATGGAGATCACTGGAGCCTGGGAGGTGGAGGCCACAGTGAGCTGTGATCACGCCATTGCACTCCAGCCTGGGTAACAGAGTGAGACTTTGTCTCAAAAAATCATAATAAAAATAAGAAATAAAAAAAGAGGCCATTTCATCCAGTTGAATCCATTACAAGAAACTTCCTGAATGAATACACAAATGGGTCATTTGCTTGCTGAAAAATGACTTCAAACACAAACAATCCAGAACTCATGAACTCCAAATGGTTAGCGATTCAGCTCTTAATTCTGAATCCAGGTGTGGATTCTGATTCTGATTTAAGCATGTCTTCCCCCAGTCGAGCGTCCTGGTCCTTTTCCTCAACTTAATCTCTAATTCCTGTCTCTGAAATCCCCCTGCAGAGTTTTTCTTGACAGTTCTCAAATCTAGTCAAGGATAAATAACACAATTATTTTAACCAAATAAGCACAGAAAAACTCCTAATATGTTTATGTGTTTATGATAAATTTATGGACATAAGTAGTGAGGCATTAATATTGGTCCCTTTGCAGTCTATTCTATCTCTAGCCACCCAGAATTTAGGCTGAAAAACATATGGCCAAGAAGGAATAATGGCTTTAATTAGTTTGAAGTTTAGCCAACCTTCTAAAAAATCAACAAGAAAATTCAAGATCATTTATTTCAAACCAAACGTTTTATTTGAAAAAGTTTATGAAATGAGTGTTCTGACAGTCAAGTAATCTTAAGAGGATATGGAAGGTAGTAAGTTTCACCAAAACCTGTTTTTAGGGGCAAAAGTGGAATAGCAAATTCAGAGAATTGGAAGTTCTATGACAAGAAAAACTAGGAAGGACATGAGTCTGGTTTCAGTAATTGACTTTGACATATGCTATAAATCGGAGTGAATGACTGCTAAGCTACTGATCGAGAGATGAGAGGGACAGCTTATCTGTTTCCATCTCCACTCCTTTAAGCCAACACAGGTCAAGGAAGTCTTGACACAATGCTGCACTGTCAGACAAAGAAGCAGGAAATTATTAAGCAAGTATAATGACTGAAGCCAGTTAGCTGAAACCGTTATATCAAAATAGCTGCTGGCCTGAGGATATGTTCATGATCCCTGGGTAGTGTCTAACCTCTAAAGTTTCCTTGGGACTTTGTCTGTGATACACTTGTAACCAATTACACTCCTGAATTTTCCAGAATCCCTACTGGAGAGTAAGAATTTCCCAGAATCCCTGCTTGGAGGGAATCTGAGTAGTCAGGTACATTCTCCCTCCCTAGCCCCACCAGCACCTCCATCACCATTACCACACCCTCTGAGGTGTGTCTGTCTGAATATCCCCCATTCTATGTCCAAGAAGTGGTTTCCCACACAAAAGTGAAGAGGGAATTCAAAGGTCTGGAAGTACCCACTCTAGATGAAATTCAGCTCACTTTGGGGGCAGTTCTGATTATGAGATTGCTTGGTCTCATGAGCTGTCCAATGGTGGGACAGATCTAATAAGCTTGATCTAATCAACTGAAACCTCCCTCCTGTAAATCAGGCTGGGTTTTCTCACCAACAATGCCCAGAATAAGGTAACTCACTGTTCCACATAAATTTCATTCAAAAATAATTAAAGAGTCTTTCTTCCTCTAATGCAAACTTCCCCAATTCCCTCAAAATAGTGACAGGACTTCTTGGCCTTGCTCTCCCTTTCCTCTGAACCCTACCCTTTAGTCAACATCCCTTAAGTGAAATGCCAAAAACAATCTGAGTCTTCAGACTTGGCTCCATCATCCCAGAATAAAAGTTGACTACTGCCTCCCAAGTTAGGGGTTTTATATCCGAATTAAACTAGTCTACATCTGAATCAATGAGTTCAAATTAACCATTTAGGTTAGTAAAGCAGGTTGTTAAATCATATTTCCGTGTGATCAACTAAAACCACTAAGTTATTTTCCCAGTGTTGCTGATAAAACAACACAGGACAGTCATCCTGTGCTCATGTAGGCTGAAGATTATTTGCAGGACACAACTATGAGTCTTCACTCATAGAAATCGTTAGCATCACTTTTGCTTTTTTAAATAAATGTGTTTCTAGTATTTGCATTTTGATAAGCTTCAAAAAGTCCTTCCTATCTCTCCTTATATCCTCATTCGTTATTTCTACATTTGAACTTATCTCCATAAAATAAGTTAATTAAGATGAGAATATTAATTTGTTTTGGTAAATGAATTAAACATGATGTAATTAAAAAAACAGGTTTGACAAATCTTACCAGTGTATACCATTATAAAAATGGAGAACTCTGTTAAATTTATCTTCCTACATACAAATAACTATTCTAGTTACTGTAGACCTTTATATACCCTGATTTAGATTGGCAACATACTAATCATCACTTTCAACTTTGTATCCATTTGTGCTAACTTAAAGACACTAAGAAAAATACTGACCGTATTTAGGCTAAAACACTGTTAGCAACTATTACCAGGTTAACATTTTAAATTTAATCCACACAATTGGAGTATAATCTTTTAATTAGCAAGAGTTTCTCTAGCTGTTATCATTTGCCTCAAACTTTTCACATTTATCCACAATGTGATGAAATATAATACCACATGAAGTATTAAAACGTACATAATCAGATTGTTTCTATCACATTGTGTAGAGTGCTTTAATCCCGATACAATACACAAAACTCAGGAGGTTTTATTGCAATAACAACAACAATAAAGGAAATGCTTTAGTCACACAAATGAAACTAAATTTGTCGGGACTCTTTCTGCTACTAGTTTCAGAAAGAAAATATTAATAATAATGATAATAATTGAATTAATCAAAGCAAGAAAAAAAAAGTTGTACTGGCCCATGTACCTGAAAAGGCTAAAATAGTTGCAGCAGGACTGTGGGCTCATACAGTGCCCTCAGGACCTCCTCTCCCTCCCATATGTCAGCTCCGCTGCCCTCCATGTTGGCTCATTCTCAGCATGCACATGGTAGTAAGATGGCTGCCACCAGCTATAGTCCTACCTTCTCTCAGAATCAATCCTTGGTGGAAGAAATGAGTCTCTTTCTGGTTACACCAGCCCAAGGCCTCAGAGTAAGTAAATGAACGAACAAAGGGACTAAATGACACTGATTGGCCAGGCCAAGTCACATGCTGCCCTCTGAGACCAGGAGATGAGCCTGTCTGGAACACAATCTGAAACAGGCAGTGGGAATTTGAGCCACTGTCACAAGTGGAAGGGGCAATGAATGTTGGGTGGGCCAGATCTCAAATGGCCACTAAAGAAGCCTAATAAAATTCTTATGGGGGCTGGACGTGGAGGCTCACGCCTGTAATACCAGTACTTATGGAGGCTGGGGCAGGCAGATCACGAGATCAGAAGTTCCAGACTAGCCTGGTCAACATGGTCAAGCCCCATCTCTACTAAAAATATAAAAATTAGCCAGACATGGTGATACATGCCTATAATCCCAGCTACTCAAGAGGCTGAGGCAGGAGAATCACTTGAACCCTGGAGGCGGAGGTTGCAGTGACCCGAGATCGCACCACTGCACTCCAGCCTGGGTGACAGAGCAAGATTCTGTCTCAAAAAAAAAATTAAAGTAATATTTATGAAATCTAACTCCTCTTGCTAAAGAGACCAATTTACTAATTTTTTTTGAGACAGGGTCTCATTTTGTCACCCAAAGTGGCAGTGGCACGAACATGGCTGACTGTAGCCTCAATCTTCTGAACTCAACAGATTAAATAAATAAATAAATAAATAATTTCTTATGGGACACTAACGATGGGAGAACACTTTGCTACACAAAAGACAGACGTGGTGCTATTGGTCAGACCTATGGAAAAACTTGTAAGGCTTCCAAAGACAGATAAGTGATCTCTCCCAGATTTGCAAAACACGCCACCATGCTCTCCATTTCAGTCACTGTAAGACTCATTCTCTCTTGGGGCCAAACTGGCATTGTAGGCTGCTAAATAATTTATTTTGCTGACACATAGTTAAAAATCAGTCATGTCTGCTTTACAAAGTTCTTTTGAGATCAAAGGTTTAGTTCAGGATTCATGCAGTTAGCTTCCCTACACAGTTAAATAATTCAGGGTAAATTTAATTTTACTCCTTGACAGATTTATTAAATTTCTACTGCCTGAGAGTAAGAATCTTAATGTTTTTATGTGCAAGAAAACATATAGTTTCTTTTTTTTTTTCTTTTTGAGACGGAGTCTCACACTGTCGCCCAGGCTAGAGTGCAGTGGCGCAATCTCAGCTCACTGAAAGCTCTGCCGCCCGGGCGCAGTGGCTCATGCCCATAATCCTAATCCCAGCACTTTGGGAGGCCGAGGTGGGTGGATCACGAGGTCAGGAGATCGAGACCATCCCGCTAAGATGGTGAAACCCCATCTGTACTAAAAATACAAAAAAATAGCCAGGTAGACTACAGGTGGGTGGGCACCTGTAGTCCCAGCTACTCAGGAGGCTAAGGCAGGAGAAAACATATAGTTTCTATATTTCTCTCTTCTGCTGCCTCCTATGAATGAAATGCCCTCACAATTGCCCTGCTTTTACATGCTCATCCTTCAGATGCAACGTTCTAAGAAATTGCTATACCAATTTAGAATCTGAGAAATCAGATTAAAATATAAGAAAACTCATGTCCTAAACTTAATTGATATTAACATTTTTTTAAAGGAAACTACAAATTTAAAAAAACTCTGAGGGCTGGTTCTGTGACTAATTTTCCTGAGGTTACATATCTGTTACTCTCAGAGTTTCTTTTTTAAAGAGCATGAGAAGTTATTACTAACACATAGAAAGAATATATACAGAGTATATTATGTTAGTCATATCAAATCCAATTCCCTTCTGGAGTGAGGCTAATTTAGCTAGGTGATTTTGTAAATTAAGTTACAACAATTTGATGTGTGAGCCAAGATGGCCAAATAGGAACAGCTCCGGTCTACAGCTCCCAGCCCGAGCGACACAGAAGACGGGTGATTTCTGCATTTCTGTTTGAGGTACCAGTTTCATCTCACTAGGGAGTGCCAAACAGTGGGTGCAGGACAGTCGGTGAAGCGCACTGTGCATGAGCCGAAGCAGGGCGAGGCATTGCCTCACTCGGGAAGCGCAAGGGGTCAGGGAGTTCCCTTTCCTAGTCAAAGAAAGGGGTAACAGATGGCACCTGGAAATTCGGGTCAGTCCCCACCTAATACTGCGCTTTTCCAACGGGCCTGGAAAACGGCACACTAGGAGATTGTGTCCCACACCTGGCTTGGAGGGTCCTATGCCCACGGAGTCTCGCTGATTGCTAGCACAGCAGTCTGAGATCAAACTGCAAGGCAGCATCGAGGCTGGGGGAGGGGCGTCCGCCATTGCCCAGGCTTGCTTAGGTAAACAAAGCAGCCAGGAAGCTCGAACTGGGTGGAACCCACCATGGCTCAAAGAGGCCTGCCTGCCTCTGTAGGCTCCACCTCTGGGGGCAGGGCACAGACAAACAAAAATTCAGCAGGAACCTCTGCAGACTTAAATGACCCTGTCTGACTGACAGCTTTGAAGAGAGTAGTGGTTCTCCCAGCATGCAGCTGGAGATCTGAGAACGGACAGACTGCCTCCTAAAGTGGGTCCCTGACCCTCGAGCAGCCTAACTGGGAGGCACTCCCCAGTAGGGACAGACTGACACCTCACTTGGCTGGGTACTCCTCTGAGACAAAACTTCCAGAGGAACTATCAGACAGCTGAATTTGTGGTCTCACGAAAATCCGCTGTTATGCAGCCACCGCTGCTGACACCCAGCCAAACAGGGTCTGGAATGGACCTCTAGTAAACTCCACCAGACCTGCAGCTGAGGGTCCTGTCTGGTAGAAGGAAAATTAACAAACAGAAAGGACATCCACACCAAAAACCCATCTGTACATTACCATCATCAAAGACCAAAAGTAGATAAAACCACAAAGATGGGGAAAAAACAGAGCAGAAAAACTGGAAACTCTAAAAAGCAGAGCACCTTTCCTCCTCCAAAGGAATGCAGTTCCTCACCAGCAACAGAACAAAGCTGGATGGAGAATGACTTTGACAAGTGGAGAGAAGAAGGCTTCAGATGATCAAACTACACCGAGCTATGGGAGGAAATTCAAAACAATAGCAAAGAAGTTAAAAACTTTGAAAAAAAAATTAGACCAATGGATAACTAGCATAACCAATGGAGAAAAGGGCTTAAAGGAGCTGATGGAGCTGAAAGCCAAGTACCGAGAACTACGCGAAGATTGCATAAGTCTTGGTAGCCGATGTGATCAACTGGAAGAAAGGGTATCGCTGATGGAAGATGAAATGAATGAAATGAAGCAAGAAGGGAAGTTTAGAGAAAAAAGAATAAAAAGAAACAAAAAAAGCCTCCAAGAAATTTGGGACTATGTGAAAAGACCAAACCGACGTCTGATTGGTGTACCTGAAAATGACAGGGAGAATGGAACCAAGTTGGAAAACACCCTGCAAAATATTATCCAGGAGAACTTCCCCAATCTAGCAAGGCAGGCCAACCTTCAGATTCAGGAAATACAGAGAATGCCACAAAGATACTCCTCGAGAAGAGCAACTCCAAGACACATAATTGTCAGATTAAAATGAAGGAAAAAATGTTAAGGGCAGCCAGAGAGAAAGGTCGGGTTACCCACAAAGGGAAGCCCATCAGACTAACAGCTGATCTCTCGGCAGAAACTACAAGCCAGAAGAGAGTGGGGGCCGATATTCAACATTCTTAAAGAAAAGAATTTTCAACCCAGAATTTCATATCCAGCCAAACTAAGCTTCATAAGTGAAGGCGAAATAAAATACTTTACAGACAAGCAAACGCTGAGTGATTTTGTCACCACCAAGCCTGCCCTAAAAGAGCTCCTGAAGGAAGCACTAAACATGGAAAGGAACAACCGGTACCAGCCCCTGCAAAAACATGCCAAATTGTAAAGACCATCGAGGTTAGGAAGAAACTGCATCAACTAACGAGCAAAATAACCAACTAACATCATAATGACAGGATCTGATTCACACATAACAATATTAACTTTAAATGTAAATGGGCTAGATGCTCCAATTAAAAGACACAGACTGGCAAACTGGATAAGGAGTCAGGACCCATCAGTGTGCCGTATTCAGGAAACCCATCTCACGTGCAGAGACACACATAGACTCAAAATAAAGGGATGGAGGAAGATCTATCAAGCAAATGGAAAACAAAAAAAAGCAGGGGTTGCAATCCTAGTCTCTGATAAAATAGACTTTAAACCAACAAAGATCAAAAGAGACAAAGAAGGCCATTACATAATGGTAAAGGGATCAATTCAACAAGAAGAGCTAACTATCCTAAATATATATACACCCAACACAGGAGCACCCAGATTCATAAAGCAAGTCCTGAGTGACCTACAAAGGGACTTAAACTCCCACACGATAATAATGGGAGATTTTAACACCCCACTGTCAACATTAGACAGATCAACGAGACAGAAAGTTAACAAGTATGTGCAGGAATTGAACTCAGCTCTGCACAAAGTGGACCTAATAGACATCTACAGAACTCTCCACCCCAAATCAACAGAATATACATTTTTTTCAGCACCACACCACACCTATTCCAAAATTGACCACATAGTTGGAAGTAAAGCTCTCCTCAGCAAATGTAAAAGAACACAAATTATAACAAACTGTCTCTCAGACCACAGTGCAATCAAACTAGAACTCAGGATTAAGAAACTCACTCAAAACTGCTCAACTACATGGAAACTGAACAACCTCCTCCTGAATGACTATTGGGTACATAATGAAATGAAGGCAGAAATAAAGATGTTCTTTGAAACCAATGAGAACAAACACACAACATACCAGAATCTCTGGGACACATTCAAAGCAGTGTGTAGAGGGAAATTTATAGCACTAAATGCCCACAAGAGAAAGGAGGAAAGATCCAAAATTGACACCCTAACATCACAATTAAAAGAACTAGAAAAGCAACAGCAAACACATTCAAAAGCTAGCAGAAGGCTAGAAATAACTAAAATCAGAGCAGAACTGAAGGAAATAGAGACACAAAAAACCCTTCAAAAAATTAATGAATCCAGGAGCTGGTTTTTTGAAACGATCAACAAAATTGATAGACCACTAGCAAGACTAATAAAGAAGAAAAGAGAGAAGAATCAAATAGATGCAATAAAAAATGAAAAAGGGGATATCACCACCGATCCCACGGAAATGCAATCTACCATCAGAGAATACTACAAACACCTCTATGCAAATAAACTAGAAAATCTAGAAGAAATGGATAAATTCCTGACAAATACACCCTCCCAAGACTAAACCAGGAAGAAGTTGAATCTCTGAATAGACCAATAACAGGCTCGAATTGTGGCAATAATCAATAGCTTACCAACCAAAAAGAGTCCAGGACCTGATGGATTCACAGCCGAATTCTACCAGAGGTACAAGGAGGAACTGGTACCATTTCTTCTGAAATTATTCCAATCAATAGAAAAAGAGAGAATCTTCCCTAACACATTTTACGAAGCCAGCATCCTCCTGATACCAAAGCCTGGCAGAGACATAACCAAAAAAGAGAATTTCAGACCAATATCCTTGATGAACATTGATGCAAAAATCTTCAATAAAATACTGGCAAACCAAATCCAGCAGCACATCAAAAAGCTTATACACCATGATCAAGTGGGCTTCATCCCTGGGATGCAAGGCTGGTTCAACATACGCAAATCAATAAATGTAATCCAGCATATAAACAGAACCAAAGACAAAAACCACATGGTTATCTCAATAGATGCAGAAAAGGCCTTTGACAAAATTCAACAACCCTTCATGCTAAAAACTCTCAATAAATTAGGTATTGATGGGATGTATCTCAAAATCGTAAGAGCTATCTATGACAAACCCACAGCCAATATCATACTGAATGGGCAAACCTATAAGCATTCCCTTTGAAAACTGGCACAAGACAGGGATGCCCTCTCTCACCACTCCTATTCAACAGAGTGCTGGAAGTTCTGGCCAGAGCAATCAGGCAGGAGAAGGAAATAAAGGGTATTCAATTAGGAAAAGAGGAAGTCAAATTGTCCCTGTTTGCAGATGACATGATTGTATATCTAGAAAACCCCATTGTCTCAGCCCAAAATCTCCTTAAGCTGATTAGCAACTTCAGCAAAGTCTCAGGATATAAAATCAATGTACAAAAATCACAAGCATTCTTGTACACCAATCATAGACAAACAGAGAGCCAAATCATGAGTGAACTCCCATTCACAATTGCTTCAAAGAGAATAAAATACCTAGGAATCCAATTTACAAGGGATGTGAAGGACCTCTTCAAGGAGAACTACAAACCACTGCTCAATGAAATAAAAGAGGATACAACCAAATGGAAGAACGTTCCATGCTCATGGGTTGGAAGAATCAATATCATGAAAATGGCCATACTGCCCAAGGTAATTTATAGATTCAATGCCATCCCCATCAAGCTACCAATGACTTTCTTCACAGAATTGGAAAAAACTACTTTAAAGTTCATATGGAACCAAAAAAGAGCCCGCATCGCCAAGTCAATCCTAAGCCAAAAGAACAAAGCCGGAGGCATCACGCTACCTGACTTCAAACTATACTACAAGGCTACAGTAACCAAAACAGCATGGTACTGGTACCACAACAGAGACATAGATCAATGGAACAGAACAGAGCCCTCAGAAATGATGCCGCATAGCTACAACTATCTGATCTTTGACAAACCTGACAAAAACAAGAAATGGGGAAAGGATTCCCTATTTAATAAATGGTGCTGGGAAAACTGGCTAGCCATATGTAGAAAGCTGAAACTGGATCCCTTCCTTACACCTTATACAAAAATTAATTCCAGATGGATTAAAGACTTAAATGTTAGACCTAAAACCATTAAAATCCTACAAGAAAACCTAGGCAATACCATTCAGGACATAGGCGTGGGCAAGGACTTCATGTCTAAAACACCAAAAGCAATGGCAACAAAAGCCAAAATTGACAACTGGGATCTCATTAAACTAAAGAGCTTCTGCACAGCAAAAGAAACTACCATCAGAGTGAACAGGCAACCTACAGAATGGGAGAAAATGTTTGCAACCTACTCATCTGACAAAGGGCTAATATCCAGAATCTACAATGAACACAAACAAATTTACAAGAAAAAAACAAATAACCCCATCAAAAAGTGGGCAAAGGACATGAACAGACACTTCTCAAAAGAAGACATTTATGCAGCCAAAAAACACATGAAAACATGCTCATCATCACTGGCCATCAGAGAAATGCAAATCAAAACCACAGTGAGATACCATCTCACACCAGTTAGAATGGCCATCATTAAAAAAGCAGGAAACAACAGGTGCTGGAGAGGATGTGGAGAAATAGGAACACTTTTACACTGTTGGTGGGACTGTAAACTAGTTCAACCATTGTGGAAGTCAGTGTGGCGATTCCTCAGGGATCTAGAACTAGAAATACCATTTGACCCAGCCATCCCATTACTGGGTATATACCCAAAGGACTATAAATCATGCTGCTATAAAGACACATGCACACGTATGTTTATTGTGGCACCATTCACAATAGCAAAGAGTTGGAACCAACCCAAATGTCCAACAACGATAGACTGGATTAAGAAAATGTGGCACATATACACCATGGAATACTATGCAGCCATAAAAAATGATGAGTTCATGTCCTTTGTAGGGACATGGATGAAACTGGAAAACATCATTCTCAGTAAACTATCGCAAGGACAAAAAACCAAACACCGCATGTTCTCACTCATAGGTGGGAACTGAACAATGAGAACTCATGGACACAGGAAGGGGAACATCACACTCTGGTGACTGTTATGGGGTGGGGGGAGGGGGGAGGGACAGCGTTAGGAGATATACCTAATGCTAAATGACGAGTTAATGGGTGCAGCAAAACAACATGGCACATGGATACATATGTAACAAACGTGCATATTGTGCACATGTACCCTAAAACCTAAAGTATAATAATAAAAATAATAAAAAAATAAAAAAAAATTGATGTTATGGGCTGAAACTTGCTCAGCGAAAAATCTAGGCAAACAATAGTTCTCTAAATTTCCATTTATACATTAGCTCCATCAAGGTGACCAAATATATTCCAGCTCTCTAAACATCACCTCAAATTGCGCACAATTATATTACTGTCTTTGGGTTCAAACAAAAGCAGAGTTTCCTGAACTGTGACTCAGTTAGGGTCAACCGTGATGCTCATTTCTGCATTGGTAGCATAACTGGTCTTTTCCTCACCCTCCTTTCTAGTCTTCTGGGATCCCTCTGATAAAGTCAACCCAAATATGTCGACTTTAGGCATAAAAACAATTAAGAGAGATTACTATCTACAGATAAAAAGTAAAATAGTTTAATTTCAGAGCCGTTGAAATACACAAAGAATTACAACATGCAACCATAAGCAAATGCTCAGTAAAAAAATAGAAATAAATGTATCTATATATATTTTATGTAACAATAAAACACCTATATAGAGACAATGAAGGTTGAATCCTGAGGATCCAAAAATGCACTTTTTTACAGTCTAGTATAAGAGTCAAAAGAAACACTAAGATAAACAGTATAAAAGCTCCCATGTAATTTCTTAAAAACAAGGCAGAGGCACTAACTGGTCAATACATCCAACGAGGAGGAAAATCACTATGAGATGAGTTGGCCAAGGAAGATTTGCAAAACACTTTACCTTTTCCTATCTAGCTACTCTTTGATGGGTTTCTTCAACTCACAGCTTAAATATCGCCTCCTTAGGGAGCCTTCCGGGATCTCAAACCAGATTAGCCCCCTGACTCATTAAACTCCACAGTGGCTCATTTCTCTCTTTTAGTGCACATTTCACAATTAAGACTCCATCATGAATTGTTTAATGATTTTTTAAAACAACTGATTATTGCAAACTCAGTGACTACAGGGATCCTGCCCATGTTCTCAGCTCCTAGAAATGTCAACAAATAATCCAGTAAGTAATTTTTGAGTGAATAACTGAACCATCTAGCTCTCATTACCTAGAATGTGACTCTGAAATAAAATCTTGGGGCAAATAACTAGTCACATAACTGGGTTAGGCTGTATTTCTGATGCATCTGTAATTAAGCAAATCCCTTACATCTCTTTAATTTGAACCCTAGAAATGTGGGTGATTTAATGACTCTAAGTAACTCAACAGGAAAGAGCACAGTAAACTAGAGAGTGTCCATGAGACCCTAAGAGGAGAACTGAAAAGCTATTTAAGGATTACGAATTACTGGTGTTTTACCAATAGATGTTTATTTGCAGGCTTTGGGTTTACATGGGTTTTAAGATTTATGAGTTTATTTTATGAGAGAGATAAGATTCCATTAATGCATGAAGATGGTGGAGTGGTCCTAGGGTCATTTCTCTTCTCATTGTGATGCTCCATTTAAGTCTGACTCATGTTAACTCTTGTTAATGACTTTCATACATTTGTACATAAGTGGCATAATTAGGAAATAGACCTAGAAATAATCTCTACATGTACAAGAAAAGCTTAAGTATAAGGATATATAATTCTTTCTTACCATTTCTCTGTTTGAGTCCCATATTACTTGGGTAGTAAATATTACAGCCTCATATGAAGAGAAGTCCCCAGGCTGAAAATAGTTGTTCTTTAAAATAGCTTAATGTGTTCTTTAAAGCCAATAATCAGATTAAGCAGCAGTGTCTTTGAAGGAATTAGCTAGCCTTGAAATCCAATAAACAAGTTTGTCTTTCCTACAAAATTCGTCTAAGAGTATTTTTTTTCTTTCCAGAGAGGCCCTCTACTGTCCATCCCTTTGTTAATACAAGTTAAAAACTATAAGTGAAGGCTGTGACTATGTTTGTTTTAGTTTTTTTCTCTACATGCTTTTCTATTATTTTTAAATATTTTGTTACTTTTTATTGGATCAATAACAAATGAAATATCTTGCCCTGTTACCAACATAATGTCACATATTTTTTACCCTAATCTTCATTTTTTTCCTGAGAAATTATCACATGGATTATATGTCACTTGAGTGAAGTTATAAATAACCATAACGATTTGCTCTGGAAGAATCCACATGAAACTGTAATTCTAACTGGTTTATGAATTTTTTATTCCCATTAATGGCAAATATCAGATATCCACAAGGGAGAAGGTAAACCATTATCTTAATGTTCTTCCAGAGTATCTCTAGAGATCCAAACTTCAAAAGCTGTACAAAGTCAAAGGTGAAATAATCTCAAGGCCTATGTACTTGACTCCAGAAAACATGATCAGAAAAATAAAAGAATACCTCTTTGTTACCATACTCAACATAAAACGCAATAGAAATTTTAGGTTCTTTGAGAACCTCTTTAGAAGTGTTGGTATAGCACGAAAGTTACATACCAATTCTTAAAGAGTTAAACTATTAAAGTGGGTTTGGGTCTCTTAGATGATTTACTGTAATAACTCAGATAAAAAAGAATCATCCAAAGATAAGTCCTCTGCCACTGACCAAGCTTGAGATTAAATCATCTCAGATATTTCCAGGAAAATAGATTCACCAACTTACACTAACAAAAAACAAAAAAAAGTTTTCAGCCCAAACTATGTCTCTCAGTGCATTTATATTTTTCATGGAAACTGAGAAATGCAATCTATAGTACATTACTCATATTCAAGGGCAAGAAGAATCCCATTGAAACAATTACTTTGACAAATAACAATTTAAGTTATTTCTATATCATGACCCAGTAAAATGTTTTGTTAATGTAATTTCAATGAGTTCAATATATGTGCTTTTATTTGGGGGGGGGCGGGGGGCAGGGGTTGGCTTCTTCTTCATTTAAAACACATTTAATAAAAAAACTGGCTGGGTGTGATGGCTCATGCCTGTAATCCCAGCACTTTGGGAGGCCTAGGCAGGCGGATCACTAGGACATGAGTTCGAGACCAGCCTGGCCAATATGGTGAAACCCCATCTCCACTAAAAATACAAAAATGAGCTGGGCATGATGGCACGCACCTGTAGTTCCAGCTACTTAGGAGGCTGAGGCATAAGAATCGCTTGAACCCAAGAGGCAGAGGTTGCAGTGAGCTGAGATTGCACCACTGCACTCGAGCCTAGGCGACAGAGCTAGACTCCACCTCAAACAAACAAAAACAAACAAACAAAAATAAATTTTAAAAAAAACTTGATGCCTTATCTGCATTGTAGATGACAGAGAAAGGCTGAATTATGATTTAGGTTTTACATTTTGACAGTTCTTTTCTTCCAAACACCAACTAGCGATTATAATGTTGATAGATATTCCATCTGAAATATTTGAATTAAAAAGCCCATCAAAATCATTAAACCATCTTCCCCCACAGAATACTATTCTTTACCTCTGGTAGTATTGGCAAAAGATGAAGGACAGAAGTCAGAAAGAAAGCTGGATTGAGAAAATTTTTAAATCACTATTCTCCTCTCCTTTTGGAGACATGCCATATTTTCTCTCTAGTTTACTCACAGCAGAATAAGCTAGACATTTGCTATGTTTCCCCCAGACCTATGGGCCAGGAATAGAGTTTAGGTATATAAATGAATTCTAATAGCATTTCCCGATTTAAAAAATTAGATGACTCAATAGAGTTTGCTACATTCGAATTATAGTTATATTTTTACCTAAACAAATTTATAGGACATTTTAATCATTTAACTAGTTAAATGCAGAGAGAGAAAGAGAGCAGGGCAGATAATAAGAAAATGAGGAAGGGAGAGAGAGGAAAAAATATTTTGTGATGTGTCTCAGCCTTAAATTACTCAATAAAGCTATCTCTCAAAGGCCGGCTCTCAAATGCATGCTTCATCCCAAGGTAAACTCATTCTCAGTAGGGTCCCATGGCACCTGCCACAATTAGTGATGCTGTGAGGCCTCCCTCCTGCCCTTCATCCTCTCCTAGCCCACCCAGTTCTGGGGATGCTACCACAGAGAACCAAATCAATGGTGGAAGCCTTTCAATTACCTAAACAGGCAGTTGTTTAAAAGTAGTTTCAGTATCTAGCCACCAAATGTCGGAGCCTTTATCACAATTACAACCTATGTGTATCTCTCCCCACCACCTGCCTAAAACACAACAGCATCTGAGTTGAAGCAAAGGAGGGAGTTATTGATTTGGTCCTTTCTTCCACATCAAGAGAATGCCATGCACAACCATGGGCCAACAGTCTTTCTTCAGTATCCCTGAAAGGAAATGTAAAAATTATTGATGGGATCGTGCAAAATAGTAGTGAACACCACCATCTGTGCTTAAAAGATTTCATCTTCTCCATCTACTTTATCCTAGCAACTCAATCATCTTTTTTTTAACGGCGATATTGCAGAAGGGGATGAGATCTTCCATGAGTAATTTTACGAATTAATTAAATAATTCAAACATTATTAAGCATAAATTTACCCCATCTGAGCTTAATCGTAATGTTAAGAATCAGATGTAAAGTCACTTTTATGACAAGGACAGGCAGTAAAAAAGAAAGTCTGAGAGCTAACAGCCTACTTCTGGACCAGTGAATTTCAACTTTGGCAGAATATTACCACCATCTTGGGGCATCTTTTTTTAAATTTTATTTTACTTTCAGCTTTGGGATACATGTGCAGAACGTGCAGGTTTGCTACATACGTATACATGTGCCATGGTGGTTTGCTGCACCTATCAACCTGTCATCTAGGTTGTGTTTATTACACAGTCACTGAAGGTTTGTGTTCATTTTTATTTATTTTTATATTTTTTTTCTGAGATGGAGTCTTGCTGTGTTGCCCAGGCTAGAGTGCAGTGGCACGATCTCCGCTCACTGCAACCTCCGCCTTCCAGGTTGGAGCAATTCTCCTGCCTCAGCCTCCCGAGTAGCTGGGACTACAGCCACGTGCCACCAAGTCCAGCTAATTTTTGTATTTTTAGTAGAGACGGGGTTTCACCATATTGGCCAAGCTGGTCTCAAACTCCTGACCTCGTGATCCACTCACCTCGGCCGCCCAAAGTGCTGGGATTATAGGCGTGAGGCGCCCAGCTGCCACATTTTCTTTATCCAGTCTATCATTGATGGGCATTTGGGTTGGTTCCAAGTCTTTGCTATTGTAAATAGTGCTGCAATAAACATATGTGTGCATGTGTTTTTACAGTACAATGATTTATATTCCTTTGGGTATATATCCAGTAATGGGATTGCTGGGTCCAATAGTATTTCTGGTTCTAGATCCTTAAGGAATCACCACACCTGGCACTTTTAAACATGCATATTCTCAGGCCTCATCACAGACCAATTTAATCAGAAACTCTAGGGGCTGCTGCCCCTTGTATGGTATTTTTAAATCTCACTGGTGATTTTACCATAAGCCAGTAGTGAGAACTCCTGGTCTGTAGTTACTGCATGTACCTCCTCGGCTTTCTTCACTATGTTGAGATTTCAGCAGAGGTGGGCATGCATTACACAGAGCATGGCAGCAACCATGCCGGGAAACAGTGAACTGCAGACCCTAGTCTTATCAGTCAGAATCAGCTAGAATATGCAGCGGCAACAAACAACCCTCCAAAATCTCAGTGGCTTCAAACAAGTCTAGCTGGCTTCAAATGCATTTCATCTGGAGTTTTCTTTTACATCATTCTTAGTGAGGGAACCAAGCTGAGAGGGCTTCCAAGTCCTTTCTCACACAAAGGCTGAAGCAGGAAAAAAATTAATTTAGAGAATCATACAGTTGCTCTTAAAGCTTTCCCCAAGCTGAGACTTACACTTTGTGATGAAAGCAAGGCTCAGAGTCCCATTTGTTTCCAAAGAAGCAAGGAAGCACAGTTGCATCACACAATAAAAGGCAGAGTAGCCAAGGGCCAAAATCTTTGGTAATCAGTACCAAAGATAACCACAATTGTCCCCCAGCTGACTTCCAGCTTTCCAAAAGGCCATTCAAACTAAGATAAGGTAAGGTTGAAGGTCCTCAGAAATGTACACAGGCCAAATCCCCTCCCAAGCAACCTGGGAAACAGAGGGAGACCCCCATCTCCAAAAACCAACAATTTTTTTAAAAAACCAATAATGTCAAAATCAACAGACTCAGTGAATTCTAAGATAGATCTCTATTATTATTATCACCACATAAGAATAAAAATGCCAGCGTTTTACAGAAATAGTTTTAAATTCTGCATCTTTTCTCCATAGATCAGGAATATATCTCTCACATAAGATGTGACCTACACGTTGCTTATATTTTAGAATTGTGGTGAGAATTAAATGAGAAAAACGTCTGTAAAGCTTTTAGCACTGTGTATGACATAGAGTAAGTGCTCAATTAATTTTAGCTATTTTTCAAATGCTTTTATTACACACATATGCATGTAAGTATATATACACATATCTTACATATTTATATACATACACATTCTTATACATATCATACAAATACCGTTAGTAAACTTCCCAAATGTCACCCAGCAGGAAATAATCCTTCCCTCACCTGAATTTCTATGGCATTTTCTCCAAATTTTTAAAGAGGGGTGTGTGTGTATATGTGTGTATGTGTGTGCATGTGTGTGTGTGTGTGTATATTCTTTTATATGATATATATGAGGCATGAAAAAAAAGAAAGGTATGGGGGATGGGGTGCCATTGTCAACCATGACAGTCAAGTTTGTCTACTAGGAGAGTAAAAGGACATGAGAATACCACATTAAGTTGGTTCTAAATTGTAAGGGCCTTGCCTGACAGGTCAAGGAATTTCAACTTTTCCATAGACAATGGGAGTCACTGAAGGCTTGTGAGCAGGGGCACGGCATGTGCAACTTAAATTTTCAAGACAGTCAATGTGTGACAAGTAGGCAGTAATGATGGTTTTCACACATTCAGTCAACTATCTATCACCCACTCCAGGCTAGGTTTAGTCATGTAAAAAAAACCATACATACAATTATGGAGAGAGAAAGAACAAAACCTGTTAAGTGATAAGGCTTAGTTTACAAGGAAGATGAAGATAGTCATGTAAACTCAGAGAGCTGATGGTGACATAACTGATGGTTCATCAGGCATGAGTAAAGGTGACAGCCATGGTAGACCAGTCAGTATGAAATGTCTGCAGGAAACCCCCATGCAGTTGACCAGCAGACACGTCCCTGCAAGTCGGACCTGGCAGGGAGAGACATACTTTGGAATGATCCACATTGAAGTGTTAAGTTTCCAAATCTACAGAGACCAGAGAAAAATGTATCAATCATTAAATGCAGAGGCAAAAAACATGTAAACATAATCTATGGAAATCCTACATAATCTAAAGGAATTAATCTCATACCTACTTTATATGCACCTTAGAATCAAAAACCGATGTAGGATTTATCCTCCCATGTGCCCTCACCTGTGGCAGATAGAAGAGCTTTTTCACAGGGATGTGACCAGGGGCAAGACAGAGGAAGAGAGAGATAAACCAAAATAATCTTCAAATAGAATAGCCTCTGGACAGGGTCGTCTATCATCAGAAATGTTTAGATGCCCTCTCTCACCACTCCTATTCAACACAGTGTTGGAAGTTCTGGCCAGGGCAATCAGGCAGGAGAAAGAAATCAAAGGTATTGAATTAGGAAAAGAGGAAGTCAAATTGTCTCTGTTTGCAGATGACATGATTGTACATTTAGAAAACCCCATTGTCTCAGCCCAAAATCTCCTTAAGCTGATTAGCAACTTCAGCAAAGTCTCAGGATATAAAATCAATGTGCAAAAATCACAAGCATTCCTACACAGCAATAACAGACAAACAGAGAGCCAAATCATGAGTGAACTCCCATTCACAATTGCTTCAAAGAGAATAAAATACCTAGGAATCCAACTTACAAGGGAGGTGAAGGACCTCTTCAAGGAGAACTACAAACCACTGCTCAATGAAATAGAAGAGGACACAAACAAATGGAAGAACATTCCATGCTCATGGATAGGAAGAATCAATATCATGAAAATGGCCTTACTGCCCAAGGTAATTTATAGATTCAATGCCATCCCCATCAAGCTACCAATGACTTTCTTCACAGAATTGGAAAAAAAAACTACTTTGAAGTTCATATGGAACCAAAAAAGAGCCCATATTGCCAAGACAATCCTAAGCAAAAATAACAAAGCTGGAGGCATCATGCTACCTGACTTCAAATTATATTACAAGGCTACAGTGACCAAAACAGCATGGTGCTGGTACCAAAACAGAGATATAGACCAATGGAACAGAACAGAGGACTCAGAAATAACACCACACATCTACAGCCATCTGATATTTGACAAACCAGCCAAAAACAAGAAATGGGGAAAGGATTCCCTATTTAATAAATGGTGCTGGGAAAACTGACTAGCCATATGTAGAAAGCTGAAACTGGATCCCTTCCTTACACCTTATACAAAAATTAATTCAAGATGGATTAAAGACTTAAATGTTAGACCTAAAACCATAAAAACCCTAGAAGAAAACCTAGGCAATACCTTTCAGGACACAGGCATGGGCAAGGACTTCATGACTAAAACACCGAAAACAAGGGCAACAAAAGCCAAAATAGACACATGGGATCTCCTTAACCTAAAGAGTTTCTGCACAGCAAAAGAAAGTACCATCAGAGTGAACAGGCAACCTACAGAATGGGAGAAAATTTTTGCAATCTACCCATCTGACAAAGGGCTAACATCCAGAATCTACAAAGAACTTAAACAAATTTTCAAGAAAAAAAAATCAAAAAGTGGGCAAAGGATATGAACAGACACGTCTCAAAAGAACACATTTATGCAGCCAACAGTCACATGAAAAAATGCTCATCATCACCGGTCACCAGAGAAATGCAAATCAAAACCACAACGAGATACCATCTCACGCCAGTTAGAATGGTGATCATTAAAAAGTCAGGAAACAACAGATGCTGGAGAGGATGTGGAGAAATAGTAATGCTTTTACACTGTTGGTGGGAGTGTAAATTAGTTCAAGCACTGTGGAAGACAGTGTGGCAATTCCTCAAGGATCTAGAACTAGAAATACCATTTGACCCAGCCATTCCATTTCTGGGTATATACCCAAAGGATTATAAATCATGCTACTATAAAGACACATGCACACGTATGCTTACTGCGGCACTATTCACAATAGCAAAGACTTGGAACCAACCCAAATGTCCATCAGTGATAGACTGGATTAAGAAAACGTGGCACATATATGTCATGGAATACTATCAAGCCATAAAAAAGGATGAGTTCATGTCTTTTGCAGGGACATGGATGAAGCTGGAAACCATCATTCTGAGCAAACTGTCACAAGGACAAAAAACCAAACACCACATGTTCTCACTCATAGGTAGGAATCGAACAATGAGAACACTTGGACACAGGGGCCTGTCATGGGGTTGGGGGCTGGAGGAAGGATAGCATTAGGAGAAATACCCAATGTAAGTGATGAGTTAATAGGTGCAATAAACCAACATAGCACATGTATACCCATGTAACAAACCTGCACTTTGTGCACCTGTACCTAGAACTTTAAAAAAAAAACCAAAAAACTAAGAATGGAAGAAAATTTTCTCAATTTGATAAAGAACACCTACAAAAAAAAAACTACCCTTAACAAAATAGTTAATAGTGAAATAATATTTTCCTCCTAAGAATGGGAATAAGAAAAAAAATATATATATATATATATACATGTATGTCTCAGCCAGACATGGTGGCTCACCCCTGGAATCCCAGCACTTTGGGAGGCCAAGGTGGATGGATTGCTGGAGCTCAAGAGTTCAAGACCAGCCTGGGCAACATGGTGAAACCCTGTATCTACTGAAAATACAAAAATTAGCTGGATGTGGTTGTGCACATCTATAGTCCTAGCAACTCGGGAGGCCGAGGTGGGAGGATTGAGGAAAAAAAACTGTCAAACTTAAAACTTAATGTTTGATAAAATATTAAGACTTTATCAAAAAGAGCTTAGGGTCCATCAACAGATGATGGGATTTTTAAAATGTGGTATACATATACCATGGAATACTATTCAGCCATAAAAAAGAATGGAATTGTGTCTTTTGTAGCAGCATGGTTGGAAGCAGAGGCCATTGTCTTAAGTGAATTAGAAAGTCAAATACCACATGTTCTAATTTATAAGTAGAAGCTAAATAATGTGTACACAGGACTTGGGGTGAGGAATAGTAGACACTGGAGATTAGGAAGGGTTGGAGGGTAGGTTAGGGGGTGAGGGATGAGAAATTATTTAATGGGTACCATGTATACTGTTCGGGTGATGGTTACACCAAAAGCTCAGTCTTTACCATTATACAAATGTTAAAAAAGATGAAAAACCAAACTTATTTGGGGGTTAGTTTCACAGACCCTATTTATCATACAGAAGGAAGGACTTCCTGGCTAGAATAGTGATTACACATGTTAAAAAGTGCTGCACTCTGTACACAAGATGAAAGCTCTGTGTCACCACTGGGTACTTCAGCATGAAATGATGGTCCTGGTGGTGGTGTGTGTGGGGGGGTGGTGGTAGGGAGGTTGAGGATGTGCTAAATAATCAAACCTTTCTTACCTAGAGATTTCCAGTGATAGTGCACACTGACAAGATGGATGAGAGAGTTAAGGGCATAATTTGTGCCTGTGAAGCGAGAAGGGAACAACGTGTTTAGAGGTAAGATGCATATATAACACTTAAGGGTTATAACAGAGGAAAAATGTGCACACCATGGTTCAGGAAAGATCAAAATCTACTGCCATTGGTCAGAGAGAAAAGAAGGCTTCTTGGAAGAGACAGGAAAGAGCTGAGGCTCAGGGGATAGTTCCGGATTGGAATTCCACACAGCATATGCCTGGTGAAAGGAAAGATCCAACCTGACAGGAATTCTCCCATAAAATGATGGGGCATAAGGTGATAAAGTTGGACATGCCAGTATGTTAGGTAAAAGTGAATGGAACTATTTACTACAGGTAATGGAGAAAAAAAAGTTAAATTCCAGTAGCATGAAACATGTTAGTAGTTCTGTTTTGGGGAAGGTTAATCCAATATGTCCCATTCCAGAATTGACTGGAGAAGGATACATCAAGAGAGCAGAGAATAACTTGGAAGCTGTTGCTAGGGTGGTGGGTGGTAGCAATAAGAGTGCAATGGTGCTTTGAAGAAATTCACATGATGATTGGTTACACTTAAGAAATGAGTCAGTGAAGCAAGTCAAGGCCAGCTACAGGAATGCAGAAACCAGGCAAATGCTGCAGCCAACGAAATGGATGGAAAACTCATTCTTATTAAAATCTGCTTGAAAAAAGATATTTAGGAAAGATGCCATGAAATCTTGTTTTGCATGGCCAGGTAGGCTAATGGACAATAGGGACTCAACGAACAGCAAAGGAGTCATGTAAGATCCTTCCCATTACTGTTTTTGAGTCACACAGATGTGTCTTAATTTCTATAGCAGGGTGGGTTGTATTATTTTCCTTTTTTTCCCATTAATTCTGTAGTGATTAGAGCCTACTGCAGAATAAATATCCTATTTTGGCAGTCACCTCTGTGACACCACACTAAGTCAGATGGGTTTATTCATCAGATTACTCTATTACAGACTTGGACACAATGGGGGCATCATCCATTGGGTCCTCATCTTATTTTTCCTTTCAAAAGCTCTGGCCACACATTACAGCATCAAATGCAACCTTCCCAGTGATGTACTGTGGTACAAAAAGGGAAAATATGCCTCAATACAAAGTCTAATCTGTGCTGCAACAAAAGCAGAGAACATTACATTATCTTTGGCTCCAGACTAAAGGAAAAGAATGTTTTTGGTTTTTTTCAGATATTATGTATACAAGCATCTGAAAAAAAAGCCATGCAAATGAAAAAATATACACAGTACATAGGAAAATAAATAAAAATGTTATATTTGGGGAGAAATGGGAAACAGAAATGACTCACTGTTAAGATTTTAGTGTTTTCAAAGCACGAAAAAAAAATATGCTTGATCACTCTTCCCCACTGCAAGATAAACTTAAACTAAATTTCATTGTTTATTTTCAGCTCCTCAGTCTCTGGGTTCTACCTCTTTTTCCATTCCTTTTCCCGTACTGCCTTAGCATTCTCAGCTGTTCAGTGACCAAGGCTCATTTTCTGTCCTTTCAAACTTGACTCCCCTTAAAATCTCACAATCAGCTGTTTAGAAAGGATGGGCACTTTGTTCCCCCTGAGCATTGTTTCTCCAGGTGTGAGCTACAAACCATTGCGTAAGTACCCATCTCGGTGTGGGTAAAGATGCAAATTCCAAAGCACAGCCCAAGTCAAGTGAGTTGGACTTCTCACCCACTTCCTGCACCTCACACTCTTTGCTGGACTTCTTTCACCTCTTAAAGTATACGTATTTTTCCTTTATCCTAAGTGAACCTGTACAAAAATAGGATTGAATCAGAGTGTCTCAATACAAGCTCTACTCATGTGGGATGAACCTATCTAGGGCTATATGCTTGATAATGACAAGTATTTTATTTACTCAATGACAAAATCAAGCAACTGCTCTACTCAACTATTTCTTTAACAGTTCCACTCAAAATCTCTTCAACTGCAAAGGAAGATGTAGTTTTTTCTGAACACAAATTACCCACACTACATCTAAGAAGCAGATCTCTTCCATTACAAGAAAGTGAAGATGACTTCCAGCCAAATTCAGGCAATTGTATGAAGCACATAAGTGAATAGAAATGACAGTTAATATTAATGCTTGGTGATAAAAATCAACAAGTAATATTTTATTAAATAGTAAGTCTATACAAGGCACCATTAAATACTCTCCAAGGATATGTGTGGGTCAAGCATCCTGAAATTAATCTGAAGAATAATATCAATGTGTGAACAATTAATAACATTTCTGTTTAAAACAGCAGAAGACTTGACTCGGGGCAGCATACAGTATGCCTGCCAACTCGGACAATCCAAATTAAGAGAAGACCCATCAATTCACCTTGAGATGTCAGCAAATGTTTTACATAAAAGATGGGGTTTGATAGAAGATTGATGAGGACTGCCTAGGTAGAACAGCAGGTGGCGGGACGGGGTGGGGGCAGAGTTAGCAAGTAAGAGGTGAGGGAAGGAGGTGATGTGGCAAAAACGCAGAGATGACCAAGCAGAAACCAAAGTACCAGAGAACTTGGGTAAACCAGAGTGGCTAGAATAGGAATTCCAATCTGAGTAAATGCAAGAGTAAGGCTCACAACTGAAGGAGGATATCGAAAGTCGATTTCTGGGCTGCCTATGGCTGGGGGTGCAGGAGAATGGGGAGACTGTTAATAAATGAGATTTCTTGTTACGGTGCTGAAAATTCTCAGTTCGGAATATGGTTGCACAACATGGTCAATTTTACAAAAACCATTGTGCTCAACATTTTAAATGAGTAAAATTTTTTATCATTATATCTTATTTTTACATTAAGTTATCAAAAAGGGGAAGAGACATGACTGGGTTTGGTGAGATTTCAGTTTTAGAAAGGTGTGTCTATTGGCATTTAGGAAGATGTAGTTGAGGGAAAGGAGAAATGTTATCATTTCTTTTTTAAAAAATATTATTTCCATAGGTTTTTAAGGAACAGGTGGTATTTGGTTTCATGAGTAAGTTCTTTAGTGGTGATCTGTGAGATTTTGGTGCATCCATCATCCATGCAGTACACACTGTACCCTACTTATAGTCTCTATCCCTCACCCTCTTCCCACCCTTTCTCCTGAGTACCCAAAGTCAATTGTTTCATTTTTATTCCTTTGCATCTTCATAGCTTAGTTCCCACTTATGAGAACATACAATGTTTGGTTTTCCATTCCTGAGTTACTTTTCTTAGAATAATAGTCTCCAATCCCATCCAGGTTGTGGCACATGCCATTAATTCATTCCTTTTTATGGCTGAGTAGTATTCCATCATACACATATACCACAGTTTCTTTATCCATTCATTGATTGATGGGCATTTGGGTTGGTTCCACATTTTTGCAATTGTGAATTGTGCTGCTATAAACATGCGTGTGCAATTATCTTTTCCGTATAATGACTTCTTTTCTTCTGGGTGGGTACCCAGTAGTGGGATTGCTGGATCAAATGGTAGTTCTACTTTTAGTTCTTTACGGAATCTCCACACCGTTTTCCATAGTGGTTGTGCTAGTTTACATTCCCACCAGCAATGTAGAAATGTTCGCTTTTCACCACATCCATGCCAACATCTATAATTTTTTGATATTTTGTTTATGGCCACTTTTGTGGGAGTAAGGTGGCATTGCACTGTGATTTTGATTTGCATTAAATGGGTAAATTTTATCACATATGAATTTTATATCAATAAAGCTGTTAAAAAAAACAGGAGGGCCTCAACTATATATATATGTATTTCTAGAAATATATATTTCTAAATTTAAAATATATAGATAATGTATTTAGAATATTCTCTATTTAGAATATATAATTATATAAGATTATATATTACATATTACAGCTATATTATATGTCATTATATAATAGAATATATAATTATTATAGAATGTAATAAATAGCTTGGCATATGCCCAAGCATACCTGGCCATAATTGTCCCAACTGTCCTCCCTTCACAGAGCACACTCTTTTCTTCTCTTTCTCCAGGTTCTTACCAACCCCCAGAGTATGACAGACTTTGTCAGCAGTCCTCATGGCTTTAGGAACAGTAAATTATACTAGTCACATATAACATCTTCATACTGGAGAAATGACACTGGGTTCACAATCTGAATCTCAATATACTAATGTCTTTTAATCAATGGATTTTTTTCATCAAGTTAAAAATATTTGCCCCTAAACTCATCCATTGTGTTGATACATCAGTGGCTTAAAGTAGCTAGTGATTGGTGAATCTCAGAGCATATTCAAATTTTCCATCCAGTTTTATTCCCTACATTATGGAGAATAAAAGTGACAAAATAATAATAACTACTCTGTTATTGGCAAGTGCTAAACACTTTCTATAGAGGCTCATCATTGAATCCTCACCGCAATACCATGATGAAGGTTTAATGACCCCATCATGCAGATGAAAAAACTGAGGGTCAGAAAAGTGTAGTAATTTTCACCACCACTGGGCGGCAGTGAAATCAATGTTCAAAAGGGTCTGACTCAAAAGCCAATAACGAAGGCTCAAAAGAGAGAAAAAGAGTTCTGCATAAATATAAATATGAAATGAAATTAAAACATAGAAAAAAGGTAGTTTTATATCTGAATCATTTCTTAAAAGTGTTTGGATGCTGTTAAGTCTGAATATGAATCTCTAATTGCCTTTCAATCCATGATCCTATTCTCATAATCATACTCCTCATAAATACCACAGTTTTACCTTGGAGTAATGTAAGTATCTTTTACATTCACCTTAATTTTGAAAGTTTCTTAAATTCTCCACAAATAATGAATTATAAATTACTATTAATCTGTCTATTTGCTAAAATTCTTAAATGATTTATGAGATAAAAATCTTAATACAAATGACTTAGCACTTTTATAAAATAAACTGGCAGAAATTTTAAGATAGGTCAAAATAATTAAAGTTTTAAATGCACTCAAAAGAAAAGGCAAATTGTATGCTAAAATTCTAAAATGACTTAAGTATGCCTAATCTATTGTTGCTCCACTCCATTTACTTTCTAAAGTTGACAATGGCCAATATTTCTTTTTTTTTGTAATAAATTTTCCCTAGTGCATATATGATTTTTGTCTATCTTCATAATAAATTTCCCCGGGAGGTGGAGCCAAGATGGCCGAATAGGAACAGCTCCGGTCTCCAGCTCCCAGCCCCAGCGACACAGAAGACGGGTGATTTCTGCATTTCTGCTTGAGGTACTGGTTTCATCTCACTAGGGAGTGCCTAACAGTGGGTGCAGGACAGTCGGTGAAGCGCACTGTGCGCGAGCCGAAGCAGGGCGAGGCATTGACTCACTCGGGAAGGGCAAGGGGTCAGGGAGTTCCCTTTCCTAGTCAAAGAAAGGGGAAGCAGACGGCACCTGGAATATCGGGTCAGTCCCACCCTAACTGCGCTTTTACAACGGGCCTGGAAAATGGCACACTAGGAGATTGTGTCCCACACCTGGCTCGGAGGGTCCTATGCCCACGGAGTCTCGCTAATTGCTAGCACAGCAGTCTGAGATCAAGCTGCGAGGAGGCAGCGAGGCTGGGGGAGGGGCGCCCGCCATTGCCCAGGCTTGCTTAGGTAAACAAAGCAGCCAGGAAGCTCGAACTGGGTGGAGCCCACCACAGCTCAAGGAGGCCTGCCTGCCTCTGTAGGCTCCACCTCTGGGGGCAGGGCACAGACAAACAAAAACTCTGCAAGAACTTCCACAGACTTAAATGTCCCTGTCTGACTGACAGCTTTGAAGAGAGTAGTGGTTCTCCCAGCACGCAGCTGGAGATCTGAGAACGGTCAGACTGCCTCCTAAAGTGGGTCCCTCACCCCTGAGCAGCCTAACTGGGAGGCACCCCCCCAGTAGGGACAGACTGACACCTCATTCAACCCGGTACTTCTCTGAGACAAAACTTTCAGAGGAACTATCAGACAGCTGAATTTGTGGTCTCACGAAAATCCGCTGTTCTGCAGCCACCGCTGCTGACACCCAGCCAAACAGGGTCTGGAGTGCACCTCTAGTAAACTCCAACAGACCTGCAGCTGAGGGTCCTGTCTGGTAGAAGGAAAACTAACAAACAGAAAGGACATCCACACCAAAAACCCATCTGTACATCACCATCATCAAAGACAAAAAGTAGATAAAACCACAAAGATGGGGAAAAAACAGACCAAAAAAACTGGAACTCTAAAAAACAGAGCACCTCTCTTCCTCCAAAGGAACGCAGTTCCTCACCAGCAACGGAACAAAGCTGGATGGAGGATGACTTTGATGAGTTGAGAGAAGAAAGCTTCAGACGATCAAACTACTCTGACCTACGAGAGGAAATTCAAAACAACAGCAAAGAAGTTAAAAACTTTGAAAAAAAATTAGAAGAATGGATAACTAGAATAACCAATGGAGAGAAGGGCTTCAAGGAGCCGATGGAGCTGAAAGCCAAGTTTCGAGAACTGCGCGAAGATTGCAGAAGCCTCAGTAGCAGATGCGATCAACTGGAAGAAAGGGTATCGCTGATGGAAGATGAAATGAATGAAATGAAAAGAGAAGGGAAGTTTAGAGAAAAAAGGATAAAAAGAAATGAACAAAGCCTCCAAGAAATTTGGGACTATGTGAAAAGACCAAACCTACGTCTGATTGGTGTACCTGAAAATGATGGGGAGAATGGAACCAAGTTGGAAAACACTCTGCAAGATATTATCCAGGAGAACTTCCCCAATCTAGCAAGGCAGGCCAGCATTCAGATTCAGGAAATACAGAGAATGCCACAAAGATACTCCTCGAGAAGGGCAACTCCAAGACACATTATTGTCAGATTCACCAAAGTTGAAATGAAAGAAAAAATGTTAAGGGCAGCCAGAGAGAAAGGTCGGGTTACCCACAAAGGGAAGCCCATCAGACTAACAGCTGATCTTCAGCAGAAACTCTACAAGCCAGAAGAGAGTGGGGGCCGACATTCAACATTCTTAAAGAAAAGAATTTTCAACCCAGAATCTCCTATCCCGCCAAACTAAGCTTCATAAGTGAAGGAGAAATAAAACACTTTACAGACAAGCAAACGCTGAGTGATTTTGTCACCACCAGGCCTGCCCTAAAAGAGCTCCTGAAGGAAGCACTAAACATGGAAAGGAACAACGGTACCAGCCACTGCAAAAACATGCCAAATTGTAAAGACCATCGAGACTAGGAAGAAACTATAGCAACTAACGAGCAAAATAACCAACTAACATCATAATGACAGGATCAGATTCACACATAACAATATTAACGTTAAATGTAAATGGGCTAAATGCTCCAATCAAAAGACACAGACTGGCAAACTGGATAAGAGTCAGGACCCATCAGTGTGCTGTATTCAGGAAACCCATCTCACGTGCCGAGACACACATAGACTCAAAATAAAGGGATGGAGGAAGATCTATCAAGCAATGGAAAACAAAAAAAGGCAGGGGTTGCAATCCTAGTCTCTGATAAAATAGACTTTAAACCAACAAAGATCAAAAGAGACAAAGAAGGCCATTACATAATGGTAAAGGGATCAATTCATCAAGAAGAGCTAACTATCCTAAATATATATGCACCCAACACAGGAGCACCCAGATTCATAAAGCAAGTCCTGAGTGACCTACTAAGGGACTTAAACTCCCACACAATAATAATGGGAGATTTTAACACCCCACTGTCAGCATTAGACAGATCAACGAGACAGAAAGTTAACAAGGATATCCAGGAATTGAACTCAGCTCTACATAAAGTGGACCTAATAGACATCTACAGAACTCTCCACCCCAAGTCAACAGAATATACATTTTTTTCAGCACCACACCACACCTATTCCAAAATTGACCACATAGTTGGAAGTAAAGCTCTCCTCAGCAAATGTAAAAGAACAGAAATTATAACAAACTGTCTCTCAGACCACAGTGCAATCAAACTAGAACTCAGGATTAAGAAACTCACTCAAAACCGCTCTACTACATGGAAACTGAACAACCTGCTCCTGAATGACTATTGGGTACATAATGAAATGAAGGCAGAAATAAAGATGTTCTTTGAAACCAACGAGAACAAAGACACAACATACCAGAATCTCTGGGACACATTCAAAGCAGTGTGTAGAGGGAAATTTATAGCACTAAATGCCCACAAGAGAAAGCAGGAAAGATCCAAAATTGACTCCCTAACATCACAATTAAAAGAACTAGAAAAGCAAGACAAACACATTCAAAAGCTAGCAGAAGGCTAGAAATAACTAAAATCAGAGCAGAACTGAAGGAAATAGAGACACAAAAAACCCTTCAAAAAATTAATGAATCCAGGAGCTGGTTTTTTGAAAAGATCAACAAAATTGATGGACCGCTAGCAAGACTAATAAAGAAGAAAAGAGAGAAGAATCAAATAGATGCAATAAAAAACGAAAAAGGGGATATCACCACCGATCCCACAGAAATACAATCTACCATCAGAGAATACTACAAACACCTCTATGCAAATAAACTAGAAAATCTAGAAGAAATGGATAAATTCCTGACAAATACACCCTCCCAAGACTAAACCAGGAAGAAGTTGAATCTCTGAATAGACCAATAACAGGTTCTGAAATTGTGGCAATAATCAATAGCTTACCAACCAAAAAGAGTCCAGGACCTGATGGATTCACAGCCGAATTCTACCAGAGGTACAAGGAGGAACTGGTACCATTCCTTCTGAAACTATTCCAATCGATAGAAAAAGAGGGAATCCTCCCTAACACATTTTATGAAGCCAGCATCGTCCTGATACCAAAACCTGGCAGAGACATAACCAAAAAAGAGAATTTCAGACCAATATCCTTGATGAACATTGATGCAAAAATCCTCAATAAAATACTGGCAAACCGAATCCAGCAGCACATCAAAAAGCTTATCCACCATGATCAAGTGGGCTTCATCCCTGGGATGCAAGGCTGGTTCAACATATGCAAATCAACAAATGTAATCCAACATATAAACAGAACCAAAGACAAAAACCACATGATTATCTCAATAGATGCAGAAAAGGCCTTTGACAAAATTCAACAATCCTTCATGCTAAAAACTCTCAATAAATTAGGTATTGATGGGACGTATCTCAAAATAATAAGAGCTATCTACGACAAACCCACAGCCAATATCATACTGAATGGGCAAAAACTGGAAGCATTCCCTCTGAAAACTGGCACAAGACAGGGATGCCCTCTCTCACCGCTCCTATTCAACATAGTGCTGGAAGTTCTGGCCAGAGCAATCAGGCAGGAGAAGGAAATAAAAGGTATTCAATTAGGAAAAGAGGAAGTCAAATTTCCCTGTTTGCAGATGACATGATTGTATATCTAGAAAACCCCATTGTCTCAGCCCAAAATCTCCTTAAGCTGATTAGCAACTTCAGCGAAGTCTCAGGATACAAAATTAATGTACAAAAATCAGAAGCATTCTTGTACACCAATAACAGACAAACAGAGAGCCAAATCATGAGTGAACTCCCATTCACAATTGCTTCAAAGAGAATAAAATACCTAGGAATCCAACTTACAAGGGATGTGAAGGACCTCTTCAAGGAGAACTACAAACCACTGCTCAATGAAATAAAAGAGGATACAAACAAATGGAAGAACATTCCATGCTCATGGGTTGGAAGAATCAATATCGTGAAAATGGCCATACTGCCCAAGGTAATTTATAGATTCAATGCCATCCCCATCAAGCTACCAATGACTTTCTTCACAGAATTGGAAAAAACTACTTTAAAGTTCATATGGAACCAAAAAAGAGCCCGCATCGCCAAGTCAATCCTAAGCCAAAAGAACAAAGCTGGAGGCATCACGCTACCTGACTTTAAACTATACTACAAGGCTACAGTAACCAAAACAGCATGGTACTGGTACCACAACAGAGACATAGATCAATGGAACAGAACAGAGCCCTCAGAAATGATG
Organism: Nomascus leucogenys; assembly: GCF_006542625.1. Taxonomy (NCBI): domain Eukaryota; kingdom Metazoa; phylum Chordata; class Mammalia; order Primates; family Hylobatidae; genus Nomascus; species Nomascus leucogenys. Next base: position 14,993,864 of record NC_044400.1, read on the forward strand.
CCGCATAGCTACAACTATCTGATCTTTGACAAACCTGACAAAAACAAGAAATGGGGAAAGGATTCCCTATTTAATAAATGGTGCTGGGAAAACTGGCTAGCCATATGTAGAAAGCTGCAACTGGATCCCTTCCTTACACCTTATACAAAAATTAATTCAAGATGGATTAAAGACTTATATGTTAGACCTAAAACCATTAAAATCCTACAAGAAAACCTAGGCAATACCATTCGGGACATAGGCGTGGGCAAGGACTTCATGTCTAAAACACCAAAAGCAATGGCAACAAAAGCCAAAATCGACAAATGGGATCTCATTAAACTAAAGAGCTTCTGCACAGCAAAAGAAACTATCATCAGAATGAACAGGCAACCTACAGAATGGGAGAAAATTTTTGCAACCTACTCATCTGACAAAGGGCTAATATCCAGAATCTATAATGAACTCAAACAAATTTACAAGAAAAAAACAAACAACCCCATCAAAAAGTGGGCAGAGGACATGAACAGACACTTCTCAAAAGAAGACATTTATGCAGCCAGAAAACACATGAAGAAATGCTCATCATCACTGGCCATCAGAGAAATGCAAATCAAAACCACAGTGAGATACCATCTCACACCAGTTAGAATGGCCATCATTAAAAAATCAGGAAACAACAGGTGCTGGAGAGGATGTGGAGAAATAGGAACACTTTTACACTGTTGGTGGGACTGTAAACTAGTTCAACCATTGTGGAAGTCAGTGTGGCGATTCCTCAGGGATCTTGAACTAGAAATACCATTTGACCCAGCCATCCCATTACTGGGTATATACCCAAAGGACTATAAATCATGCTGCTATAAAGACACATGCACACGTATGTTTATTGCGGCACTATTCACAATAGCAAAGAGTTGGAACCAACCCAAATGTCCAACAACGATAGACTGGATTAAGAAAATGTGGCACATATACACCATGGAATATACACTATGCAGCCATAAAAAATGATGAGTTCGTGTCCTTTGTAGGGACATGGATGAAACTGGAAAACATCATTCTCAGTAAACTATCACAAGGACAAAAAACCAAACACCGCATGTTCTCACTCATAGGTGGGAATTGAACAATGAGAACTCATGGACACAGGAAGGGGAACATCACACTCCGGGGACTGTTGTGGGGTGGGGGGAGGGGGGAGGGACAGCATTAGGAGATACACCTAATGCTAAATGACGAGTTAATGGGTGCAGGAAATCAACATGGCACATGGATACATATGTAACAAACCTGCACATTGTGCACATGTACCCTAAAACCCTAAAGTATAATAAAATAAAAAAATAAATAAATAAATTTTCCCTAGTGCATATATGATAGTTGTCTATCTTCATCTACAGAAGATACTGAGCTTCCTACCTCTTGCTAAACAAAACAAATATAACTTCTGCAGGTCTACAAATTCATTTGCCAATAATTTGTTTATGCAATGATAATGCAGGGAAGTTATCCATGTTTAAGTGTAAAACAATGAAAAACATACATTTTTATTTTTACTGGAAATGAGAGAGTGTTCCACTGTTCTGCGCAATCCATTAACTACTATATCTAAACAAAGTCTTTATATTGTTATGTTTCTCATTTCATAACTTTTTATAGCTAACATGTTTTCAGCCAAAAATAATGGATTAGAAAAGAGTTCAATAGAAATATGTGGCAATGCAATAAGAATAGAAGTTAATGAATTTCTCTGTGACTAGAAAACAATTATTGATTACCGATTTTTGGAAAGCTTTAAATCAATTTTCATGTCATTTACTATAAAGGTTTCTGGAAAAAAAAACTCAAGAGGAGTTAGATAAAAGGTTTTGAAACTAATAAGATATTGATTTTTCTAACTTTGTATGCTAATATGTGGATTTAATAGCCCCTAATTTAATTAGACTAATGCCTTTTTGTGTCAATGAGGCTTGTAGAGAAAGGCTGCCTGGCAAACTGTCTGAATTTCTGAATTGGTATATCTCCAAAGAGAGAGAAAACACTTCTAGCTTGGGAACCTCAGTTAATAGCACAACCTAAATAGCTATGAATTTGGAGGACCTATGTGGTTTTACACTTATTTCTTAGTAATCTGCCACTCTGGGTCAGTAGAATACATTAGGAACTGAATAAAATTTTCAGTTAGGTTCAATATCAATGAGATTAATACAATTAAGCATTAGAATATGAAAAGAGAATACAGTAGACTTAATGTCTGTGATAATACTGAAGGATGGGGGGACAGGGAACAGAGAGAAAGGGACAGAGAAGGAGAAAGAGATTATTAAAAATATAGTGATGCAATTAAAATCTATCAATAATAAAAAAAACCCAGTTGGAGTCTCTTCACAAACTAATAATTTTCTTTTGTTGTTTCTGTTTTTGAGACAGAGTCTGCCTCTGTCACCCAGGTTAGAGTGCAGTGGTATGATTTCGGCTCACTGCAACCTCTGCCTCCTAGGTTCAAGCCATTCTCCTGCCTAAGTTTCCTGAGTAGCTGGGACTACAGGTGCCAGCTACCATGCCCAGCTAATTATTGTATTCTTTTTTAGTAGAGGCAGGGTTTCACTATGTTGGCCAGATTGCTCTTGAACTCCTGACCTCAGGTGATCCGCCCACCTGGGCCTCCCAAAGTGCTAGGATTACAGGTGTGAGCCACCGCACCCGGCCAAACTAAGAATTTTCTGACAACCACTAGATAGCAATCATATTAGATCTGAAGTTATCTTTTATTTTCCAAGCCCAAACAACTTGAAAATGTATTACAGAAATAGTCAATGTTGAACAGGAAGGATGGAAGGAAGGGAGGGAGGAAGGGAGGGCAAAATATATAATCTGTAAGTGCAGAAATCACTCCCTGAATCAAGTCTGATATTAAGACATTCCTCCAGTAACAGAAGCTGGACTTCCAAAACCGCCTTTCTTTTAACCACTGTGAAAGCCACCCATGCTTTTATCTGCACCAAGTCGACCCTACTGCCTCTGGTGCCTTCCAAGCTTTTCTGGAACATTATCTCCTCCTGGTGGCCTGAAAGGAAAGCTATTGAGCCCCTTTCATCCTTCCTTACCACCTGATTTCTCCCCCAACTCTACAAATTCACACTGAACAGCTGACCCTTGAACAACACAGGTTTAACTGCACAGGTCTGCTTATATGTGGATTTTCTTCTGTGTCTGCCACCCCTGAGACCGCAAGGCCAGCCCCTCCTCTTCCTCCTCCTCAGCCTACTTAATGTGAAGAGGATGAGGATGAAGACCTTTAAGATGATTCACTTCCACTTAATGTAAATATATTTTCTCTTCCTTGTGATTTTCTCAATAATGTTTTCTTTTCTCTAGTTTACTTAATTGTAAGAATATGGTATATAAAATATAATATACAAAATAGGTTAATCAACTGTTTATGTTATCGGTAGAGCTTCCTGTCAACCATAGCCTATTAGTCAAGTTTCAAGAGTCAAAAGTTATAAGCAGATTTTTGACTTCGCAGGGGCCAGTGCCCCAAACCCCAACAGCGTTCAAGGGTGAACTGTATTTTCACTGTTTCCATATCTTCCTGCCATGACTCAAATAATTTCAACTCAGGGATTAATTTGCAGATTAATTTGCACATCTATCCTTTTTTCATTCTATCTCTTTCAATTTTTAGTAAAATTTCCTTAGGAAAATAATTTTCTTCTTCTTGTCTTTCCTCTTTCCATCTCACTCTTTGATTTCTACAATGAGCTAAAAATTGACTATTGAGTTTAGGGTTGAATTTCAGGTAAATTATCAATAATTAGTGTGTTACTTTGAGAAACAAGACTTTGGAAAATTATACCAAAGAGGCTTAAAGAAAGATATAATAGTATCAAGAAAAAGGAAAGCAACCAATGTACTTGAAATAAGTATCAGAACCAGTCCTATCTATGTTAAATATAATTTTTTAAATGTTAAGTCCAGTAAATCTGCATTAAAGGTAATTGAAATAATATCAGAACTATTACTTTCTACATTAAATGATTTGCAAAGTGCCTAAAATGTTATTTGAAATATCTAAAATTGTTTTCTCCATCTATTAAAACCTTTGAACTAAATGTGCCAATATACTATAAGTGTTATATATTAAAAGCTAGTCCTGGTTTACTTTTACTGCCTCTTGGTTTGCACAATACAGTCTACTTTTTTCATTGTTAACATAGAATGTATTATGTACTGTTATATGGATTATATGGATCTTTATTGGCTAGTGTTTGACTAAACACTTTCCATGACATCTATTAGGAGGTAAAGCTCTGCATATTTTATACAACAGAGAATCACAAGGACATGGGTCTAAAAAGTCAACTTCCCACAGCACCAAGCAGACCAACAGTGGCTGTGTTTGCTGAGAATACACCCTGCCAGCATGAGGGAAAGATCAGGAAAACACAATTAATATAATTAGCATTAGCCCAAACATGGAGCATGACCCTCCACCATCACCTTGACAAGAGGCAGTCTCATGAAGAGAAAAGAGCACTGGTTTGGAACCAAACAAACTTAAACTTTGATTCTTAATGCACCTTGTAAGTAGCAATTTAACCTTGGCCAGATTACTATATTCCCTGAGCAATAATTTCCTCATCTGTAAAATTCGGCTCATGAGGTTTGCATTCTAGGGCTATACTAACACATGCATGTATGTGTGCATGTATATATAGCTGCACGTACACACATGTATATACATATTAACCTTCGGCCTACTTGTCATGGATCTGACCTTTACAACCTTCTACTTTGGGGCTACATTTGGGGCTACTTGGGGGCTTCATTCTCTTCATTCAGTCCCATGAAGCTGTAACAATTGTGGTAAGCATATCCAGTCTTAAATAGCTATGGCCTCGTGACTAGAAGAAAAATGGCTTTTTCTAACCAGAACAATCAGGAAAAAAAGTTCTGGGAAAGCACTATTATTGGCCCAGACTGAGATAAATAGTCATTGTTAGACGAATTACCCTGCTCTGGGGAATGTAGTACTATATTAAACCAGCCTGAGACAGGACTAAAAGGGCAGAGGTCTCTTAGGCCTGTGTTATATTGATTATAAATATATAATCAATATAATAATAATTGATTATTTCCTATTTGTCTTCTTAAGCTGAGACCTGTGCCCCTTTAGTCCTGGCTCAGGCTGATTCTTTAAAATATTTGTGGTATTTTTTCTCTCTGAGCAGACACAAAGACTGGCTTACACAAAGACCATGTCAGCATCTTGGACTCTTTACTCTTTAGAGCTGATATACTTTAACATCTCTCTAAAGTCATAAATCGTTATTCATTCTTCAGCTACATCCATCAGCCTGGATGCCAGCAGTCATTTTCTAGATGGGTACCACTTTTCAGATTCATCTTCCCACCACTATCATTTCACATTACTTCTAGACTCAAGAACCAATCATGGTTTTGTGTGTCCTGTCATAGAGATCAAACCTCTTCCATTTAGTCTTAAAGCTTCTTCAGTGGCTGGCCCTCCCTTATCCAGCCAACTTTATCTGCTACTATTCCTTCGCATGAACCATTCTTCTGGGATACTTAACAGTCTCTGATCATGCCACAGTCATTCTCCTCTAGGCCTGTGATTGTGCTAATTTTATTGCCTAAAATGCTCTACTCTCTCTGTTCCAAATCCTAATAATTCATTAGAGCCTAATGCTCCAATTCTGTCCTATTTTTATATGCAACTCATACTGATCTCTCCCTTCCTTGAATTCTTACAGCATTCATGTGGAATCAATTATATAATAATTGATTATTTCCTATTTGTTCTGCCATTTCTCCATTTTGGTTATAAGAACTTGCAGAGCAGAGACATGCTTTTGTGTCTTCCTCACAGTGCAGGGCATAAAACACACATAACCACAAACTTGATTTTCATGCCCTTTGCAGGCCAACAACCACCTTCTTCCATACCCTAAAGAGTTAATCTTAGAATAAAAACAAACAGAATTTATTTGTGATTAAGCTCATCTGTCTCATTTCTCTATAGCTGTCATGAAAATGTTATGTTTCTAATTCAACATTTATGTCCAGTTCTGCTACTGCATAAAGGTCATCTTCATCTAGTCATGTGACAGGAGTCAGAAACTGGAAATTTGCACATGTTTACAACAGCTTCATTGCAAGCAACTATCCCACAGGGAACACCTGGTGCTCTGAGTCACAAATAGGCCAGCAGTCTGCAGTTGCGGACACCAGCACCTACCTCCTAAAACATCTGAAAACCTTACTCCTAAATCTGAAGTAGCTAGTTTAGCCTTACATCAAGCTGATAAGACAAAATACCACTTCCTCATGCCTTAACTGAGCTGACATCAGCGGTTGTTATTTTGAGGAGTGATGAAAATTTCCTGAGTAGCTTCTAAAAGGTGTTATTGCATTTTTGTTACAACTTATGAATGCACAGAACCTAAAACCTACTAAGATGACATACAAAGACCTGACATTTTGAAGTAAATACATCAGACCAATGACTATATAGAAAAACAAGATGTACGTACTTTAATACTATTGATTGATTTATGTAGAAAGCTGCAGAAATGGGAAGTCATAGCAAGTGGGGACAGGAAGGAAACAATCTCTGATTTAGAGTGATAAGTGTCTCAAACTAAATTGAATAAACTAAAGCAACCATCTGTTTTATAAACTTAAATGATTAATTTTTAGTAAATCATCTGATGGTGCACTATTTTTGGCAGAGTATTAATTTACAAGAAACAGAACAAACAGGCAATTCTGCACATTTCATAAAGGATAACCACATTTTCCAGTTATCCATCTGGGTCCTTTTCATTTCAGTAGTTTAATTAAAACTCAATGGTATTATCAATCTGTTACATTTTTCATGTTGATGGCTATTATGTTTACAGTACAGCAAGAGTACAAATTAAAGTGAGAAGATGATAAATCTCATCTTCAAATTTCGTTTCTGTTTCTCTAGTAACTAATACTCTGGTAATATTTTTTAGCTCACTCATGTTTATAGAACTATTTTCATGATTTTTATGATTAAAATAAAGGGAAAAAAGGGAAGTGATTTTTCAATAGCTTTTTTCCTTTTTGCATATATTATGTTTTATGACTCTTCTATCAACCCACTCTGCAGATATATTTCAGATGAGCTCCTGAAACTCTGTAATTATAATTTTCTTCTGTCAGATAATTGTTGTATTTTTTTGTATAAATCTTTTAATGTTAGACTTCCTCAAATTAAAATAAGATGCATATCATTCAATTATGAATTATAGGTATTTAAATTTATATGTAAAATATAGTTATTTTTTGTATGAATCATTAACCAAAAGCAATTATTGCCTTTTATACCAAGAATTCACCTTCCAACCTAGACCATTAGATATGCATCCTTTCAGGTATACCCGGATACTGTCACATCATCTTATTAACATAAAATTGTACATTGGATTACAATAATGTCAAATGCAGGATGCAGTGGGTTAGGCTAAAAACAAATGCTATACAAATGCTTTCAAAATACAGATGATTCCCAACTTAGAATGGTTTGACTTACAATTTTTCAACTTTATGATGGTGCAAAAGCCATATGTGCTTAGTAGAAACCACACTTCAAGTAACCATACAACCATTCTGTTTTTCATTTTTAGTACAGCGTTCAATGAATTATATGAGATATTCAACACTTTATTATAAGATACACTTTGTGTTAGATGATTTTGCCCAAAAGTAGGCTAATGTAAATGTTCTAAACATGTGCAAGGCTAGACTAAGCTATGGCGTTTGGTAGGTTAGGTGTGTTACAAGCATTTTCTACTTATGATATTTTCAAGATGGGCTTATCAGAATGTAACTCCATTGTAAGTCAAGGAGCATCTGTATTAAAAACTTCACAACTGTAAGCTAAGTTGTAAAAATATCAGATTGAGGCTGACTTTCAGAGAGGTATAAACTCCTATCTCCCTCTCCCACTTCTCTCTCTCCTGACTTCCAAACCTGGAGATGACATTCATGATAAGAATGGAAAGTGTCTTTATAAGGCAATCAAAGGGCTTTAACTTGCTGACTCTCCATTAGGAAGCAGAAACAACTGTTGTGAAGTAACTAGTGTCAAAAATGAGCTGTTGACAAAAAGTTCACTCCTGCCAAACTTCCTGCACTCCTAAGCACTAGTTGTGCCCTATCAATGTCTGTCATCAGTCAGTCCTCGCTATCTACAGTCTACTTGTTCGAACCAAAGTAGACTTCATTCCCCAGAGGCAACATTCACTTTGGTTCAAGCCAACTGTTCTCAGAAGGAAACACCTGTTCCTCAGAAATGCTAACTCAATGTCCTGCAGTTTGACAAAATTAAGCCTTTTGCTAGGTACATAGGTGACTTCATCTGTTCAACATTGAGAAATGGCTCATCCCTGAAGCCAATTATTTCATAAGGATTCCACAACATTATCTAAATGTCAAAAGATGTAGGTTCTACTGGAGTGGCAGCAGAGGAAAAACCTCTTGTTAGTATTCCAGAAGTCAATTTGCCTGGAACTCAAACCATTTCTTAATATTCTTGCATAATAATGAAAAGACAACTGCCCTGGAAGTTAGCATACCTGCTGCCCACCTGAGGCAGGTCCAGCTCACTCAGCAGGTAATGTTTTAGCTGTTTTTAAAAGACTAAAACAAGTTAATTATGTAGAGATAAGGGAAAAGGGGGAGGGAGAGAAAGAGAAAGAGAAGCAGGAAACAGTGGGACGGAGAAGCAAAAAAATACTGGCAAGAAGAGAAATGCACTTTCCTAGAAGGATAAATAGTTCCATATTGCTCAAAATTGTATGTGATAGAAGACAGAATATAGAGCTGAGGCATAAGACAAATCATAAGGTCTTTTTGGTGTACAAAAAAATCGTATTTTATCCTAAAACTGGTAGAGAATGACTAAAGGATCTTAAGCACAGAAGTGTTAGAAACAAGTTTGTATTTTATAAGATAACTGAACCAATTCAAAAATTGGAGATGAGCCCATTTAAGAACAATAGAATAGAAATGCATTTGAAAAACAAGGAGAAATTGTAGAGCACTTGAGGCAAAGGGACTTAGTGAGTGATGGGCTGGGATGATGCACTGTCTATTAATACAGCCAGCTTGGCTGAGAAGATTCCACAGCAATTCACAGAAATATTAAGTAAAGTGGACAAAAGAGGTTCTCAGAACTGCTCATGAGCACTGCTTTTTGTGTTTTTTTTTTTTTCTTTTTCTTTTTCAGTTAAGGTCTCGCTCTGTCATCCAGGCTCACTGAAGCCTTGACCTCTCAAGCCCAGACCATCCTCCCACCTTAGCCTCCTGAGCAGCTGGGACCACAGGAAAGCACCACCATGGCTGGATAATTTTTTGTATTTTTTGTACAGACAGGGTTTTGCCATGTTGCCCAGACTGGTCTCAAAGTCCTGGACTCAAGCAATTTGCCTGCCTCATCCTCCCAAAGTGCTGGGATGACAGGCAGAAGCCACTGCACTGGCCAATTTTTTTTAACTTTCTTTTTTAAGTTTAGGGGTACAACTGCAGGTTTGTTACATAGGTAAACTTGTGTCATGGGGGTTTAGATGAAAAAGAAGGCCAGAAAAGGCAGGGAGTCAGAGCCAATATAGAAAAAAAAGTAGAACTACTTCAGTTAATCAAGAAGGGATAGTACAGGATGGAGAATCCAGGGGAAAAGATGAGACCACAATCGTAGGAGGAATCCATCTGCCCCAGACACGGGAGAAAGGAGGGAGGAATGCATATACAGGCAAATGCAGGAAGGAGTCTATGAAGGTGGTGGGATTTTGTGCCAAATTATTGTTGTTTGTTGTTTTCTTGGTGAAGTTGATCAAGAAGCTTTTTGCAGAGAGGAGTGAGAGTGAGAGTATTGGAAGAAACTTTCAATATTCTGCCCAACATTTCTATATTATTATACAGTTGTGTACTTTTAGAGGAATTTCATCATATAATTTTCTTTACCAACAATATCAGTAAAGTGTGTGTTTAGGAGGAAAGAGAAACATAGAAATTATGTCACTAAATTAATTTTAAAAATTGCCTAACTAGTAAGGGAGACTAAAATAGCAATCAAAAACAGTTCAAAAAAGAAAAGCCCAGGATTAAATGGCTTCCCTAGAGAATGCTCTCAAACACTTAAAGAAAAATTAACACCAATCCCCTTCAAACTCTTCCAAAGAATTGAAGAGGAGGAAATACTTCCAAACTCATCCTATGAAGCCAATATTACTCTGATCCCAAAATCACACAAAGGCACAGCAAGAAAACTATAGACCAATATCCTCAATGAATATTGATGTAAAAATTCAGTACAAAATATTAGTAAACCAAATTCAACAGCACATTAAAAGAATTATACACCATGACCAAATGGGATTTATACCAAGAATTCAAGGATGGCTCAGTGTATGAAAATCAATCAATGTAATAGACCACATTAACAAAATGAAGGACAAAAAAAATTCATGATCATGTCAATCAATTCATGTAGAAACAGCATTTGAAAAAATGTAACATCCTTTCATGATAAAAACATTCAACAAACTAGGAATATAGTGTAAATCTCTCAACATAATAAAAGTCACAGATAAAAAGTCCATGCCTATAACATACTCAATGGTGAAAAACTAAAAGCTTTTCTTCTAAGATAAGGAATAAGACCAGAATGTCCACTCTCACCACTACTATACAACATAGTACTGGAAGTCCTAGCCAGAGCAGGAACAAGAAAAATGAATAGAAGACATGTAAATTGTAAAAGAGGAAGTAAAATTATTTGTTTGTAGATGACCTCATTGCATGTGTGGAAAAGCCTAAAGATTCCACACACACACACACAAAAAAAAACTCTTACAGCTAATAAATGGCATTAACAAAGTTGCAGGATACAAAATCAACATGCAAATTCAGTTGCATTTCTATTTACTAACAATGGTCAATTCAAAAATGAAATTAAGAAAACAATCCCAAATACTATGGCATCAAAAAGGATAAAAGACTTAGGAATAAACAACGAAGGAAGTAAAAGACTTGTACACCAAAAACTACAAACCATTGCTAAAAGAAATCAAGAAGAGACATAAATGGAAAGGCATGCCATGCTCATAGATGCAAATAAGATTGTTAAAATGATCACGCTTTCCCAAGTGACTTATCTATTCATTGCAATCCTTATGTAAACTCCAATGACACTTTGTGTAGAAATAGAAAACAAATCCTAAAATTCATATAGAATTTCATGAGACCATGCATATTCAAAATAATCTTGAAAAAGAAAAATAAGGCCAAGGCCTCATACTTCCTGATTCCAAAACATACTACAAAGGTACAGTAATTAAAATAGCATAACATTAGCATAAAAACATATATATATATATATCCCCCAGTGGAACAGAGAACCAAGAAATAATGGCCAAATGATTTTTTACAAAGTTGCCAAGACTACCTAATGAAGAAAGGATAGTCCCTTCAACAAACAGGTCTGGGAAAACTGGATATCCACATGCAAAAGAATGAAGTTGGATCCTTATATCATATATCAAAAAGTAAGAATAAGTGGATTTAAAATCTAAACAGCAAGGCAGGTGGATCACTTGAGGTTAGGAGTTTAAGACCAGCCTGGCCAACATGGTGAAACATCATCTCTACTAAAATACAAAAAGTAGCTGGGCATGGTGGCAGGCACCTGTAATCCCAGCTACTCAGAAGGCTGAGGCAGGAAAATCGCTTGAACCCATGAGGCAGAGTTTGCACCCTGGGTGACAGAACAGGGCTCCATCTCAAAAAATAAAAATAAAAAATAAATAAAACCTAAACAGAAGAGTTAAAACTATGAAACTCCTAGGAGAAAACATAAGGGGAAAGCTTTGTCACGTTGGATTTGGCAATGATTTCTTGGATATGACACCTAAAGCACAGGGAACAAAAGCAAGAACAGACAAATGAGATTACATTAAACTTAAAAGACTTCCATGTTTCAAAGGATGCAATCAACAGAGTGAAAAAGTAACCAGCAGAATGAGAGAAAATATGTGCCAATCGTATATCTGATAAGGAGTTAGTATCCAGAACATATAAGGAACTTCTATAGCACAATAACAATAACAAAAAACTCTATTAAAAATACAGGTAAAGAACTTGAATTTACAGTTCTCCAAAGGAGACATATGAATAGCCAACAAACACAGGAAAACATAATCAAGGTCACTAATCATAAGAGTCACACAAACCAAAACCAAAACCAAAGAGATAACACCTCACCCCCATTAGAATAACTTCTAAAAAACAAAGAGAAATAACAAGTATTAATGAAGAGAGAGAGAAATTGGAAACCTTGTATGCTTTTGGTTGAGATGTAAAATAGGGCAGGCCTTAGGAAAAACATTATGGAGGCCCCTCAAAAAATTAAAAGCAGAATTACCATATGATCCAACAACCCCAGATATATTCTGGAAATATATCCACAAGAATTGAAGAAAAAGGATCCTGAAAAGGTTTCTGCACACTCATGCACATTACAGCATTATTCACAATAGCCAAGAGTTAGAAGCAACCCAGATGTCTATCAATAGATGAATTTTTAAAAAGTAATATATAAATAAAATGGAATATTATGCAGCCTTTAAAAAGAAGGAAATTCTGTTACATATTACTACAACATAGATGAAACTTACGGAGAAATAAACCAGTCCAAAAAGGGGAAATCTTGTATGATTCCACTCATATGAAGTAGCTAAAGTGGTCAAAATCACAGAAACAGAAAGCAGATAGTTGGTTACCAAGGGCTAAGTGGGGAGGTAGGAGGGGAACCTAGTGTTTAATGGGTATAATATTTCAGAGTTGCAAGATGAAAATGTTCTGGAGATCTGTTGCACAATGTGTATGTACTTAACACTACTGAACTGTACACTTAAAAATAGTTAAGATAGTAAATTAATGATACCTTTTGCCACAATAAAAAAAGACACTGGTAAAAAATTACAATTCACATAACTACATATCCAAATTCACATAAACTCCATGAACAAATAGAGGAATGGCACTTGGGGGTCAAGAAAGAGTTAAAAGACATCAGTGGTCTCTGACATGAGAATAGGAGGGTTAAATGTTTCGCTTTCCTGTTTTGATAGAAAAGTGGTATAGTTAGCTTGACTGCAATAGAGATTAGTCATGGAAAAGAGGTTTTTATTTTATTTTATGGGGTTTTATTTTAGAGAAATATATTATTCTGTCTAGGTTATCTACTTTAAAAGTTAAATGTAGCAAACAAGAGTTCATCAATCAAGTACAACAAATAGAATGTATGTCTCATATCTATATTCCCAGCTCCTTGGAGAAGCTGAAAATGGAAACATACAGAGCTAGAGAAGCTTATTGCATTTTCTAAGTACAATTTCTGGTTGATAGACTGAAAAGATTACCAACTGGAAATTACATCATGGTCAGCTAATTACATGCTACCTCCAAAATAATGTGGTTTTATTAAACACATCTCCTTTTCTCTCTCCACCACCTTCAGAAAAATGGAAATGGCAAGCTTTCTGGCCAAGAGAAATTGATCAAGGGGAGGATATGCAGGACATGTTCCCATTAGAATCAGGTGCAGAGAGAAGGGTCCCAAATTGTAATATATAATTATATGGTGTGACATAATACTGTTTGGCATAAATGCCCTCTGGTTGGAGAATGTAGCGACAGTGGCCATCCATACTGAGTTCCTATGTGGACCAGGCAGCCAACTGGGAATTCAGTTAAAGCTGATGCTAGGCAGTCACTCTGGACTTGTTTGCTCATCTCCACCAGAGAAGGGCAGGTAGCAGAGAGCTAAGAGGACAGACAGTGAAGGGGAAATAAGAGAACAATGCAGAGAACATTAGGATTTTTATTCCTTTGAAAATGTTTACAAAAGCATACCTGAGATTAGATAGTATAAACTAAGGAGAAGTTAATACTAAAAGCACTGAAGGAATCCCAGGCTCTGTCTTCTCCAACCTTTCTTTACAGCTTGGAAAGTTTCTAAGGAAATAAGCCACCTCTGTGCAAAATGATAACCAGTTAGAAAGATAGAATTCATTTGAGCTTCCACAATCTAGGGAAAGAGTGAATTTGGCCTAATTGTTCTTTTGACTGTAACGAAAACGACAGTACTCTGTTTCGCAAATAGTTGCAAAAAACAGGGCCTTTATGAATTCTACCACTTAATGATTTTTCCATTAACATGCTAATTGATTCTATAATTAAAGAAAATGTTAACAATCTAAAACACCTTGAAAATCAAGAAAATGCAAAATTAAAATTGCCATTCATCTTTAAGGCAGTACTGTCAATAGTTAGTGACACCTGAAATGAATCTGAAACATTCTACCTTCTTTGTAATCAAACTGCATCTTCCACCTTCCTTAGCTTAGCACATCTTAGATAGCCTATGCCTTCATCTTATTTAAAAGAAAAAACAAACAGCATATGATATTTATAGACACAGGCTTGTATGGTGGGTTGCAATGGTGTGTGCCTATAGTCCCAGCTACTCAGGATGCTGAGGCAGGAGGATGGCTTGAGTATAGGAGTTTGGAACAGCATAAGCAACATAGCAGAAGGCCATTTATATCCAGAGATATATAGATATAAATAAGCAGAAGTAGGCTTGCATATAAGCAGAGTAAGGGGCCTGTCTAGGTGGTTTTTTTTGTTTGTTAGTTTGTTTGTTTTTTTTTGTGTGTGTGTGTGTGCCCAGATGATGGCAGTGATGGCCCATCTGGAGCGGCTGCTGTAAGGACACCGGCTGCAGCAGGGGAGGTGCAGCCAGGCCTGCGCACTAGGCAGAGCTGGCGTGGGAGCCAGGAGCAGATGAGAGCCCCGCCTTCTACCAAGTTGGCAGTGCAGAAGGCCGCACTCCCGGGTGCTGATGCCCAGTTCAGCTCCAGACCCTGGCATCCCTGGGCTCTCAGGGGCCCAGGAAGCCCCCCACCCCTGCAGGCTTCAAAGGGCCTGCTCCGACTCCTTGGCCTCTCCCTCCTCCTGGCAACCACTCTGGGGCAGAGCAAAGTTGTGGCTGAGCCCAGGTACTGTCGTAACCCAGCCAGGGCAGCACTGACGCACGAGCCCCCTGCCACTTCAGCTCCCTCTGGACTTTGGGTGCCAACAAGTGCAGGAGGGAGGCCAGGGGAGCTGAGGGCAGCTTGGTGCAGGCCTGCAGGTGCCTCTGGGTGCAGACAGCCTGGGCACCGTGGATGGCATGTTAAAGGCAGACAGGGTCCTAGGTGGGAAGGGGTAGCTTACCAGTGAAACCTCTCCTTCAAGCCAGGAACGGCTTGAGGTTTGGGGGCCAGGCTGCCAGTTCCAGGTGAAGTCCATGGCCTGGAGCCAGAACTTCATTGAAGCCTTTTGGCCAATTGGATAGTACTTTTTCCAGGTCTGCCCGTGGCCACCCATGGGCCAATCAGCACCCACTTCCTTCATTCTGAACACACAAAAACCCCAGACTCAACCAGTCTCACTCATTGAGATGACCTGCCTACAGAAAGGAGCTACCCATTACAGGTCTCTTCTCTGCCAAGAGCCAGACGCTCACTGGGATGACTTGCCTGTGGAAAGGAACTACCAACTACAGGTCTCCTCCCTGCTGACAGCTGGACATTCATCAGGACAACCTGCCTGTGGAAGGAAACTAGCCACTTTGGGTCTCCTGAGAACTATTCTGTCACTCAATAAAGTTCCTTTCCACCTTACTTACCCTACAGTTGTCCACACACCTCATTCTTCCTGAACATGGGACAAGAACTTGGAACCTACTGAATGGCAGGACTGAAAGAGCTGTAACATAAACAGGGCTGAAACACACCCCAACCTACTTGCCATGTGGCAGGTGACAAGAAGGAGAGAACAGCTGCAGCCCTTTAGGAAGCCCAGACCTAGAGGTTCCCTGAGCCAGGGCTGTGACATCCTCTTTGGGGCTCTGCAATTCCTGACATCTCCAAGCTTCCAGGCACCACCATGTTCCCTGCTGCCCACAGTGAAAGCAGCTTATGGTATGTGTGGTCCACCTGCAGCCTCGCAGAGCCGGTGACTATGCCGGTGCCTAAAGCTGCCCGCCCTGCCACAGCCGGCATGCCCAGCTGTGCACAGTGCCTGGACCCCACACTCACTTGCTCATGCACTCCTTGCCCCTCCACACCTGGCTCACCCTTGGCAGGTGTGGGATCCAGGCCAGTAGTGTGAGCCATACGCAGCCTGCTGGGCCAAGTGGGTGGAACAAGCCCAGTAGGCCCGAGCAAAACTTGGAAAAAGGTGCCACTGGCCACAGAGGTTTCTGGCTGGAAAAGTGACACTCTAAATATCCTGCAACAGAGAGAAAAGTCCCCTGAACTTCAATTTTAATAATCCTGCCTGCCACAATCCTAGATTTAAGTACCTTGGGAAAAGATACTGCACATTTAGAATAAACCTGTTAGAAGATAAACATTCTTTTTTTATTATTATTATACTTTAAGTTTTAGGGTACATGTGCACAATATGCAGGTTTGCTACATATGTATCCATGTGCCATGTTGGTGTGCTACACCCATTAACTCGCCATTTAGCATTACGTATATCTCCTAATGCTATCTCTCCCCCCTCCCCCCACCCCACAACAGTCCCCAGAGTGTGATGTTCCCTTTCCTGTGTCCATGTGTTCTCATTGTGAGAAGCAACTGGCATTATAAAGAGCCATTTACATGGTCTGATCTGGGTCATCAGAATGAAGCAAGCTGGTCTCTCAAAAAGTAGACTGCTGCAAGGTGAGGTACAGACAAGAAAGTGAAGGAAACACTACAAAAATATTGCCTGCTTGGGTATTGCCTGGGGCTAGTACTAATTACCAAGAATATATTTTGGAAGAAGCAAAAATATACTCCGTGATATTACTGTTTTAGGCAACTATTTATTCTGTGGTTGTTTTATGAGATTGCCAACTGTAGTCAAGAGCTTTGGAGAGAGTAAAAATGTCTAAAGCTACTGAGTTGCCAATTATTTACTACTGCTCTCCTAAACTGCATGCATTTTTAAGGAATTCATCATTTGGGAAACTGTTTCACTTTGGGGTTTGGGAAACACCAATTTAAGGAACTAGAACCAAGACCACTTGTTAAAGGAGTTCTAAATTGAGTGCATGACAAGGAGGATCTGAGGTATAAACACCTTCATGAAGAGAATGCAAAGTCACCCCAGACCTATCACTCACGCATGCCCAGGGCTTCCCAGTGTAGAGAAGCTGTTTATTTTATTAACCCAGGTCAGGAGAATGGTACGATACATAGAGAGAAAGGAAAGATGTCAAATTGAAGAAATGAATGCCCTTTTAACTCCATTAATTGAGTCTAGGTATTTTTCTTAGATGAAGTTGCAAGTTTAAAGTTGTACTTCTGGAAAATCACTGAAAAGGCCAGATTGCTTCCTGACATAGGAAAAGTCAGTCTGGTCCTGGCAAGCCCAATTCAGATCTTCTGTCACAGAGAAGAATAACAAAGTTCTGGGTCCCTTCTGTCGTTATCCTTACTTCCAAGGAGTGAGAGTTACAAACCCTTTTAGCAGTGAGCCTATAACTATCAGACCTTTACCTTCAGGAATCTGTCACTTGCCACAGCCTACACCAACATCTTCATTACATGCATCAGGAAAAATAAGAAGGACAGGCTCAGGGAGCAGGTCTTATCCAGACAAAGGTAAGAATAGATACAATGTAGCAACTATATTTGGCAAGGTGGTTCAACAAGAGGAAAGGGGAGATGGATTGAGTTCTCCACTAGTTTTCCATTTCCAGCCCAGTGAAACCAGGAGTGGAGAAATAAAAATGAAAGAGACCTGGCTTTCATTCTTTACTAAAATAGGATTATGCGATGGGAGATAATATAACGAAAGTTTCCTCCATCAGAAGTCAGATAACCTAAGTTGTAGTTCTAACACTGCAGCCTTCAACATGTCAATTTTGTTTCCAGACCCAATGCTCTTCAGGTACAAATTACAAGGTTTGTACAAAAATAATCTCTGTAGTCCATTTCATGCCATCCCCCTGCCCCCACCAAAATCCACAACCAACTGTATTTACAATCAAACTGAATTTACAAATGAAAAAAATAAATATAACAAATTTTTCAGAGTCAGTGAAAATTAATGCAATCTACAGATTCAAATTTTCTTCAGATTACAACTAGTTACCACTGCTCTGCATCTGCAATTAGTGTTCTAGAATTGTCTTCCCCTAACCCTAAGCCAGTATATTTCAGCTAAAGGATGTTAAGCTTTTGGATACTGTACTTGAGACTTTATGCCAAAGTAAAGAAATCATTCAAGGCGCATTTGAATTTTTATGACTCTAATGATGTCAGTTCACATGATGGACTATTTCCTTTGGAAAATAAAGAGTCCTCCAGGGTGACAGAACAGACGGTAGGCCAACTTTTACTTATGGCTCGGGTTACATAGACTCTGCACCTTAAATAATTTATATGATGTGATCATACACAGGCCTCATCTGTGGGAACAGACTGAAATGAAACCAAATATGTCCCAATCTGTATACTAATCACTACTCAATAACAGAGATGTGGTGGAGAGTCCATTAGGCCAGCCAGAGTCTGGAGGCTCATACTACTTAAGCACTGAGCAGATGCTCAATTCTGGTTAAAAGTTCCACCCCACCCCCAGCTGAGAGCTCAATATACATAAGCTGACTCACTGACTCAATTAGACAAGAGCTGGCTTTGTGAGTCCACAGACTAAACTGTGCAACGATCAGCCCCATCCATTCCTGCTAAAACAACCCAATAAAATATGCTATTTTGTAAGCTAAATAATATATCTACAGATACTGCTACAGTGTGAATATATTTCCATTTACTAACAGAAACTAGGGGACTAGGAACAAAGTGAGAAATGGTAATATCACTATCCCAAACTGAAGATTTCATGCCAATTTAATAAGCTGGGGTGGGATGGGGGGAGGATAATTTAAACTGAAAAGTTTGAGATTGGAAAACTTCATAATTTGTAACAATCATATCATAGTCAAAAATGTTTCTGATGAAAGTTATTGGTGATTTATCCAAACAAGCAGCCTCCTCTATGAGACTGATAAAACCAATATCAATTTGAATGCTATTTTTCCAGGTATTTCTATAACCTTTCTTTTTACAGCCTCATAATAATGCTGTCTTTAACATAGGCTGAGTGGCTCTAATTGTGTATTTTAGAAATAGGATCTAGAGGTCTATTCAAAGAAGTTCAACGCCAAGACTAAAGAATGAAGCCATGGATTCGTGGCAACGAGTATCAGGATTTGGGTCCTTTTCCACTGTAAACTAAGTGTTATCTGCCTCCTCCCTCACTACCTATGAGTGTGGAGGTAAAGATAGGTGCTATGGCAACTTAGTCTTCACACTGATGAACTATCTGGATCAAAAAGGAGGCAAGGTAAGGTAAGAAACTCCAGAAAACTAAACCATCTGGAAGCTGAACATCATACACAGGGAGAAGCAGTGGGGGAAATACATTTTCTATATCATGCACTTGGACTACAATAAAACTCTCTATGGAATGGATACAAGTCCTAGAGATTCTAAACAACTTCAAAACTGAGTTCTACTGCTCACAAGCTTTGTGACTTTGAGTGAATTTCTGAACTTAATGCTTGGCTTTTGCACTTGTGTTACAGGGCTAACTAAGCCTCCTTTGCATTGCTGGTGGAAGGAAATGAGTGGATGCACACTAACCGTCTGCCTGGCCTGGCAGGTACTCCGGGAATGGCATTATTTTTGCCAGGTCTGCTGCATGAAGCCACCAAGTCCTTTCAAGTCCACAAGGAGCAACCTGAACCACTAGACCGGAATATTCTCACTGCCCATCATGGCAGAGGTTAGTATACGCTCTTACAACCCAATTCCCCACAGACCACAGATAACCAACACATTCTCATGACTAATAAATGCATTGGAAAACTTTCGGCATTTTTTGTGTGTGTGATAGCTGGTAGTGGATTAAAAAAATAAAAACAAGAAACAAACAAAAAACATCCATCATCACCTGTTCCTGTACTTCTTCCCTCTAGCAAAATTTAGACCAATTACTAGGGAAAGAAAGCAATTGTTAGGGAAAGCTGGTATAGTTCTTTATCTCCTTTTATGCCAGAAGGTGAGTGGAAAGTGATGAGTTATTATCTTTACAATTGTTTTAAAATGTACTTCAAGTATAGGCACTTAACATAAACTTACAGACCTGAAACTTATACACCTGAAAATGTACTGTCAGGTTGAGAAGAAATCTTTTGTTGTTGTTGTATTTAATACCAGATCTTATTATAACCATCCAAAAACTATTAAGGACTTACTGTACAAGGAACCAATTTAGGACTCAGGCTTTGGAATCAGAGTGGGTTTGAACCTTGGCACCTTGGCTCTGCCACTTACTTGCTGTGTAATCATGGGCCAGGTACTTTACCTCTCTGTGCTTCAGCCTAGAAAATGGAAATGCTAACAGCACCAACCTCTTAACAATCCACGTGAGGCAAAATAATATAAAACAATTGATAAAAAGTATTTGCAATACTACCTGACCATTAAGAAAAAGTAGCAAGTGTTAGCAATTATGCTTACTATTACTGAGTGAATCAAACAGGTCTAGAAAGAAATGTAATGAGTTGTTCAGAGTAGTTAAACTCTTGAGAATTTGAAATAGCATTTTCTAATAAAGTTCCTAAAAACTCTGTGATACTTACGTTGCCTGCCACTATCAGAGGAAAAACATCATATAACCATATTTACACCTGATAGAGGAGGTGCAGAAATTTATGATAAAGTCCTGTCTCCATCTCTGGACTGAGTACTCTGATTATTTCTACGCTGTGAAAAACTAACTGTTTCACTTTGCTTTGGAAAGGATTTTTTGTAAGTCCCTTAACTCATTTCAGAGCAAATGTGAATACTAAAATGTCTTGAAAAAGGCAAGTATCTCACTTCAATGCATGGATGTGGTTCCATTCCACTTAAAATCCTCCCCTAGAGATAAAACCATCTTCTGTTTGTGATGTTTCATGCCCCAAACAGTCCAACTCCCATCGAAGATAACCCAGAAGCCATGTTTGTGTTTTTTCAGGCTAAAATGCAATTATTTTTATCTTGAATTTTTCTAGTCTAAAATGCCATCTTTAAAATTTCATTGTATTTATCTTGCCTATCTCTTTATTGTTTTCAATAATGTTTCTGGTAATATAGCTCAAAATTATACAGTTATATGGTGCCTACCATGTAACAGACACTGATCACAACAGTTCACATAATTGATTTTAATTCTGTCTTATGATGCAGTGTATTAGTCCATTTTCATGCTGCTGATAAAGATATACCCAAGACTGGGAAAAAAAAAAAAAGAGGTTTAACTGGACTTACAGTTACACATGGCTGGGAAGGCCTCAAAATTATGGTGGGGGGTGAAAGGCACTTTTTACATGGTGGTGGCAGGAGTAAATGAGGAAGATGCAAAAGCAGAAACCCCTGATAAACCCATCAGATCTCATGAGACTTATTCACTATCACGAAAATAGCAGGGGAAAAACGGGCTCCCATTATTCAATTACCTCCCTATAGGTCTCTCCCACAAAATGTGGGAATTCTGGGAGATACAATGCAAGTTGAGATTTGGGTGGGGACAGAGCCAAACCATGTCATTCCACCCCTGGTCCCTCCCAAATCTCATGTCCTCACATTTTAAAACCAATCATGCCTTCCCAACAGTCTGCCAAAGTATAAACTCATTTCAGCATTAACTCAAAAGGCCATAGTCTAGTGTCTCATCTGAGACAAGTCACTTCTGCCTATGAGCCTGTAAAATCAAAAGCAAGCTAGCTACCTTCTAGATACAATGGGGGTACAGGTATTGGGTAAATACAGCTATTCCAAATGGGAGAAATTGGCCAAAACAAAGGGATTATAGGGCCAATGTCTGTCCAAAATCCAGTGAGGCAGTCGAATTTTAAAGCTCCAAAATGATCTCCTTTGACTCCGGGTCTCATATCCAGGTTACACTGATGCAAGAGGTGGGTTCCCATGCTCTTGGGCAGCTCCACCCCAGTGGCTTTGAAGGGTACAGCCTCCCTCCCAACTGCTTTCATGGGCTGGTGTTGAGTGTCTGTGGCTTTTCCAGATGCATGGTTCAAGCTGTCAGTGGATCTACCATTCAAGGGTCTGGAGGATGGTGGCCCTCTTCTCACAGCTCCACTAGGCAGTACCCCACTAGGGACTCTGCATGGGGGCTCCAACCCTACATTTCCCTTCTGCACTGCCCTAGCAGAGGTTCTCCATGAGGGCGCTGCCCTTGCAGCAAAATTTGCCTGGGCATCTAGGTGTTTCCATACATCTCCTGAAATCTAGGCAGAGGTTTCCAAACCTTAATTCTTGACTTCTGAGCACCCACAGGCTCAATACCACATGGAAGCTGCCAAGGTTTGGGGCTTCCACCCTCTGAAGCCCCAGCCCAAGCTGTACATTGGCCCCCTTCAGCCATGGCTGGAGAGGCCGGGAAACAGGGCACAGAGTCCCTAGGCTGCACACAGCGTGCGGATCCAGGGCCTGGCCCATGAAACCACTTTTTCCTCCTGGGCCTCCAGGCCTGCAAAGGGAGGGGCTGCCAAGAAGGCCTCTGACATGGCCTGGAGACATTTTCCCCTTGGTCTTGGGGATTAACATTAGGCTCCTTGCTACTTACATAAGTTTCTGCAGCTGGCTTGAATTTCTCCCCAGAAAGTGAGTTTTTCTTTTCTATTGCATAGTCAGGTTGCAAATTTTCTGAACTTTTACTCTATTTCCCTTTTAAAACTGAATGTCTTTAACAGTACCCAAGTTACCTCTTGAATGCTTTGTTACTTATAAATTTCTTCCACTGGATGCCCTAAATCATCTCTCTCAAGTTCAAAGTTCCACAAATCTCTAGGGCAGGGGCAAAATGCCGATAGTCTCTTTGCTAAAACATAACAAGAGTCGCCTTTGCTCCAGTTCCCAAAAAGTTCCTCATTTCCAATTGAGACCACCTCAGCCTTCATTTTTATTGTCCATATCACTATCAGCATTTGGTGCAAAGCCATTCAACAAGTCTCTAGGAAGCTCCAAACTTTCCTACATCTTCCTATCTTCTGAGCCCTTGAAACTCTTCCAATCTCTGTCTGTTACTCAGTTCCAAAGTCGCTTCCACATTTTTGGGTATCTTTTCAGCAACGCCCCACTCTACTGGTACCAATTTACTGTATTAGTTCATTTTCATGCTGCTGGTAAAGACATATCTGAGACTGGGAAGAAAAAGAGGTTTAATTGCACTTACAGTTCCACATGACTGGGGAGGCCTCACAATCATGGCAGGAAGTGAAAGGTACTTCTTACATGGCAGCACCAAGAGAAAATGAGGAAGAAGCAAAAGCAGAAACCCCTGATAAACCCATCAGATCTTGTGAGACTTATTCATTATCACAAGAATAGCACAGGAAAAACTGGCCCCCATGATTCAGTTACCTCCCACTGGGTCCCTCCTACAACACGTGGGAATTCTGAGAGATACAATTCAAGTTGAGATTTGGCTGGGGGCACAGCTAAACCATACCAACTAATAATATTATTATGACCTATTTACAGGTGATAAAACCAAAGCAAATAGAGTTTGAATCAACTGCCCAGAGTAATACAGGAGGAAAGCACGCATACCACTGTGTTAAACCCTTTAGTTCCTCCTTTTTTTTTTTTTTTTTTTTTTTTGAGATGGAGTCTCACTCTGTCACCTAGGCTGGAGCGCAGTGGCACTATCTCAACTCACTGCAACCTCACCTCCCCAGGTTCAAGCAATTTTCCCTGCTGCAGCCTCATGACTAGCTGGGATTATGGGCACCCAAAAGCATGCCTGGCTAAATTTTTGTATTTTTAGTAGAAATGGGGTTTTGCCATGCGTGCCATGTTGCCCCGGCTGGTCTCGAACTCTTGACCTTAGGTGATCCACCCACCTTGGCCTCCCAAAGTGCTGGGATTACATGAGCCACTGCGCCTGGCCCCTCCTTTCTTCCTCCCTCTCTCCCTTCCTGCATTCTACTATCCAACAGCCCATCAATCCATCAGTGATGCACAGACCTGCTATCCATGCATCCATCCATCCATCCATCCATCCATCTGTTTATCCATCTGTCCCTCCCCTCATCTAGCTATCAATCACGGAGTAGATGGAAAGGAAGAAGGAATTAAAGCATATGTCTAGAAATTTGGAATATAACTAATTCAAATATATCCATAGGATTTGGTGGCTGTAAAGTGCTCTCTTGTAGTAGTCGCAGCATGGCATGCATTATTAAAGAAACTGTGATTTGAATGAGTGTCAATTTCTCAAAATGCAGAGACTAGCTCTATTCAAGAATCACAGCAGAGTAGAAGGTACACATACAATTTTGCTATACAGCAGGCATGTCACTAAGATATGAACATTACATCTATAAGGAAAGACACTATCAACAACTGTTTCCATTTTTTACTATGAAGAAAGCTAGGTAGGAGTATATCTAAAGTATCTTTCCTTCCTTAATGAAACTGCTATTGATTTTTCATGTTAGTGAATCATTGCCTTTTAGCTGCAGGTTCTCACATTTAATTTGGATGTATGCTTAAGGGAGAGTTTATCAATAAAATCTCCAGAGGAACGCCAAAAGGTTTTTATTAGAAAGAAACAGTGAAAGCAATTTTATCAATTTTGTTAAACACACAGATGATCAAAGAATTATTAATGAATGGCATTTAAAGAGCAATTTCAACATGAATATGGGTCATATCAACATAATCATCACTCCAAATGTTCTCAGTGGTTACAAACATTAAAGATCTCTAAGAGCAAAACATGAATTTTCCTGCCCTTACAGAAAATAGTAGTATGTGCCTTGGCCAAAAGCCAACCTTAAAGTTGATTTTGCTGACCAAAATTAATATTTCCCAAGTTATTTCAGCATCATCCCCTAGTATGTATTAGTTACTGAACAAAGCATGATCTTCATAATATCTTCATCATATCTCATTTGATCTTCATAATTCTATAATTAAGGTACCTTAAAGTCTGATTTTATACATAAAGGCTTAGTGAATTGTAAATATTACCCCAAATGATATAATTTGGGTACTAAAATAAATTATATAATCTCGGGTAATATTTACAAAATAACAAAACCAGCAAAGTAGTGGCAAATTTTATATCATTTAAAAATTATATCATTAAATCATATATCATTATATAATTATAAAATCAAATATATCATTATATCATTAAATTAATATCATTAAAAAATTATATCATTTGGGGTAATATTTACAAAATAGCAAAACCAGCAATGTAGTAGCAAAACCAGCATTCAGACTCATGTTTATGTGTTTCCAGAATCCACATTCATAACTCCTGAACTGTTCATGTATGCAAAGCACTTTGATTCTTCTCCATGTACTAAAAAGCCTTTGGATAGAGACATATTTTAATAACATTCACTAACACCTCAGGACCATCAATTTTTCAGCTACTTAAGTTATATCTGTACAAAGTTAATAATCCCAAAACCCATATGCATGTTAGAAAACAAGACATTTTTAAAATATAAAAACATTCTTGAGGTTCAACTTACTTATAATCTTGACTACATATTGGTATCATTAAATCTCACACGTAAGTGACTAATCCCAAATGTGAGTGAACACAAGCCCCCATTCCTAAAAGCTCCACTACCCAGTATGCCACTACCACGGCCAAGACTCATTCTAGAACCATACATCCAGTGATGTTTCTTAGCCCTTCCTCTCCGAACTCTTTTCATTCCCTCTGGGCTCTGCCCCTGCTTGGCACCTTTTGCTAAAGAGCATGTTCTGTCTATACTCCATTCTAGCTGTCTGTGGTTCACCTTGCTTCCTCCCTCCTGGCAGAGTTACTCCATAGACTGAGGACACACTATTGGACTCCTCTTTCTCCATGAAACTGCTCCCAGTTTGCTGAAACCTAAAGCACTATTCTTGAAATGAGGTGAAGCCAGCAGAGATATTTCCCCACAGGCCCCAGAGGGGCCTCAAAGTCAATATATATCTAAAGACCTGATCCTGTTCTATTTGCCAACCACATTCCTAGGCTATTACACTCTCAGGATTCTCAGCATGCCCTCCCATTATGCCAGTAATCTGTGCTCTATTTCCCTAAGGAAATAGTAAAGAAAACCAAACAGTAACAATAACAAAACTAGAACAAAACAACCAATAACAACAACAGGAAAGAATGTAAGTAGTCTGGCCATATTACAAATACGGAAGCATCATGTGGATGTACTGACGGAAGCATCATGTGGATTGTACTGATTTAGTAATTTCAAACATTGTTTAGGACATGCTCATAAGCCCTCGATTAACAACCTCATCCACTTTTCCCCTTATTTCCAATATGGTTTTGGACTACATTTTAGATACTGCCTGATTAGTATTCTGTGTTTCTTGGATAAATATAAGCTCAAATGGATTTTCCAAAGTCATTTGTGTATTTCATCATGCATTCATTCCTCCCTGCTCACTATGCATTTATTGAGCTCAAAACTCAGCAAGACTCTGGAATCACAACTTTGTGGGAAGAAACTATTGCACAAAGATGTATAAGAAATGGCCTTGCTTTCAAAGGGTTTCTGTTCCAGGAGCACAAACAGTAGAATATCAGTACTTCATCTTTGGATAAAAGAAAGTTATCTTGCTATTCCTCCCTGTTCCTTCTTTTTGTCTCATTTCCCACCCTCCATCCCTCATTTTTCCAAAATCTTCCCATGCCATCTTGCCATTTTCAAGCATTTAGAACTGCACACCTCATTTCAGTCCTTGCCTTGGGTGTCATAAGCTGAAAGTGATGATTCTGGTGCATTTTCTAGGAGGCCCACCCTTTTTTTTTTTTTTTGAGACAAGGTCTTGCTCTGTTACCCAGGCTGGAGTGCAGTGGGGCAATCTTGGCTCACTGCAACCTCCACCTCCCAGGTTCAAGTGATTCTTGTACCTTAGCCTCCCTAGTAGCTGGGACTACAGGCACATGCCATCATGCCTAACTTTTTTGTATTTTTAGTAGAGATGGGGTCTTGCCATGTTGGTCAGGCTGGTCTCGAACTCCTGACCTCAAGTGATTCTCCCACCTCGGCCTCCCAAAATGCTGGGATTACAGGTGTGAGCCGCCGCACCCAGACTAGGATAGGCCCACTTTTAATTAATCCTTCCTGTTGTTCCCATAAGTTTACTTGTTAAATTATGTTCTACTCTTATTTATTCAGAAAATATAATCCTCAGTAGCCATGCCTCAAAATGTCTTACTTCCTCCCCATAAAGAAAACTGGAATTCACTCAGCCTTGGCAGCTAGCTGGGTTGCTTTGACTCAATCCAGTTACCTAAGGTATTATGTCATTCATTCAAAATCACGTCCATCTTTCTGTGTTCATTCAGTAAGTGTGTACTATTGGCAAATATGTGCAAACTCAATCCTAGATGGCTGACGTATAGACATATGGCTTCTCAGGGAAGATCATCTCCAAGTTAGACTCCAGACTACCTGATGGATTTCAGTCATATCAAATCCCACGTGGAAACTCAGTGTCCCAATTTGTAAAGCAGTTGCTTAGAAGCACGTCTATTATCAATTATATTGTAGTTCAAATTCCAACTTTGCTACTCATTTCACTACGTGACTTAGTTTCCTCAGATGTAATATAAGGATGATAATCTCATAGTTTTCTTGTGTGTGAAGATTCAATGAAATAAAGCATGCAGAAGCAATCAGAAATCTAACAACTGGCCAATCAACAAAAATGTTATTGCTGCTGTTATTTCTACCACATTATGTGAAAATTCTTAATATAATTTGACTTATCTATTATTAATTTTGTACATGGCACAATAACTTAATATAGTTCTAGAGATTTAAAATGAGCTCCAGGAAGCAAATTTTGGCAACCATATGCAACATTTGTCTACAAAATATATTAAAACTATTTTAAAAAATGAAGTGTTTTAAGTCAAGGCTGTCAAATTCTGTGAAAAGATTAAATGAAAAGTAAATCACTCAATTTTGAGAACTGTAAGATACCAAATCTTTAGGCAAATAAAAAAACTTCAGATAAATGTTTTTTCATCTATTATAGCTGCCTATGCCAAATTTCCTCTATTAGTGTCATCACTATCATCTAAAATACTGCACTGAAAGAAACATCCTACTGCTTAATGTTGGTGGCATTTATTTTCCAGCTTCAGAAGAAAAAACACAAACCTCTAAATTGAAATCTTTGTAGGTCAGCAACATACAGCAGTTACCTTTGCAAAAGGAGAAAAAGCCAATTTGTCAGTATCTGAGACCATAATTATTACTTCAGCTTCTCTTAACACAAAATAAAAATTCTCAGACTTTGTAGATCTTTAGTAATTTACTAAAATAGTTAATGGAACTGAATGGATGTTCACTTCTAGGTATAAATAATATTAACATAATAAGAGTTTAATTGCTTAGGCATGAAATAAATTACTTCCTTCATGGTTCTTATTTATCATTTTATTCCTTTGTTTTGTATTTTGTCTGTTGGCTATCAAATTCCTGTGATCCAATATAGGTAGAATGAAATGTATCCACTTTCACAGATCTGATAAAATAAGTAAAAACTTTAAACTTTCACTTAAATTTTTAAAACAATATTTCTACCTTTGTAATTGATTTAGAAAATAAATATTGGTGACTACTTAATTCTGTACAGAATTAAATTATATTTTTCTTTTTGCCCATTTTAATAAAAAATATATTCAAATATTTTTGACAGTTCTTATTGAGAAAACTTGT